>NC_143577.1:207526053-207863163 GCF_048544385.1 Mastigoproctus giganteus
CAAAACCAAACATGTTTTCAAACTTTACATTTTGCAAAAATTTGGACAGGTAAAAACAAACTGTGAAATTATTTTACTTAATACAAGTGATGAGATGGGTCCTACCCAGGGTAAACAGTTAATACATACCTGAGTTCTACAGATGATGATGGAATAGTGATATTACTAGCAAGTACATTTTCCAGAAATTCAATCTTCCCTTGGTTTTCAAGCAGCTTTTGAAGCCATTTTACTCTGGTATGATCAACAGTTTGAAGTCTGTAAAAGAAAAGGTCTAAGTTAAATTTATAACTCAATTTTAACTTCCAGTACACTAAGTTTGGTGCAATCTGCATTTTTACCTCTACATTTTGTAAAGAATGCACAAAGAGATATAACTTTTTTTGTGTATGTCCCGATTATAATTCAAGAGCAGCAAACAACATGAATTGAGTTAAAGATTTTAAGCACCTTGCATATTGATATAACAGTTAAAAGGCATTAATAAATAAAGTACTAATACTGGATATGAAGGCAGCACTCAGCATCATTTCTTGAAATTTTAATATAATTTAAAAACATTATGAGATGACATATTACAGGATTATCAGATTATTTGATTCTCAGCAGTGGGAATTTAATACACACATAACTGAAACAAGAAAGGTGCAAAAAAAAAAAAAAAAAAAAAAAACCTTTTAACCTAAATTTATAATACACTAAATAGTGCATACTTGAAATTGCAACAAAGAGCCATTATGAAATGTCATGGGCTACCCTCTGTAATCCAAATGAAACACAAGGTGCTATGCAGTTTGGACTGTTCTATCATTTGGTTGATTGTTGCTGTTACTTAGGCATTTAGTGGCACAAAAGCTGCTATGGCTATCACATGTCTGATTAGAAGTGCAAATTGTATCAATGTCATAGCAACTTGGATGCTATGTATAAAGATTGTATCAATGTCATAGCAACTCATATCAATGTCATAGCAACTACCCAGTAATTCTTGGTGGGTAGTTGCTATGAACTGCTGGGTAGCCACAGTTGAGTATGTGAGTAGTCTTTTTTTTGTCGAAAATTTTTCAGAAAAAGTTTCAGATAAAGAAAAGAGCTTGTCAGTGTTGAAGTTCACACACAAAATTTGCTATAGCATCAGAGTTTCCTTCATATGAACTGGAAGATGAAAGGCTGTTGGTGGATATTCTATTAAGCAAATGTTTCATAGAAGCTGACAACAGTGGCAACATTCTAGAGCAGGAGTGGCCAACTTAATTTGTGATGCAATCTACTTTTTTCCTTCACAACATAGGCCGTGATCTACCATCTCAAAAATTTCAGTGCACAAATCGAGGGATGACTGTATATTTAAAATTCATCATGATCAACCGAAATTAAATCTGCGATCGACTCGTTGGCCAACCCTGTTCTAGAGGACTGTCTTTTGTGAATATATATACATACAAATGTACGAGGTGAATGTGTCTAATGTGTATTCTTTCTAGAATTACCTTTTCGTGCTGATTCATAAGAAAACTTGATTTCCACTGCCTGAGATCCAGTTTGATTTGCAGCAGTTTATTATTTGCATAATTCTGTCAGACTTATGCACTGAGTTGAGTATGCCTGTTTGATGATGTTTGTAGTCAGTATAAGAAATTTCACAGTGTAAGACTGAACTTGGGTTTTTTGCTGCCTGATAAGCACGTTCATTGCCCAGGATACCTAAATGTCTCAGAATCCAGCAAAGTTTAACATCTCTTTTGTTGTTGGTGGTTCTCATTAACTCAGCTTTGAATTTTACACAGTATTGAATGCACAGTGTGTGTGTGTGTGTGTGTGTTGGAGGCATGTATTACACTAAGTGAGTCAGTGAATATAAGATGCTTTGGAGAAAGAGATTTTTCAATGAATTACAAGGCTATAAATATGGTAAATAACTCAGCTGCTGTATTCATTTGAGAGTGATTGGGATATGGCAGCATTTTATTGGACCATTGCAGGACATGTATATTTGGGAACAGTGAGGAAAAAGAAAGTATGTTATATCACCTTTCATATTAGCTATTCAGGGTGTTGCTGTCTGCTGTGGCAAATTTGTTACAACATTGTGGCATATGCAATAGAAGCCTAAACCCCATTTTAGAATTTATTCTTGAAATCATAGGCCAACTGATTTTTGCAGAGGTTTTATTAATTCCAGTATATAGATTATCTCACTGCAGATTAAAAAAGGCACTTTGTAAAGCACTATAATGTTTAAGGCAAATTTTACAATCTTTTGACTACAAGAGCTGTAGACAGGAGCTCCACAATCTAATCTGGGTCTGATCAAGGCATGGTATAAGTTTTGCAGAGAATGTTTTAGTTTTTAAAAACAGGTTATGTGGAGATGTTTAATATGCTCCAAGAAGTTAAGACAAAGTTTTAATAAAGATCAAAATATTAAATGACAAAAATAAGACTAAAGATATGATTGCTATTAAACAGAGATATTGGTATCCATTTTTTTTTTGTCCAAGATTCTATTTTATTTAGCTGCCTTTCAATTAGATATGTGTTTTATAAATGACAAGATGGTTATCTGCATAAAGGTACATTTCAGCTGCATTCAGTATGTCTTTTTTTTTAATGAAATTAATTTTGAATGTAAAGTTGAACTAGGAACTCAGCCCCGATAGACTCCTTTTTGAACATATATTTGTGATAAGGTATTCTGATATCTCACCTGGAAGATTCAACAGCTCAGAAAATTTTGAATTAAAATCTGTAAGTGCCCTTAAAAACCAGAACTATAAAGATCTTGGAGTATGCCATGTTGCTAGATTGTGTCAAAAACCTTCTCTATGTCTAAAGTTAATAATTATGTGTCCATTCTAAAGAAAAGAATCACAGACATTTGTCTCCACTTTTATCATGGGATCTAGTAATGACTTATTTATATGGAAACCAAATTGATTTATGCTCAATGCTCAGTTTCCTATATCCATGTCAGTCAGTAATTGACCAATTTTTCCCATACAGTTTGTAAGTGCTACTGAATGATTATGTATTAGATTTGTTAGGTTTCAGTTGAATCTACCTTTACTGTTTGTATAAGGAATCCATAGTAGGTTAATTCACGACAAGAAGGCCACGATGACAGATGCCCTCATGATGAAGTTATTACTATAGTTCTCCAAAGATTTTTTGTTGTTGTTGTTGTTGTTATTATTATTATTATTTTTTTTTCTCTTGGTGAGTGTTGACATTTGCTTTGGAACTGGAATAATGCAAGGAGACAGGTATGGGCGAGTATTAGCTGTTGCTTGTTAATTTAATTTCATTCTTTTCATAATCCTCTTAATGAACTACACTTATCATGGTAAAGAGACCTGAATTCCCCAGTGACCCAAAAAAGCTATGCTGATGGGAGCTGAAGCTGCTGGTAGAACAAAGAACATGTATGCGATGAAGTGTAGTTCATTATTAGTATTAGTAACGGCCGCATGGTGCAAGAAAGCCTATGGCTTATGCTGCACCAGCCAAAAAAAAAAAAAAAAAAAAAAAATCTGAACAAAACAATGATAAAAACAAAAAATAAATAACTAAATAATAATAATTAATAAATAAAAAAAATAAAATAAAAAATAAATAAAAAGGAAATTAAACCTATCATCCTATGCGCTTCCCTTAACCGAAAGTACTATCCAGATGACCTTTGAATTTCCCCAAACTGTCGGCCTCTACCACTCATGAAGGCAACTTTTTCCAGTAATTTATAACTCGCTGGCTAAAATAAAACTTCCTGCAGTCCAATCTAAACATTTCCCCCCGTAACTTGAATTTATGTCCCCTAGTTCTAGCATCATTTATAATCTTGAAAATTTTGTCCTCATTCATTTTACTGATTCCTCTCAGAGCCTTAAACACATCAATCAAATCTCCTCTAAGGTGTCTAGTTTCCAAACTCTGCAACCCACATATTCGAAGTCTTTCTTCATAAGGACGCCCTTTTGCCGATCTCACCAGGCGAGTTACCCTTCTTTGCACCCTTTCAAGAAGCTCGATGTCTTTCTTTAGGTGCGGTCTCCATACTTGAACACAGTATTCCAAGTGTGGTCTAACATAAGCCTTATATAATGGGATTATCACGTCCCTATCTCTACTTGCAAAAGTTCAATAGATCATCGATAGGACACCATGGGCCTTCCTTGCAACCTTAGTTGGTTACAATGTTTTACAATTGTTTACAATGCTCAGAGAATTTCATGTCTGACCGTATCGTAACACCCAAGTCCCTTTCCTCCAGTACTGGGTTTAGTTGAACTCCACCAAGTGAATAAGTTTTTTTGGGTTTACTGTTTCCCAGGTGTAATACCTTACACTTTGTTGGATTAAAGCACAGCTGCCATTTTTCTGACCATTCTTGAAGTCTATCTAGGTCTCTCTGAAGAAGCTCAGCTTGACAGTGATCATTAACTACTCTACCAATTTTAACATCATCTGCAAATTTAGACATCATGCCCTCTATCCCTTCATCAATGTTGTTTATGAAAATTAAAAACAACAGTGGTCCTAATACTGATCCTTGGGGAACCCCACTTCTTACATCAACCCAATCTGAGGAATAGCCATTTATCACAACCCTCTGCCTCCTGCCCTGAAGCCATCCTTCTATCCATCTAAGGATTTTCCCAGTGATTCCAATCTGTTCCAGTTTATAAAGCAACCGCTCATGTGGGACTGAGTCAAAAGCTTTGTTGAAATCTAAATAAACAATGTCGAAATTATTCCCTAAATCCAGCTCGTGAGTGACCCTTTCGAAATAGCGAACCAGATTTGTTAAACATGATTTTCCCTTTAAGAGAAGGGCTGGAAACCTGCCCTTCTCTTAAAGGGAAATTATTGAAGAGAAGGACTGGAAACCTGCCCTTTAGATGCAAAATTAAAATATTCAAAGAAAATTATTAAAGGACAGAACCCAATAGTCGAATTTGATGGGAAAAGAAGATTTTGTAGTTTATTTATTTATTTTTTTTTGTCTAATTTGGTTTATTTTAATTGTTTGGTTGCAGATAGCAGTCAGCAGCTATTTTCATATTTGGTAAAGAAAGAATTTAATTGATCTTCTTTCCTTCTGGAAAGAATTTTAAAAATACCTTTTAAATAACTTTTTAACTGTATACAATGTAAAAGATAATGAAAATAATTATGGAATTAAATGTTTATTGCATAAAACAGCGGTTCCCAAACTGTGCATCACGGAATATTTTAAATTTTCGAGGGAAACAGTTTCGAGGGAAAAAGAATTTAATTGATCATTAAAATGATCAAAGTTTGAAAGTGGAAATGCTGATTTCAGTGTGAGACAAGCAAGTACTTTTTGTACTTCAATTTTGGTAGAATACAATCTTCCTATGACAGTAGCAGACCGTGATGATAAATTATTCAGGAAAATGTTTCCCAAATCAAATGTAACAAAAAAATTAAATAAATAAAAATAAAAAAATCAGAATGGTTCTTGAAGGACAAAAGTAATAGCTATTTTGAATGTTATCTGACATAGCTGCTAGAATTGTACCATGTTTGCAAAATGGACCATTTTATGTTTAAACTGAAAGCAGCAATTATACAGAAATGAAAATTTTCACTTAATCATAACTTTTTTTTTTTTTGATGATAAACTGTTGAAATCACAAATACAGCCAGGCCTCGCATGATGCGAGTTCAATTAACGCAATTTTCTGTTAACACTAATTGAAAAATTATACCACTTTTCACTTTACATGATGCAAATTTCCAGTTAACGCGATCTTTTTTTTTTTTTTTTTTTTTTTATGCGATAGTTGAAAAAGATTTGAATTGCGCATTAAGTCGTATAGTCAATAAACAAATGTTTGCCTGCTGCCCGCTTCGGTGTGTTCCATCAACCATCGGAAGAAGACGTGTTACTTGTTTGTCTCCTGCTAATAAAGTCAATGCACACTTGCATAAAAATTCAAAATTTTAAATGAGCCAGATGAAAATGTTACCGCAAAGGAGATAACGGTAAAAAGAATTAGATGAAATCTTTCGCATTGCAGAGAACCTCAAACAAAAGGTTTGAGGTTCTCTGCGATATTTATTTCGCCAGGGCCCAGAGAAGATTGTTGTCGGCTATCGGAAATTGATTGATGAAAAGAGAAAGTCAACACTGTTCAAATATTTCTGCGACAGTCATTTCTTCATTGTGTATTTTATGTCAGAGGTCCCAAACTTTCTCGGTTCACGGCGCCCTTAGTGTCTCAGTAATTTTTTCAAGGCGCACCCAGACCAAAAGAAATACCCAACAGTTCCGTTTAGTAGTTAGGTCCAAACAACTTAATAAGAAATGCTGAAACTGTGAACTACCTCAAGCTAGTAGTTCGCACGGTGTCCGACAGATGTCGAGTATCGCTGTGTTTCCCTCGAAAATTTAGAATATTCCGCAGTGCACAGTTTGGGAACCGCTGTTTTATGCAATAAACATTTAATTCCATAATTATTTTCATTATCTTTTACATTGTATACAGTTAGAAAGTTATTTAAAAGGTATTTTTAAAATTCTTTATGGACATTGCAGAAGGTCAAGGACCAATTATAATTTTTCCTATTGATTATTATATTCGATTAACACGTTTCCATTTTGCGCGATGCGTTTGTGGGACGAATTAATCGAGGCCAGCGAGCACATCGCGCAAACGGAAATGCGTTAATCGAATATAATAATCAATAGGAAAAATTATAATTGGTCCTTGACCTTCTGGAATAAATTTGGAATAAATTTTTTTCCTTCTGGAAAGAATTTTAAAAATACCTTTTAAATAACTTTTTAACTGTATACAATGTAAAAGATAATGAAAATAATTATGGAATTAAATGTTTATTGCATAAAACAGCGGTTCCCAAACTGTGCATCACGGAATATTTTAAATTTTCGAGGGAAACAGTTTAAGTTAGTATTACAGCATTCAGAAATGACTACTGTACAATACTAACTTAAAACTGCATGGAATTCCATGTAGTAGTAGTAGTAGTGGCACTTGATGCAAGAAAGCAAGTGTAGGAGCTTATGCAGCATCAGCCAAAAAAAAAAAAAAAAAAAAATCACACCATACCCTCCAATTGCCTGTCCAGTTCCTCCTTAAATTTATTTAACCTATCAACTTCCACAACGACAGATGGAAGTTTGTTCCAGCAATTAACCACCCGCTGGCTAAAGGCAAATTTCCGCACATCTATTCTACATCTATCCTTTCTTAATTTGAACTTATGTCCCCGTAGGTTCGTATTCTGAACAAGTGGGAGGATCCCATCAGAATTCAGCGTGCTCAACCCATTCAAGGCCTTATAGACCTCAATCAGATCACCGCGCAGGTGCCTAGTCTCCAGCCACTGCAATTTGCAGAACTTAAGCCTCTCTTGGTAAGAGGATCCCTTCATTCCCCTCACCAATCGTGTTGCTCTTCTCTGTACACGCTCAAGCAAATCTACATCCTTCCTAAAATGAGGCCTCCAGACCTGTACGCAGTACTCAAGGCGTGGCCTGACCATTGCCTTATACAGAGGGACAATCACCTCCTTTTCCCTGCTAGCAAAATTCCTATATATCATTGACAAAACCCCATGACCTGCCCTAGCAGCCTGTCTACATTGCTCAGAAAACTTCATATCTGACTGCACAATTACTCCCAGGTCTTTTTCATTTTCTACCACCTTAAGTGTAGTACCACACAGTTGGTACGTTTCTCTGGGGTTACTTCTACCCATATGCAGTACTTTGCATTTGTCAAGGTTAAACTTCAGTTGCCACTTCTTAGCCCATCTGCCCAAATTATCTAGATCCTGTTGCAGTAGCACACTGCCATTACTGTCATTAACAACCCTGCCAACCTTCGTGTCATCTGCAAACTTCGACATTAAGCCTGATATACCTTCATCAATATCATTGATAAATATACAAAACAACAGTGGACCCAACACCGAACCCTGTGGGACTCCACTAATAACATTAGTCCACGAAGAGCAGCACCCATTGATTACCACCCTCTGTCTTCTCCCACTTAACCATCCTTTTATCCATTGTAGCAACTTACCCTTAATACCATTCTGCTCCAATTTGTACAGTAGTCTTCCATGCGCAACAGTGTCAAAAGCTTTCCTGAAATCCAAGTATATGATATCAAAATTATTTTTTGCATCCAGTTCCTTTGTGACCACATCATAATAACCAATCAAATTTGTCAGACAAGACTTTCCCTTAACAAACCCATGCTGTGTCTGAATTATTGCTGCAGTCTTGTCTAGATGATCCTGCAATGCATCTTTAACCAGTGACTCCATTATTTTACCCGGAACAGAAGTTAAACTAACTGGTCTGTAATTATTCGTGTCACCCTTCGAACCTCCTTTGTGAATTGGGGATACATTTGCACATCTCCAGTCTGTGGGAACCTCCCCTGAATCCAAGGATGCTCTCATAATTATGGCTAAGGGTTTGCTTAGTTGCTTTGCCGCCTCCTTTAATATAACTGGATAGATCCCATCCGCCCCAGGTGCCTTTCTTATGTTTAACTTCAACAATTTCTCCTCCACTTTGCTCTCAGTTATTACAAAATCATTAAGCACACTGCTACAATTTGATAACCTTCTTCCATTTTCAAACTGTAATGATTCCTCACGTGTGAATGTAGATGCAAAATACTCATTCAGTTTGTTTGCTATCTGAGCAGGATCATCAACAGTCGAACCATCGATGTCAAGTGGACCAATCATATTCAGCCCCTTCCTTTTAGAGTTTATATAAGTAAAGAAATCCTTGCTGTTTTTCTTAGCATCTTTTGCCAAAGATTTCTCGTAATCCGCCTTTGCCTGCCGAACCTCCTTTGTGACCTGATTACAGACTAGCTTATATCTGCTACAGGCTTCTGCGTCGCCTGATAATTTATATGCATCCCATGCATTTTTCTTCTCTGTCACGAGTCTCATTAGTTCATTTGATAACCATTTAGGCCTAAACCTTGAACAATATTTCTTCATCGGTATGAAAAGTCTAGTAGCTTCCACGATTAATTCCTTGAATGCTTCCCACTTAGAATTTACTGTTTGTAACATCGTCAGTCGATCCCACTGTACAGAATTTAAAAACTGTCTGAGACCACTGTACTCCCCTTTACGGAAGCAAAAACCCTTTCCTTTACCCCTGACGGTAGTTACCTCTTTGAGTAAATCCCACTTCAGCACACTGTGATCACTGCCACCTAGTGGTTCCTTTATCTGCAAATTCTTAATACACGAATGATCACTGCTGATCATTCGGGATGTGGACAATATACAATCTTACTAGGTTCACTGTTATAGACAGTCTTTATCATTTAATAAATTTAGGTCCGGAAAAGGCTGCAGCAAAGTTTGCCTATCAAAGTGGATGTATATTATTTAAGAAAGAGGAAAATCTTGTCTAACTAACCTGATAAACTGTTATTAGTGTCACTCATGAGATGGATGTTGGAAATAACTGAGCATTATCTGGACTTAAAAAAAAAAAAAAAAAAAAAATTTCCCATAGGGAAGGTAATAATTCCACCATATAAGGCAATTGTGAGACCAGGTATGGGGAAGTCATGCCTAAAATAAGACATCAAATGTATTGAAAAGGTCCAGAGATGGCTAATGTGCCTTGCAAGATTAACAAAAGAGTGCCCATGTGAAGCGAGATTTTGAACATGTGAGCTGCGACGAGCTTGGCAACTAGATACCTTAGAGGGTATTTTACTGAGGTTAATAGGGCTCTAAGAGGGGAGAGGGAGGTAAATGAAAAAGGATGAAATTTTCACATTATTGACCCTGAACTACTATTCTTTCTTATATAATATTGTTGTTGTGTTTTTTTTTTAGGAGCATTAGCAACTAAGGCCATATTGCTCCGGGAATACGCAGTGGTCATTCCCTGACCTTTCCGCATCCCCCGTATTTGGTGGTGACGGGCTCAAACCCCGGTCAAGAAGTGTGTGCTACGCACTGCTGCTCCTTCCCACCTGGCTACGGAGGCACTTCTTATATAATGTAACTACTATTGTGGGATCAAGAATGACCCCAATTTAAAAACATCAAAAATAATTATCAGGTACTTGGATCTGGAGATATGTTGAGTTTTGATAATATCACAGGGGTAAAATAAAGTAATCATACTAAAAGAATATTTATGATAAAGCTGAAGATCTGCAATCATGGAACCAAATGCCATCTGGTCATCATTTAGAATATATCTGAAGGACTGGACAAATTATTAAAGCACCATGATTCTTAGTTGCACGTGCATGCATGCGCACACACAGAGCAAATTGTTATTCATTAGAATAAGTTGCTTTCATGGTTGGTTAAGGCTGACAGTTTGGCTAAATTCAAAGGCCTGCTGAAACAGGAAAAACATCTAGGTATTGCTCTCTCTCTCTCTCTTTTTTTTTTTTTTTTTTGGTAGGTGCAGAAAAAGGCCTTTGGCTTCCTTGCACTATATGGCTGTTGTAAATATAAAAAAAAATTTCTTTGAGCGAAATTGATAAAAGAAAAGGATACAGAGACATAAAATCTTCACAACAAATTGCCAAGAAAATACCGGAAAATATATGCACAAGGTGGCTGTCACTTGGCAGAAATTTGTCAAGACTGGTTGACCAGTGAGAACCATTACTGTTTTTTAAGGTGGTGATCATCAATCAGTTAGGAAACTGATCATTTGTGTTAATGTGTCTAAATTTATACTAAATACTAAAGCATAAATAAAATACATCATACATCAGGATCCAACTTTGAAAAAGAAGAGGAAACCAGATTTTGGCCTAGTTCTTGCAGCAAGAAAACACAGGGGACAGTTAGTTTTCAGAAATTGAAATGCTGGATCAGTGCTCTCTGGCTGTTGGAAAGACTAAAAATACAGATTGTTATACAAAGTTTTATTTTTTTTTTTTTGGTAATGCAGCAAAAACCTAGTTTATTTTCATCTTTTTGCCTTAATTAATATTATAACCTATTTTACTTCATGAGGAATATTTGTTCATGTCTGTGCCTTTTAATTCAAACAAGACAATCTGTATTCAAACAAGACAATCTCTTTAGTGTACTAACTATATTATATAATCTTAATTCTTCAGTGTTTTCACATATTGAGAATTTAAAACATCTTTAAATTGAACTGCTAAAAGAACTGAGCTAGTCTCAAAATCTGTAAAGCCAAGTCTGGTTAAAGGTAGCCTGCTGCTTGCAATATATTAACCACTCCATTCAGAACTAAAAATTGAACAGTAATTTGGCAGCTAGTAATGAAATACTGAACTTCACAAACATATTTAAAACCAAAAGAGAAAATCTTTTTTTTTTTTTTTTTTTTCACCAGTTAAGACCAACTCTGTCATGGCTTGTTATTTATACACTGCAAATAAGTTTCCATCGAATAGTGAAGTAAAAAAAGAAATTAAAAAAAAAAACTGTCAAAACCAATTTGATGATGAGATGAAAAAACAAAGCAAGAAATATGGCTATGAATGAAGTTCAGAAACAATTCTTTAACTCTTCAGATGGACAACATTTCAGCCATTACAACAGAGGAGCACTGAAGAAAATGGGCTAGGTTAATCAGTATGCATAGAGCAGGCGGAACATCTAAATTTTTTTTTTTTTATCCGTCCTTATTCATCTTTGTGTGAAATAAACTTTTTTTTTTTTTTAGGCTTATCAAAAATATAAGAATGGAATTTGGATCATCTATATCTAATAAAACATTACAGTCCAGAAGAGATTTTTTAAAACATTTCTTTGCTGTGAAGAGATGGTTGGTGCATAAATATGCACTACACAAGTATGTAGTCTAAATCAGCAAAAACATCCACTGCTACTTTCTTTAAAGTGCTCTGTATCATAATAACTGGGGAAGAATGGCATCTTGTGATTGGAATAAGTGACTTTCCTTTGTTCTCGGTCAGAACAACTGTGACGACATGGTTTCATTGAGAATTAAGTGAGAAGCAAAGGTGAGTTGTTGGGTTTTAGGCACATCAGTATAATGCATCATTGTATATTATGCCTGTACAAGTGTGTTCACAGACCAATTTGTATGCTGTGGGGATGAATAAACTCAGAATAACTCATGAGAGAAAACTCTTATTGCTCTATCTGAGATTAGCTAACTGAAGCCTCAATTGAAGAGGCGTTTAAAAATTCCTCATCATCAACAGGTCTTGAACCCAGACCTCTCCAAATGAATGACAAGTGGAGAAATCACTGCACTGTCACAGAGCTTGGGGGGGGAAGTCATGCATGTGCATCACTTGCAAAAGCAGGCAATTTTCAATATAACTGGAATGAATATGTAAATTCAAAATTACCAAAACACTGATGAAATCTTTGGGGAAATTTGTTTTTTTTTTTTTTTTTAGGAGCATTAGCAACTAAGGCCATATTGCTCCGGGGATATGCGGTGGTCATCATTCCCTGACCTTTCCACATCCTCCGTATTTGATGGTCACGGGTCCGAACCCCGGTCTAATCAAGAAATGTGTGCTACGCACTGCTGCTCCTGCCCACCAGGCTATGGAGGCACCTTTTTGGGGAAATAAATGCAATATTTTTTTTATTATAAAATATTCTGGTGCAACAATTATGTGAGAGAGACAAACACAAACTTAAATATGGTGCATTCAGAAATATATCTTCCTTGCATTCAAACAAATGCAGAAACCCTTTTGGAACTAATTTTCATCATAATTTTTTCTTTATAGAAAGTCATACAAAAAAGATGAATGGGTATTTGGATTATTTTGAATTAGTGGAACAGCATTCAACAGTTTTCTCTTGGACCTCCAGGAATGCATCCACTGCAGCAATGATGTCATTATCAGTATGGAAAATGGATACCACACGGCTATTTTATCAAAAGGGAAATAAATGAAAGTCTATCAGTGCTAGCTCTGGTGAATATGGGAGATGAACAAGATTTCAAAGCCTCCCTCATGCTTTGTCCTGGTGGAAAAAGACTCCTTTGCTGAATTTCCTCAGCATTTGTCTTTAATGTTTTAATTTGCTAAAGACAAGAACAATAAAGTTCAATCCTTCCTACTTCAGTAATATTGTTAAATATAAGAGAAATTCTCATAACTTACTATAGGAATGCTCTTCAACCAACACTCACCCCCAACTTATCCAGTTAATCCATTATGAAAAAAACAAAAGGTTAAAGTTAGTAATGTGATATTATCCATAAAATTTATTATCAATACATATGGTTTCATTAAAAAAACTACTGGGTATATAATGTGTGTTCAATTCCCATTATCTATCACTGCTAAGAAAGGAAAAGCGAAGCATAGTCGATGCACACTGAACCACCCAAGACCAAACCAAATCGCAACTCTTAATGTTTTAATGCAAACACTTTACAAGGTTTGCATAATAATGCCCCTGTGACTGTCTGGCCTTTCTGAAGGTAATCCACTAGCAATACTCCATCAGCATCCCAAAAAACTGATGCCATTACTTTGCCAACAGAAGGAATTAAATTGGCTTTCTTTGGAGGGGGAGAAGAGTTGTGTTTCCACTGTTTAGACTATTCCTTTGTCTCTGGTTGATAGACCCATGCCTCATCCATGGTCACAAACCTCAAGGAAATTTGCTGGATCTGCTTGAAAATGATGCAACTGTTTACTTGACAACTCTTGTGCATTTCTCATCTGCTGTCAACAGCTTTGGGACCCATTGTGCTGATGCCTTTTTCATAGCAAGAACCTCTCTTATTATGTGGTACAGATATTCAGATGAGGTGCTTAAGATACTGGCAATGTACTGAACTGTTACTCATCAATCATTCATCACCAGATCATGCACACTTTCAACAACTTCTGGAGTGATGAATGTTGTGTTGCAGGTCTTCCACAGTGTGGGTTATCTTCTAGGCTCTCTCCCTCTTGTTTAAATTCTGCTGCCAACTTCTTAACCATGGAATACGAAGGGGTATCCTCCACCAAAGTTGTAACCATATCCTTACAAATTGCCTTTAGCATTAAACCCCCCCCCCCACAAAATATTAGATTACTGCACAATGACTGATTTTGTCCATCTTTTAACACTACCACTACCCCTTCATACTCAGGCCACAAACTTTTTACCCCCCCCACATACACAAGAGATAATCCTCAAGGAAAAACATGCTTGGTATGTTTACTGGTATGTACACTATAGTGTAGGAATGTGCTCCTTCACTCTATGAGTCTGCTGACGAGGCTACTAGAGACGGTCGTGTTCCAAGCCGCTAAGTGGATTTTTCTCATTTATTGATTTGAAATTATTGTTTTTCTAAAACTTTTGATTTAAATTTAGTAGTATAACATTATTTTGTGATTTTCTGATTAACTTGGTGTAATTATTCTTTACTCGGCCTTGTAATTGCATAAAAGTATCGGTAAAGGTTTCCACGTGTTTCAACTCCGATACCTTCGTAATTTTCCCGCCATTGTGATACGATAGTTGTATGCCGTACTAGATAGCGTTAGTTGAACTTCGTTAGGAGTTAAATTGTACGTTTAAATAAATACATATAACGACTTAGATTACAAACGTAATATAATTAATTATATTTAACATAATTAATAACATAACATAATTAATTAATAAATTAATAGAATCATGACTCAGACCAGAGCAGCAAAGCAAAAGGCTCAAGCTAATGGAAGCGCTGTGGCTCAGAGCAGAACTGAGGGGGGCAGTTGTCCTCTGACTCACAGCCTTATAAAATGCACTGTTTGCTTGATGTTTGCAGAGCAATCGGGTACGGGACATGATACTGCCAAGGGGGATGTCTTTGTGTGTGCGCGATGCAAGCAGTGTATCGATATCAGGCAACAACTCGGCGTTCTTGTGGGCCTATATGAGAGCTTGAAGGACAGGGTGGATGCCCTCGAAGAAACTAAATTGAGGGGCCCATCAAGCTCTCAGCTGCCCACATCAACGCCAGAGCTTGCACTTGGGCATTGCGTGACACAGAGACAACCCCCAAGGCAGAATGCGCTGGTCCCGAAGGAACTAGTAGTTGTTGGTGACTCTATTGTCAGGGAAACGGGGCACATGCTTTGTAAAAAAGATAGGTGGAACAGGAACAGGGTATGTCTGCCAGGGGCAAAGGTTGATGACGTTGTAGAGCAAATATCATCTTTTAAGGGCACAAAAGGTGATATAGTTGTACATGTTGGCACTAATGATATTAAGAGTAGGAGACCAGCAGAATTACTTAACAAGTACAGGTCACTGTTGAACAAAAGCCGAGAATTAGGGTTGAATTTGAAAGTGTCTGCAAGTCTGCCCAGACACGATAGGAGGGAGTATATGATGAGAGCCTTGTCGATCAATTTGGCCCTGGAAAGATTGTGCAAGGCTCAAGGGGTAGAATTTTTTTCAGCCTGGACTGTACTTGTTAACAGGAGAGATTAGCATTAGCATTAGCATTAGCATTAGTAGAGGCATTTGATGCAAGAAAGCAAGCTTATGCAGCATCAGCCAAAAAAAAAAAAAGAAAAAAAAAAAAAAAAAAAAAAAAAAGTAACATAAATAAATAAAAATAACCACTTCCACTTCACCCCTCTGTTCGTTCGAAATACCTGTCCAGCTGAGCCTTAAACTTATTTAGACTATCAACTTCCACGACAAGGGATGGAAGTCTGTTCCACCCACCAACCACCCGCTGGCTAAAGGCAAATTTCCGCACATCTATCCTACATCTGTCTTTCCTCAATTTGAATTTATGCCCTCTCAGGTGATTTTTCTGAGCTAGAGGAAGAATCCCATCAGCATTGAGCATGCTCAAACCATTCAAGGCTTTGTACACCTCTATCAGATCACCCCGCTGGTGCCTAGTTTCCAGACACTGTAATTTGCAAAACTTAAGCCTTTCTTCGTAAGAGAACCCCTTTGTCCCATTCACCAATCTAGTTGCCCTTCTCTGTACTCGTTCCAGCAGCTCTACATCCTTCCTGAAATGAGGCCTCCAGGCCTGTATACAGTACTCTAGGTGTGGCCTGACCATTGCCTTATACAAGGGAATAATCACCTCCTTATCCCTGCTAGAAAAATTCCTATATATCATTGACAATACACCATGAGCTACTCTTGCAGCTCGTCTGCACTGCTCAGAGAACTTCATATCTGCCTGCACCACCACCCCCAGGTCCCTTTCATTCTCTACCACTGTCAGTGTAGTACCACAGAGTTGATACGTTGCTCTGGGGTTGCCGTTTCCCATATGTAGTACTTTACATTTGTCAATGTTAAACTTCATTTGCCACCTCGAAGCCCATCTGCTCAACCTTTCCAGATCCTGTTGCAGCAGCATAGCATCAGTAGTGTCCTTAACAACCCTGCCAACCTTTGTATCGTCTGCAAACTTGGACATTAAGCTTGATATACCATCATCAATATCATTTATAAATACAGAAAACAATAAAGGCCCCAATACTGAACCCTGAGGGACTCCACTAATAACATTAGTCCACGATGAGCAGTGTCCATTGATTACCACTCTCTGTCTTCTCCCCCTCAACCACCCCTTTATCCATAGCAGCAACTTGCCTCCAATGCCACACTGCTCCAATTTGTGCAGCAGTCTTCCATGTGCAACAGTATCAAAAGCCTTTCTAAGATCCAAGTATATAATATCAAAGTTATTCCCTGCATCCAGTTCTTTTGTGACTGCATCATAGTATCCAATCAAATTGGTCAGGCAAGACTTCCCCTTAACAAAACCATGCTGTGTCCTAGCTATAACTGAAGTCTTGTCTAGATGATCCTGCAGTGCTTCTTTCACCAGTGCCTCCATTAATTTTCCGGGAACAGAAGTTAAACTCACAGGTCTATAATTACTTGTGTCAGCCTTTGATCCCCCTTTGTGAATTGGGGTCACATTTGCACATCTCCAGTCAATGGGTACCTCCCCTGAGTCCAAGGAAGCTCTCATAATTATGGCTAAGGGTTTGCTTACCTCCTTTGCTGCCTCCTTTAATATAACTGGATAGATCCCATCCACCCCAGGTGCCTTTCTTGTGTTTATCTTCAACAATTTCTCCTCCACTTTGCTCTCAGTTATTACAAGATTCTCTAGCTTACTGCTAGATTTGAATACACCTCTGGCATTCCCCTCGCTGAATAACTCCTCATGTGTGAATGTCGATGCAAAATATTCATTTAGTTTGTTAGCTACCCGAGCAGGGTCATCAACAGTTGACCCATCGATCTCAAGTGGACCAATCTGATTCATCCCCTTCCTTCTAGAGTTTACATAAGTAAAGAACTCTTTGCTGTTTTTCTTCGCATCCCTTGCCAAGGATCTCTCGTAATCTGCCTTCGCCTGCCTAACCTCCTTTGTAACTTGGTTACAGATCAACTTGTATCTATCATAGGCGTCCGTGTCACGTGTTAATTTGTATGTATCCCATGCATTTTTCTTCTCTGCCATATGCCTCATTAGTTCATCTGACAACCATTTAGGCCTAAACCTTGAACAATATTTCTTAGTTGGTATGTAAAGCCTAGTAGCTTCCACGATAAGTTCTTTGAATGCTTCCCATTTTGAACTTGCTGTTGGCAATATCATCAGTTGATCCCACTGTATAGAATTTAAATATTGTCTCAGTCCATTGTAGTCGCCTTTACGAAAGCAATACCCCTTCCCTTTACCCCTAATGGTAGTTACCTCTTTGAGTAACTCCCACTTCAGCACACTGTGATCACTGCCACCAAGTGGTTCATTTATCTGCAGATTCTTAATGCATGAAGAATCACTACTGATAATCAAATCAAGAGTATTACTCCCTCTAGTTGCCTCCCGAACATGCTGATGTAGAAAACAATCATCCAATAAATCCACAAAAGCCTTGCTACTGTGTGAGTGACCAGCCCCCAAATTCCAGTCAATATCTGGGAAATTAAAATCCCCCATTATAAGACTCTCTGATTTACTGGCCCACTCTATTTCTCCGAACAGTTTCTTATTATACTCATCAGAGTCATTAGGCCTATAGCACACTCCTACTCTCAATTTTGATCTCCCAATGCTTATGTCACACCAAACTGACTCGACACTGCACTGTCCAGCGATGTCGACTGGCTTCACTTCCTTGGATTTTATGTGTTTTTTAACTAATAGCATAACCCCTCCTCCCTTCCTATCCTGTCTATCCTTTCTGTAGACATTGTACTCCCCAAATTCCAGTTCTGCATTTCTTATATCTGTGTGACACCACGTCTCTGAAATCCCCACAATATCTGCCTTTGATGTTTTGAGCAATACCTCAAATTCATCAAATTTATTTACTAAACTCCTAGCATTGGTGTAGATTGGGATCCCATCCCTGTAGATTGCATCTACAGGGATGGGATACACTTAAATAGAAAGGGTGCAAGAATATTTGCTGATGCTATCGAGGCAGTGTTAGGTGGGTCGGAAAACTGCTAGCTTGGGGGGAGACAAAGACCAATAGATTGACAGTAGCCACTGGCAGAGGTGAAAGAGATTCTTGCACTGCTTCTATTAGAATGAGCAGAAGCCTGAAAAACAAGATGCATGGTATTTCAGAGACTGCTGGGAGCCATTGCGGTACAAGTAAACACATGGGTTGTGTTAGGGTAGCTAAGAATAGAAACAGGTGCAGGTATACTTGCGTGTACACCAATGCTAGGAGTTTAGTAAATAAATTTGATGAATTTGAGGTATTGTTCAAAACATCAAAGGCAGATATTGTTGGGATATCAGAGAAGTGGTGTCACACAGATATAAGGGATGCAGAAATGCAATTTGGGGAGTACAACGTCTACAGAAAGGATAGACAGGATAGGAAGGGGGAGGGGTTATGCTATTAGTTAAGAAACACATAAAAACCAAGGAAGTGAAGCCAGTCGACATCGCTGGACAGTGCAGTGTTGAGTCAGTTTGGTGTGACATAAGCATTGGGAGATCAAAATTGAGAGTAGGAGTGTGCTATAGGCCTAATGACTCTGATGAGTATAATAAGGAACTGTACAGGGAAATAGAGTGGGCCAGTAAATCAGAGAGTCTTATAATGGGAGATTTTAATTTCCCAGATATTGACTGGAATTTGGGGGCTGGTTACTCACACACTAGCAGGGCTTTTGTGGATTTATTGGATGATTGTTTTCTACATCAGCATGTTCGGGAGGCAACTAGAGGGAGTAATACTCTTGATTTGATTATCAGCAGTGATTCTTCATGCATTAAGAATCTGCAGATAAATGAACCACTAGGTGGCAGTGATCACAGTGTGCTGAAGTGGGATTTACTGAAAGAGGTAACTACCATTAGGGGTAAAGGGAAGGGTTATTGCTTCCGTAAAGGCGACTACGATGGACTGAGACAGTATTTAAATTCTATACAGTGGGACCAACTGATGATGTTACCAACAGCAAATTCAAAATGGGAAGCATTCAAAGAACTTATCTTGGAAGCTACTAGGCTTTACATACCAACTAAGAAATATTGTTCAAGGTTTAGGCCAAAATGGATGTCAGATGAACTAATGAGGCATATGGCAGAGAAGAAAAATGCATGGGATACTTACAAATTAACACATGACACAGAAGCCTATGATAGATACAAGTTGATATGCAACCAAGTTACAAAGGAGGTTAGGCAGGCGAAGGCAGATTACGAGAAATCCTTGGCAAGGGATGCAAAGAAAAACAGCAAAGAGTTCTTTACTTATGTAAACTCTAGAAGGAAGGGGATGAATCAGATTGGTCCACTTGATATTGATGGGTCAACTGTTGATGATCCTGCTCAGGTAGCTAACAAACTAAATGAATATTTTGCATCGACATTCACACATGAGGAGTTATTCAGCAAGGGGAATGCCAGAGGTGTATTCAACTCTAGCAGTAAGCTACAGAATCTTGAAATAACTGGGAGTAAAGTGGAGGAGAAACTGTTGAAGATAAACACAAGAAAGGCACCCGGGGTGGATGGGATCTATCCAGTTATATTAAAGGAGGCAGCAAAGGAAGTAAGCAAACCCTTAGCCATAATTATGAGAGCTTCCTTGGACTCAGGGGAGGTACCCATAGACTGGAAATGTGCAAATGTGACCCCAATTCACAAAGGAGGATCAAAGGCTGACACAAGTAATTATAGACCCGTGAGCTTAACTTCTGTTCCAGGAAAATTAATGGAGGCACTGGTTAAAGAAGCACTGCAGGATCATTTAGACAAGACTTCAGTTATAGCTCAGACACAGCATGGTTTTGTTAAGGGGAAGTCTTGCCTGACCAACTTGATTGGATACTATGATGCAGTCACAAAAGAACTGGATGCAGGGAATAACTTTGATATTATATACTTGGATCTTAGAAAGGCTTTTGATACTGTTGCACATGGAAGACTGCTACACAAATTGGAGCAGTGTGACATTCGAGGCAAATTGCTGCTATGGATAAAGGGGTGGTTGAGGGGGAGAAGACAGAGAGTGGTAATCAATGGACACTGCTCATCGTGGACTAATGTTATTAGTGGAGTCCCTCAGGGCTCAGTGTTGGGTCCATTATTGTTTTCTGTATTTATAAATGATATTGATGATGGTATATCAAGCTTAATGTCCAAGTTTGCAGATGATACAAAGGTTGGCAGGGTTGTCAAGGACACTACTGACACTATGCTGCTGCAACAGGATCTGGAAAGGTTGAGCAGATGGGCTGAGAGGTGGCAAATGAAGTTTAACATTGACAAATGTAAAGTACTACACATGGGAAAAAGCAACCCCAGAGCAACGTATCAACTCTGTGGTACTACACTGACAGTGGTAGAGAATGAAAGGGACTTGGGGGTGATTGTGCAGGCAGATATGAAGTTCTCTGAGCAGTGCAGACGGGCTGCAAGAGTAGCTCATGGAGTATTGTCAATGATATACAGGAATTTTTCCAGCAGGGATAAGGAGGTGATTATTCCATTGTATAAGGCAATGGTCAGGCCACACCTAGAGTACTGTATACAGGTCTGGAGGCCTCATTTCAAGAAGGATGTAGAGCTGCTGGAACGAGTACAGAGAAGGGCAACAAGATTAGTGAATGGAACAAAGGGGTGCTCTTACGAAGAAAGGCTTAAGTTTTGCAAATTACAGTGTCTGGAGACTAGGCACCAGCAAGGTGATCTGATAGAGGTGTATAAAGCCTTGAATGGTTTAAGCATGCTCAATGCTGATGGGATTCTTCCTCTAGCTCAGAAAAATCACCTGAGAGGGCATAAATTCAAATTGAGGAAAGACAGATGTAGGATAGACGTGCGGAAATTTGCCTTTAGCCAGCGGGTGGTTGGTTGGTGGAACAGACTACCATCCCTTGTGGTGGAGGTTGATAGCCTAAATAAGTTTAAGGCTCAGCTGGACAGGTATTTTGAACGAACAGAGGGGTGAAGTGGAAGTGGGTTTTTTTTTTTTTTTTTTTTTTTTTTGGCTGATGGTGCATAAGCTTGCTTTCTTGCATCAAATGCCTCTGCTAATGCTAATGCTAATGTTTTCCTCTTTGTGAAATGATGATTTAGTCCAAATAATGAAATTCCAGAGTACATCTTTCAAAATTTCTATGGAAAATGAAAACACTTTTTTCTGTATTCCCAGTATCCCTATAAAAGATAGTCACACTGGTTTAAATTAAGTGATAAAGAGGACCAAGCAAAATCACCATGAACATCAGAAAACCTGAGTATACTGTTTTCAAATATACTCTTCAGGAAGGGGGGGGGGAATCCAATAGTAGCTGCTAATTGCAGTTTTGTATCACCTCCATAATTCATGAAAAAATTATCAAGCCATCCTATAATACTCCATCCACTATATCAGAGGTTCCCAAACTTTTATATCTTCAGCTCCCAAGTTCCAGAACAAGCACAAATAAATGTATTTAACATGAAATTTAGCTATGAATACACATTTTTATAAATTAAAATATACTTCAATACATATAATCTCAAAGAAATAAAATACAAATAATAGAAATAAACAAAAAATGGTATGTACCTGGATTAGTGGGATGGCTTGTCCATATTTTTTTTAAAAAATTCTTCATGAAAACAAGTGCACCCCCCAAAAAACCAATTGGGGGGGGGGCACTTGTTTTCATGTTCAAAGAAACTTGTTTAAGTTTCTTTGAACTATTTAACTAAACATCAAAACCTTTAAATTTTCATCAGAAACTACAAGGATTAGAAATATATATGGCAACTACAGGGATTTGATGGGTAAACTGATCCTATACACAGGTAGTTGGATATAAATTTCTGTAAAGAAAAAATATCGTAGTGATCTGATACAGCTTGAAGACAAAAGAAGAATTAAATTTAGAGAACCATTAAAATATGTTTTGTTATTAATTTAAGCTTATAGGTAAATATATATAATGCAAATTAAAAGAAAATATTAACACTAAAAATCAGAACTTAGAAACTTTTACATATCTTTTATGAATGAAAGGTAACTTACGCATTCTTTAACCTATTCATTTCTCTTAATTCACAGGAGTATTTGTCTCCAGAATCTTGTAAATTGCTGTGCATGCTTTTCCCTCTAATTTCTGTAGTGGTGTCTTCTAGAAATATATCATCTTCAAGTAGCGAAGATAATGACTAAGGGAAGATACAAGAATTGTATAATGGTTATATAATATTTTATGATTAGTATATATAATATTATGGATAGCAGACAGAAAAAAACTCAATTAAGTTAATGCTTACAAGGTTTGATTAAAAAGTTTGGTGAATGTTGCAAAAAATTAATTTTATTCAATAAATGTTTATATTGTTAACATTATTCAATATGAACGCTTGCAAATACATACTTGTTACATTGTGATCAGTCATACTTGTTCCATTGTGATCAGTCATACTTGTTCCATTGTGATCAGTCCATACTTGGTCCATTGTGATCAGTCATACTTGTTCCATTTGATCAGTCATTGATCAAAGCAATTTGAATTGGGGATACATTTGGTTCTCCATAGGGACCTTCCCTGAATCTTCATTAGAGACCTTCCTTGGTCTCTAATGGTTGGCAGCAATTTGCCTTCCAATATAGCCAGGTATCCATTGGCATTTACAAAACCTTTTATAAACTGCTGGTGACCTACTCCATGATACGAAATGCACCCCCATATCTTTTGGCTGGTAGGGAATTTCACTGTAGACACCATACAGTCTGGATGGTATTCTTCACCACCACTACGGTGAATCGCTTGTCTCCCATCAGAACCATGCAGGTTGAATTTCTTCTAATCTGAGAAAACCACTGCTCGGGTGTCCATTTGACGTGCTCTTTATACCAAATTAATCGGGCCTTTTTCATTTTTTGTGTGAGGAGGGGCTTCTTCTTAAGACAACGAGCTACAAATTCATTTTTGAAGAGGCATCTTCTGACTGTTACTGCACTTGCTACCACTCCAGTATGTTCTTCCCATTCTCTTTTCAGCTCAGACGAAGAAGCTTTACGGTTTTTAAGGCATAATGCTTCAAAACAGTCCTGTTTTGGCATAGAGACTAGTTTGCGTCCGGTTCCTTTTTTCCTATCAGCAGAACCAGTATTCTTGAGTTTGGAAAGAAATCTACTCACTGTCTACCGATTACAAGACACTCTAAGCAATATGACGGGAAGAACATCCTTCTACACGTAAAGCAACAATAGTACTCTTCCTTCGTGGCGTCAACTGCACCTCTTGCAGAGCATGCTTATATAGCTGAAAGTAACAGCTGCTGCAATATTACGTCATTACCTATGCATGTCAATTTTATCTGATACAATCTGTAAGAAATATTGCCATACACGTACGTTATTTGGACGACAATTGCAATTTTAAGGGGTGATGCACTTTTTTTTGAACATCAGTGTATATTGTAATGTATTATTTTCCTACGTAAGAAGCTTCTCAGGTAAAAAGTTTTCCCGCATAAAAAGTTTGTGATAAAGAATAGACTGTGTATTATTATGACGTTTTCCACTTAACACATTTTTTAAATATATAAATTCTTTATTGTTAATATTAAAAAAATATTAAACAATATAAGCATTTTGATAATTGAACAAGTTAGTGCACAGCATTATTTTTAGTTCATAGTAAACCACTGAAGTAGGTGAAATCTGGTCGTGCCTGAGTATAAACAAGAAAATGGCATTGTTTTTTAACATCTCATATTGTAAATGCCTTCACAAGTTTCCCTGATATTGCACTACCTCCAATAAACAATGCTTTGCCAATGGAGAAGACTAATGTTACTTGCTACCTACTTTGGTGATTTACTACAAACTAAAATGATGCTATTAACTTGTTCAATTAGTGAATTTTCGTAGTCTGAGGCTTTCAGCCTTAAAACCTTTTTAGTATAAATATTTTGATATAATAGAAGTGACATATTGCAGTTGTTTTCATTGATATCCATAATTGGATAGCTTCGACCACAAGAAGCATTTGCCATTAAGTTCTGATTTTTCTGAACAGTTCTGAATTACTTAGTGGATCGTTCTCTGTCTTATTGTAATTGTGACCTTTTAAGGTATGTTGAAACTCCAAAAGTGCTCATGGTATTGAGTATTTGGTAATGTACTCATTGCCAATGAGTACTCATTGGTAATGAGTTTAATGAACAGAATATTAAGCAAATAGAAATCCTAAGTTTAAAAATGTTTTCCATAAGCAGAGTAAAATATTTATAAATTCTGAAATAGTACTTAAAAATGATTTTTAACTTATGTATGTGCATCTTTTCATTTTCATTTGTGTATCTAATATTTCATACCCTTAGGTCATTTTCTCTTCTAAGTAGTTTTCCGACATAAGAAGGTTTATTTTAAAATTTATTTCAAATTTGGCACATTACAGTGCATGAAATTTGAAACTGAGTCAGCATACCATGATTCTGCAATGTGTCAGCCACTGGAGAGATCATCCAGTTTCATTTTCCTGTCTTTACTTTATGAAAACAATAATAAATCTTTTGAAATCAACTATGGTAAGGCAGTAGATGTTTATTAAACTAATCTAGTAGGAAAAGAAAAACTAACTTGAAACATTAAACAAACACAGCAGCATTGGTGCTTGTTGGCACCACATCACTTTTCAAACAAAAAGCCAAATACTTCAAAGGTAGTGGCAGGTTCTCTCTTGCAATTTTTGTATGAAACTTAAAAAGAAAAAAGCAATTTTTGTATGAAACTTAAAAAAGAAAAAAAAACCACTTCATAAATTACTGCAGTAGAAGTTTGACTATATTTAGGGAGGTAGAAAATTTTCAATTTTTAATCATTAATTAACATTTAAAGCAGGAATGTTATTTTCCACTACTGCCAGGATAAACAGGCTTGACAAAGGTTGTTACTGTTCCTTTTTATTTTTTTTTATCGTATGATGTGAGCAATGCACGAAGGAACCAGTTTTTTCCTGCTACTGTTCTACCAGTCTAGTACACATTTAACAAAAACTGCCAATGTGTAACAAGTATTCACCCACTTTCACAGGAAGGGATGCAGCTGCCTTTCTCATGCATAGAAATTAACGAAATGACAAGGACAGCCTATTCACATGCTCAATCTCCTCTTTTAATACCCTTGCCTCTAGTTTTTAGGCCTACCATAACAGGCACATTATCAATACTAAGTGCCGTATAGTTTTTTTTTGAAGTAATCTGAACATACTTTTAGGTTGTACAGGTGCTCAATGTTGTATCCTGCACTGCAGTCATCTTCCAGTGGCACTGAAAGCAAGCTATTTTCTACTTTTTTTTTTTTTTTTTTTTTGTTATTACAAAAGATCATTACACTGGAATATAGCCCAGAATCACTTTGATTACTGCCATCTGTACCAACTGAAAATGGTCCATTTTTCAGAGCCATCACTACCTCTTTTCTTATCCATACAATTTCACTAACAATGCCTAGTGTTTGCTTTTTTTTTTTCAGTTATGAAAAAAGAAAAAGTTGTTTTTCTTCTTGCACAACTATATTTTTTTTGCTATCAATTTCATTATCAGGAAACATATTCAAGGAGGAGAGGGCCAGATGTTTATCAAATTTTAACAGAGAGGTAAATGATTTTGTAATAACTGAGAGCAAAGTGGAGGAGAAATTGTTGAAGTTAAATATAAGAAAGGCACCTGGGGTAGATAGGATCTATCCAGTTATATTAAAGGAGATGGCAAAGGAAGTAAGCAAATATTTAGTCATAATTATGAGAGTATCCTGGGACTCAGGGAAAGTCCCCACAGACTGGAGATGTGCAACTGTATCTTCAATTCACAAAGGGGGATCAAAGGATCAACAGGTGATTTAAGTAATGACAGACCTGTTAGTTTGACTTCTGTTCCAGAGAAAATAATGGAGTCACTGGTTAAAGAAGCATTGCAGGATCATCTAGACAAGACAGTAGTAATAATTCAAACACAGCATGGGTTTGTCAAAGGGAAGTCCTGTCTGACCAATTTTATTGGATACTATGATGTGGTCACAAAGGAAACGGGTGCAAAAAATAATTTTGATATCACATAATTGGATTTCAGGAAAGCTTTCGATACTGTTGCACATGGAAGACTACTGTACAAATTGGAGCAGTATGCATTAAGAGTAAGTTGCTACAATGGATAAAAGGATGCTTGAGTGGGAGAGGACAGAGAGTGGTAATCAATGGGTACTGCTCTACGTGGACTAATGGTATTAGTGGTGTCCCTCAGGGCTCTGTGTTGGGCCCATTGTTGTTTTGTATATTTATCAATGATATTGATGAAGGTATATCAAGCTTAATGTCAAAGTTTGCAGATGATACAAAGGTTGGAAGGGTTGTTAATAACAGTAATGACAGTATGCTGCTGCAACAGGATCTGGAAAAGTTGGGTAGATGGGCTTAGAAGTGGCAACTGAAGTTTAACACTGACAAATGCAAATTGCTGCATATGGGTAGCAGTAACCTCAGAGAAATGTACTAAACTGGGTGACGTTACACTCAGGGTAGTGGAGAATGAAAGAGACCTGGGGATAATTGTGCAGTCAGATATGAAGCTTTCTGAGAAGTGCACACAGGCTGCCAGAGTAGGTCATGGGGGTCTTGTCAATGATATACAGGAATTTTGACAGCAGTGATATACCCTTCTATGAGCAGTGATATATCCAGGAGGTGATTATATCCTTCTATAAGGCAATGGTCAGGCCACACCTTGAGCTCTGCATACAGTTCTGGAAGCCTCATTTTAGGAAGGATGTAGAGTTGCTAAACGAGTATAGAGAATGGCAACAAGACTGGTGAAGGGAACAAAGGGGTGCTCTTATGAAGAAAGGCTTAAGTTCTGCAAATTGCAGCTTCTGGAGACTAGGCACCTGCAAGGCAATCTGATTGAGGTGTATAAGGCTTTGAATGGATTGAGCAGGCTCAATGCTGATGGGATTCTTCCTCTTGCTCAGATTACAAACCTGAGGTGGCATAGATTCAAAGTGAGGAAAGTTTTTTTTTTTTTTTTTTTTTTTTTTTTTAAGGAGCATTAGCAACTAAGGCCATATTGCTCCGGGATATGCGGTGGTCATTAGCTGACCTTTCCGCATCCTCCGTATTTGGTGGTGACTGGCTCAAACCCCGGTCTAATCAAGAAGTGTGTGCTACGCACTGCTGCGCCTTCCCGCCTGGCTACGGAGGCGCCTGATTAGACTGGGGTTCGAGCCCGTGCCCACCAAATACGGAGGATGCGGAAAGGTCAGTGTATGACCACCGCGTATCCCAGGAGCAATATGGCCTTAGTTGCTAATGCTCCTAAAAACCAAATAACAAACAACAAACGGAGTGCCTAATGAGGAAAGACAGTTGTAAAATAGATGTGTGGAAGTTTCCCTTTAGCCAGCGGGTAGTTGATTGCTGGAATAAACTTCCATCTGTTTTTTTGGAAGCTGATAGCTTACATAAATTTAAGGCAGAACTAGACAAATGAATCCTGATCCATTTCACTGATCCATTTCGAATGAATGGAAAACTTGGTTTTGCAAAAAAATAAACTCTTTGTTATCAACTATATTATAATGGTAAGATGGAGACTTGTCAAACTGATTAGAAAAAAAGGATCTCCATCGTAAATCTGGATAGTTAGCAACCATGCTTTCAATTTTGCTACACCTTCTCACCTCTCTTATTCAAGTTTCAAAACCTGTAAATAAAATCATAAAATAATAGTGCTGCTGAAAATATCTTGCTGTTTAAGTACACATTATTAGCATTATAACTAAATAATGAACAGGCAAAGAAAAAAAAAAAGGATGTATTTTGAAAGACTTTCTTATTTCCCTGTACAGGGTGCCCCAAAAGTCACTGCATATTTTGGTGAAATCCGGTGAATTTGAGACAAATGACTTAATAGCATGATTACAAGTTTATTTTTATACAATATCAAAGTTTGAAACAGAAAAAAAAAATTATTACATACAAAGGTCAAAAATTTAATTATTGCTTTCCACACGTGCCCCATCAGTGTCCCTACAAATTTCAAATTGCTCAGACATGTTGTAGAACACATTTGCAAGCATTTCAGGGGTAATTTCCTGTACCACCTCTCCTGAATCTTGAATCTTCTTGCAATAAACCTTTGATTTTATAAAACCCAAAGCAAAAAAATCCAAGGGAGTTAAATCCGGAGAGTGCACCACCCAAGGTCTAGGTCCTCCACGCCCAATCCATCGATTCAGAAGGTACCTGTTGAGGTATTCGTGGACAGTTTGAGTCCACGAATACATGACATGGTGCCCCATCCTGCTGAAATATTACTTGAAACAACACCATCATCAAGAAGTTGGGGTTCAAGAAACTGCTGAAGCATATCAAGGTACACAGTTGCTGTGACTTGCTTCTGCAAAAAAGTAAGGTCCATAAATTTTTTATTTCGTCATCCCAAGTCACACGTTTACTTTAAGGGGGGGGGGGTCTCTTAGCCATTCTGTGAACTCAGATGGTTTTCGGGAAATCCAGATACGACAATTGTGGCGATTAATTTTACCACAAGTGTGAAAAGTCACCTCATCACTGAACAAGATGTGGTTCGTTAAGCTGTTATTTTGGATTTGATTGACAAGTTCTATATAAGGCCTGTATCTGCACACATTGCTGCTTGACGTGGAAAATATTCTTCGTGCAGGTCGTGCAATGGTTGGATGTGGTAGGGCTTTTTCATCAGTGTCGAACACAAAATTCTATGAATTGATGTCTTGGGTATGTTCAGTTTTTGAGATCCCTCCCTAACTGATAATTTTGAGTCCTCTTCGAACATTTCTCAAATTGATTTAATGCTTTCACATATTGTCTTTGGGTGTCTGCATCTCTCTTTAAAAGAACTGGGTTAAGCACTGACCCAGTTCTTTTAAACTTATTCACCAGTGCACAAATCATATTGCCTGTAGGACCGGGACTATGAAACCTTGAAAATCTTTCCCTAATTTTACAAAACTTCATTCCTTTGATGAGGGATGTTACAACAAAAATTCACTCTTGAACATTCATCATGAATTATGGGTCTGAAAAAAAAAAAACATTAAAAAATTATAATAACATCTCTCTAACACATTACAAATACTTGTTTTATGTAAAAAATAAATATACTTGTCGTAATGAAATTTATTTGAAAATCACACAGTTTCACCAAAATACGCAATGACTTTTGGGACACCTTGTATTTCTACCTCACTTCTAAGGGGGTGAGCCTCCCTGGATTAGAACTCCCCTCCATTAAAACAAAATAAAAAACAAAAATAGCCAAAAGTCTCACCTTTGAAAAATGTCTTTTGATAAATATATTCAGATTTTCTAACACACTATTCTCAGCTGTTTGGTATTCACAAATATCGGTATACGACAAGAGGTGTTTCATTTGTCTAGATGTTTCAAAACTTTTCTTTATTCTATCTTCAGCCTGGATAAGTGACTGCAGATCTTTCACAGTGTCCAACAAGACTTCAGTTTCCTAATTGCAAAGAAAAAAAGAAAAAGTTTTTCCTGTTTCAATTTTCAAAAACGACTAATGATGTATGAAATGGAACTAAGATATCCTTATAATCAAAGCTATTTTAATAATAAAAATTTTTTTCCAATATTATCACATACATTTTCAATTAATCACAATATTCTACTGTCAATTAATCACTAAATGGCAGTAGAGTACTGTAAACTATTAGGTTATATAACATCTCAGAGAGTTCATTAGCAATAATTTTTAATTCACATTACTGGAACCGTGAAATACTGTCTGAGATAATGCACAAAATGGTTGCAGATTTATTAAAAAATTAATTTAAAAAATGTAAGCTTATTGTTTGTTTAGATATTATTTCACTACCTGTTTGTTTTGTATTGTGTTTTTCTTAACTAATTATGTTCAACGTTCATGCACAAAATGTAGCCCTGGTCCTTTATTTCAGATATAGAATGACTAGGACAGGGATACTCTACCATTTATTTATTAAATTTTATGACAGATTAGCCTGCTACTAGTGCCCTTAGTGATGGAAAAGAGAGACAGAAGGTATTTCCCTTCAGCCAATTGACCTCAAAAAAGTACAGAAATCTGGATGCTCCCACCAGTCACCATGTTCAAAAACTAAATATATTTCATGTTAAACATAACCATAAATGTTTCCGAATTAAACTGAATGTGATTTTATTTCACTAAATATAAATGGATTTTATTTTATTAGATTTTATTTCAAAATAGAAATAGATTTTATTTTAAAAAATATATTGGTATTAATGATATTAAGAGTAGGAAACTAGCAGAATTACTTAACAAGTACAGGTCACTGCTGAAAAAAAAAAGCCGTGAATTAGGGTTGAATTTGAAAGTGTTTGCAATTCTGCCCAGACACGATAGGAGGGAGTATATGATGAGAGCCTTGACGATCAATTTGGCCCTGGAAAGACTGCACAAGGCTCAAAGGGTAAAATTTTTTCAGCCTGGTCTCTACTTGGTAACAGGAGAGACCGCTTCTATAGGGATGGGATACACTTAAATAGAAAGGGTGCAAGAATATTTCTTGATGCTATCGAGGCAGTGTTAGGTGGGTCAAAAAACTGCTAGCTTGGGAGGATACAAGGACTAATAGATTAACAGTAGCCACTGGCAGAGATGAAAGTGATTCTTGCACTGCTTCTATTGGAATGAGCCTGGAAAACAAGATTCAGAGTATTTCAAGACTGCTGGGAGTCACTGCGGTACAAGTAAACACATGGGTTGTGTTAGGGTAGCTAAGAATAGGAACAGGTGCATGTATACTTGCATGTAGACCAATGCTAGTTGGTAAATAAATTTGATGAATTTGAGGTATTGCTCAGAACATCAAAGGCAGATATTGTTGGGATATCAGATATGTGGTGTCACACAGATATAAGGAATGCAGAACTAGAATTTGGGAAGTACAATGTGTACAGGAAGGATAGACAGGATAAGAAGGGAGGAGGGGTTATGCTATTAGTTAAGAAACACAAAATCCAAGGAAGTGAAGCATCAACATCGCTGGACAGTGCAGTGTCAAGTCAGTTTGGTGTGACATAAGCATTGGGAGATCAAAATTGAGTAGGAGTGTGTAATAGGCCTAATGACTCTGATGAGTATAATAAGAAACTGTACAGGGAAATAGATTGGGCCAGTAAATCAGAGAGTCTTATAATGGAGGATTTTAATTTCCCAGATATTGGAATTTGTGGGTTGGTCACTCACACACTAGCAAGGCTTTTGTGGATTTATTGGATGATTGTTTTCTACATCAGCATGTTTGGGAGGCAACTAGAGGGAGTAATACTGTTGATCTGATTATCAGTAGTGATTCTTCATGCATTAAGAATCTGCAGATAAAGGAACCACTAGGTGGCAGTGATCACAGTGTGCTGAAGTGGGATTTACTCAAAGAGGTAACTACCATCAGGGGTAAAGGGAAGGGTTTTTGCTTTTGTAAAGGCGACTACGGTGGTCTGAGACAGTATTTAAATTCTATACAGTGGGACCAACTGAAGACGTTACCAACAGCAAATTCAAAATGGGAAGCATTTAAAGAATTTATATTGGAAGATACTAGGCTTTACATACCAACTAAGAAATATTGTTCAAGGTTTAGGCCTAAATGGATGGCAGATAAATTAATGAGACATATGGCAGAGAAGAAAAATGCATGGGATACATATAAATTAATGGTGACATGGAAGCCTATGATAGATATAAACTGGTCTGTAACCAACCAAGTCACAAAGGAGATTAGGCATGCAAAGGCAGATTATAAGAAATTCTTGGCAAAGGATGCAAAAAAAAAAAAAAAAAAAAAACCAACAAAGAGTTCTTTACCTACGTAAACTCTAGAAGGAAAGGGATGAATCAGGTTAGTCCACTGGATATTGATGGTTCAACTGTTGATGATTCTGCTCAGGTGGCTAACAAACTAAATGAGTATTTTGCATCTACATTCACCCATGAGGAGTTATTCAGGGAGGGGAATGCCAGAGGTGAGTTAAACTCTGGCAGTGAGCTAGATGATTTTGTAATAACTGAGAGGAAAGTGGAAGAGAAATTGTTGAAGATAAACATAAAAAAGGCACCCAGGGTGGACGGGATCTATCTAGTTATATTAAAGGAGGGAGCAAAGGAAGTAAGCAAACCCTTAGCCATAATTATGAGAGCTTCTTTGGACTCAGGGGAGGTACCCATAGACTGGAGATGTGCAACTGTGACCCCATTTCACAAAGGAGGATCAAAGGGCGACACAAGTAATTATAGACCTGTTAGTTTAACTTCTGTTCCAGGAAAATTAATAGAGGCACTGTTTATAGAAGCACTGCAGGATCATCTAGACAAGACTTCATTTATAGCTCAGACACAGCATGGTTTTGTTAAGGGAAAATCTTGCCTGACCAATTTGATTGGATACTATGATGTGGTCACAAAGGAACTGGATGCAGGGAATAACTTTGATATCATATATTTGGATCTTAGAAAGGCTTTGAATGGGTCGAGTAAGCTGAATGCTGATGGGATTCTTCCTCTTGCTCAGATTAAGAAGCTGAGGAGGCACAGTTTCAAATTAGATGTAGAACAGATGTCGGAAATTTGCATTTAGCCAGCAGGTAGTTAATTGGTGGAACAGACTTCCATCTTTTGTTATGGAAGTTGACAGCCTTAATAAATTTAAGGCTGAGCTGCATAGGCATTTGGAACAAATGGAGGGGTGAAGTAGGAGATTTTTTTTGGCTGATGCTGCATAAGCTTGCTTTTTTTGCATCGTATGCCTCTGCTAATGCTACTGCTAAAACAACGAAGAGTACCCAATTAAGTACAAAAGTGAAAAGTGAGTACAAATCCTTGGCTCACTTTTCACTTTTGAAAAGAGAAAGGCAATCATAAAATGGTACTGGAAATATGAAAATGTCAATGAAGTTCAGTGTGCTTGAAAATCGCGATATGGAAAAAAGTGCCCACACATTTAATTACTCGTTTGGTGGATAAATTTGAGGAGCATGGAATCTTCAGACTATCAATAACTTAGCATGTGGTAGCAAGAGGACATCAAGAAGTAACGAAAAGACTGAAGCTGTAAGAAATGTGATCTTGTGGAACCCAAGAAAATAGACAAAACCATAAAGGCTAGGTTTAAACCATACAAGTTTCTTTAGAATGATGAAGCAATTAATAATCGTGCATAGCTGTGTGTGATTATCTTGACAATGAATTTCCTGATTAATGGATAGGTCATATAGAAATAAATATGTGAATAAGAGTCTGTATAGAGGAATAAGGTATGAAATACTTGTTAAAACAACAGACACACAAAGCAGCAGAGACAAATATTAATAACTGAAATAGTGTAAATAATATACAAACAGTAGTAGTATCCATGAAACAATATAATTTTAAAATATAAAAAAGGCATAAAATTATTAAACTTCCTTTAAATCCTAAAAACATTAATTTAGAAGCCACTTAAGAAAATGGCTATAAAACCAAGAGAGTGAAATATCAGTGTTTGACAGTAAAACTAGACTGCTATAACCATACAGGAATCCACAACAGTGAGCAACAATGACAAAGACTACAGTAGAATAAAAGAAGGTGGGGAAGAGAAGAATTGTCTACAAAACAAAGGAAGAATGAAAGATATAAAAATTTTGGCATCTAAAAGTAAGAGGGCACAACATATCTACAGATAGTCACACAAAAATGCATTATTTCTGTGTGTTTATAAAAATAAAAATGGCTGCTGAAGAAACCAGCCAAGGCCTAAACTGTGAAATATCACTAACTTAAAATCCATTGCAAAAGAAGCATACCAGGAAATCATTATGAAAAAAGAAAAGAGTGAAACTGGAAAAGTGGAAGACAGCCAGTTAATCAATCCTCCTCAGAAAGCTACTTGATTAACAATGAGAGCATAGTATTTTTGAAACCAGAGAAATAAGTGTCCAAGGCAACTCATTTGAATGAACGTAGCTTTAATACTACAAAAACACAAAGGAAAGACATCATATTGAAAACCAAACCAAGATCTCATTGCAATGTACAAATAAAGAAAACCAACTGTGAATAATTGTAAAATTTATAAAGAATGCATATGAATACTAAGCTCAGTATATATTTTCTGGGTTTTTCATCCCACACAAACATGCAAATTAACTGTGAATGAAGTGCATGTGTGTATGTATAAGAGGAATAATATATGAAATACATTTTACACATTATTCCTTTACAGCAGGCTTGACAAACTTCTAGTCAAACTTTCTCTCAGATCATTTGGGCTGCATTGATCTGAGATGTGTTAGGAGTGAGCTCCATTTTTTGTTCTGGATTTTTTTTTTTTTAAAACATAACTACTTTATAGCTATTTTTATAGTTTCTTAATGTATAATATATGTATCTATAAATTAGTAATAAATAAATATACAATTAAATATAATAAATTAAATATATAATAAATTACATGGTACATTAATAAAATTGGCTATTTATTAAAAAAAAAAAATCAGTTTCAGCATTGCAAATTAAAGTTTTTTTTTTTTTTTTTGAAATCTTTGTTTTTAAAAGTAGACAACACAACTAAATAAAATTTTAATCCTTTAAATAAAATAAATAAATAGATGAAACTGCATTCTTAAAAAACTTAACCAATTAAGATTTGTTCCCAGAAACTTGGTGCCTTTTGCTTGTACTTAATTGCTGAGTCAGGCATAATATTTTGTGTAGATACAACTTTCATTACTAATGCTATAGCTGTTAGCTTTTAGCATTACTAATGCTAAAAGCTGTTCACATAAATGTGCTGCCAAACATTACATATATTTCACAAATTAAACTATCTCTGGAAATCATTCTGCAAGTAAACAGAAATAAAAGTTTGGCACTCCACATGTCACTAAATTTTTATTTTAGAATTGAATCACAATGCAATTCAATGAATTCGATTTGTAACCCTGTTTTTTCAGTATCAAAATGACATGATGCATTGAACATGAAAACTTAATTTCACAAAGCTTGAAATCTAAATTCAAACTCATTTCTCAATAATCCAATACTATTTGAATAACAACTGAACTCCAGATACAACTGATGGAAAATTATAACTTGCGATTTCAAAATGAACCAAGTTATTATTTTTAAATTGAATTTCCTAGGGCTGAAGTTTTGTGTAAAATGCTTTTATGCTATTATACATTGATGTTATTAGTTCTCTCCCCTCTTAAAGTTAGAGGTGTAATTCAACTGTTTCATAAATGTCAACTAATAATGCCAAATGTTGCCTCCATTCAATATTTATTTATATTTTTTAAAATATAATAATTTCCCTTTTAAAATCATAAAAGTTTCCAATGCCTTGTAACACGAAGGCCAATGAATTTCATCATAGAATGGCAAATCCTTGGTACGCACTTTCCACATCAGTAAGAAAAGAAGAAAACTTGTGATGATTCAATCCTCAAGAATGGATGAAGTTAACAATTGATACAATTCATTTCTAAAAGTTTCTTCTCCAGTTGTTGTCCAGTGAATGAGAATTAGTTCCAAAGGTTCTTCCATTATTATAAAATTTGTGATGGAATCAGGAATAAACACTGCAATATGAGACACATCTTTAGTATTTGTTCTCTTCTTGACAGCTATGGAATAAGTACAAATTTTTTACTAATAGCATTTAATTGGCCTCTTAAATCATTAGCTAATTCACTGACATGTTCAGCTGTTGTGCTTCAAGTGAGGCTTATATTTTTGAAAATATTGCCATTTTCTGGACACAATTTTAGCTGTCCCAATCAAACATTTTTGAAAAAAACTGCCCATCTGTAAAAGGCTTTGAATGAAATTCAATTAAATTTTACAAAACATAACTGGCTTTCACTGCTGATTCAGTTATCCTTTGGTGGAAAAGAATACAGGAATATATTTTGTTGCTTGTTCATTATCATCATCAGCCATTTTCAATCCACTGCAGGATGAAGGCCTCTCCAGCAACTTTCCAGTTCATTCTGTTTTGAGCACTGGCCATCCATTTACTACCCACAAACTCATGAATTTCATCTATCCATCTCCGCCTTTTTCTTCTAGCTCCTCTTGGGTACCATTCTGTTATTTTCTTAGTCCATCAGTCATAATGTCTTCGAGCTGTGTGTCCTGCCCAAGATCATTTTAGTTCTTTATAGTTTTGATAAGCATGTCCTTTACTTGAGTTTGCTGCCTAATCCATGTGTTTCTCTCCTTCTAACAGTCTGATTCCCAATATAATTCATTCCATTCTTCGCTGTGTAGTTCTCAGCTTCTCTTCCATTCTTTTGTTGAGTGCCCAAGTTTCACTTCCATAAGTCATGGTGGGGAGTATACATTGGTTCATTATTTTACATTTCAGACAAACTGGGATATTGCTCTTCAGTATGTGACTATATTTCCTGAATTCTATCCATCCAAAATTTATTCTTCTCTTGACTTCCAACTATTTATCAATATCACAGCTAATAACTTGTCCCAGATAAGTATATGACTCCACCTTTTCAATTACTGCTCGTTCAATCATTATTTCCCTTTCTGTGGCATACTTGTTCATCATTACTTTTGTTTTAGCCATATTCATCTTTAGTCCAAAATCCTTACTAACTGTGCATAACTGATTAAGATTTTCCTCTAATTCTTTGGGATCGTGGCTTATGACCACAATGTCATCTGCAAATCGTAAATGGTTTAGGTACTCTCCATTCACATTGACTCCTTTCTGCAACCAGCTAATCTTCTGAAAGCTTCCTCAAGAGCAGCAGTAAACAGCTTCGGAGATATTGTGTCTCCTTGTCGAACTCCTTTCTCTATTTTAAATTTCCTACTGTCTTTGTCTAGTCTAATAAAGGAGGTAGCACTCTCATATATTTTCTTCAAAATCATAATATGTGGGGTATCTATACCTTGTCTTTCCAGTGCCCGAAATATTGCCTTATGCTGTATGGAGTCAAATGTCTTTTCATAATCCACAAATGCCAGGCATAATGGTATTTTATATTCATTTGCTTTCTCCATTAACTGTGATGTTATGTGAAGGTGATCCATAGTTGAGAATCCTGTCCTAAAGCTAGCTTGCTCTTTCGGTTGATTCTCATCAAGTATTCTTTCTAATCTGTTAGTAATGACCCTTGTGAACAACTTGTAGATGTGGGATAACAAGCTAATTGGTCTATAATTTCCACTTTCTGATTTATCTCCTTTCTTATGCAGCAAAACTATGATTGCATTATTCCACTGCTTAGGCGTCACACCTTTTCTAATGCACTTTGTGAAGAGCCTTGCCAGTTTTTGTGTTATGTCTCTTCCTCCCAATTTTAACAACTCTACAGTAACTTCATCTTCCCCCGGGGCTTTCTGATTCTTCATTTTCTTCAATGCATGTTCTACCTCATCACGGAGAATATCGAGTATGTCGTATGTGTTGCTACGCTACTTTGCAATCCATCTTCCCCACTGCTGGCATCATTCGCTCGCTCCTTGTATAATTCTCTATAGTAGTCTTCTGCTATTTGAATTATGCCTTCTCTGCTGTTTATAAGTACACCATCACTATTCTTCAGTTTCAGTATAATTTGTTTTTCTGTATTACTGCTTATGGCTGCTGATTTAAATCCTTTGTTTTCCCTTAATGTTTGTTCTACTTTTCTTGTGTTAAATCTTCTTATGTCCTCTCTGAGTCTCTTTCTAATGGCTTTGCATAACTCAGTACAGTAAACCCCCGCTATTCGCGGTATCTGTATTCGCGATCGCTGATTTAATATAAAATGAAACCTAAAAAAACTGTGAATTTTAAAGCGCCGTGAACATTTTCCATCATAAAAAACATGGGCATGGCTAAAATTATCTTCCTCGGTCAAAACAGCGCTCAGTGGGGGGGAGAGGGGTGACAAAATCGCGAGCGTGGATGTTTCTCGCTAATCCTTGTTCAGTATGTGTTATGCGCTTGCCATGGGAAGTTTCGTCGTTTGTTTTTAATTTATATGCTTATAAATTGAATAAATTTATCAATTTATTAATTGATATGCTTACAAAAGTGATAAATCTACCGTTTTGCAGTGTAAAACAGACTTTTTCGAGTGTGTTAACCCGTACAAAAATATGGCTACGAATAACAAGGGAAATGTGAAAAGATCAAAGAAGGTGATGACATTAGCGAATAAAATTGAGTTATTAGATAAAATTTCTAATGGTGAAAATGTCTCCTCAGTGGCAAAACAAAATCAATGAGTCAACGGTACGATCAATCAAGAAATTGGAAGAAAAAATCCGCCGAAGTGTCCCTGAAAACGTGCTAATTGCTTCAAAAATTTGCTCTGTAACTCGTGATGTTAAATTAGAAAAACTGGAAAAAGCTTTAAATCTGTGGATAGAAGACCGAACTCAAAATAAAATTCCGTTAAGTTCACTCATCATTCGTGAAAAGGCAAAACTCCTTTATCAACACTTTAACGAAACTTGATAGCACTGGCGGGATAAGTTTTTTAGCTAGCAAAGGCGCTGGTTTGAAATTTCTAATAAATATTACATCTAATATTAAATTGTTTCTTATTTTCATTTTGATTTTTCACTATGTACTGTCTGTGTACATAGTCATATTATGAAGGTATATATAATACATACATAGACAAAATTTTATACTAGTTTTTCTTATATATTTCATACTTTGGAACGGAACCCCTTTATTACTGTGGGAGCCATAACTCAGTATTCGCGTTTTCGGTATTCGCAGCATTTCTCAGGAACGTAACCCCCGCGAATAGCGGGGGTTTACTGTATACTCAATTTTTTTCTTGTCAGTGTTTTTCTTGGTCTTCATTTGTCGTCTTCGGTTCATCGTGACAAGTGTTTCTTGACTAATTTTTTCTTCTTTGGTTTTCTTTTTTCCTATAGGTTTGTTGGGCTTTATCACTTTCAGAAAGTTGTAATATTTCTCGTCGATATCTTGGTCCTGAGCAGTCTGCAGAAGCTCAAACTTGTTCTTAAGTTCCAGTACATACTGCTTTTTCTCCTCTTCTGTTATCTCAAAGACCTTTGTATTATTTACTCGAGTCAGTTTTTTCCTTTCCTTTCCTACATCTATATCAAGTGTACATCTTACCATTCTGTGATCACTTCCAACATTTACCTTATTCAGGACGGTAACATCACTCACAATATATCTTCTGTTAGTGAGGATGAAGTCGATTTCATTAGTTGTTAATCCATTTAGACTCTTCCATGTCCACTTTCTGTTCACCCTTTTCTTGAAAAACGTGTTCATTACTGACATTTCATTTGCATAACTCAATATACTCAATTTTTTCCTTGTCAGTGTTTTTCTTGGTCTTCATTTGTCGTCTTCGGTTCATCATGACAAGTGTTTCTTGACTAATTTTTTTTCTTTGGATTATTATTTGGTTATTATTTTTAAATTGAATTTCCTAGGGCTGAAGTTTTGTGTAAAATGCTTTTATGCTATCATACATTGATGTTATTAGTTCTCTCCCCTCTTAAAGTTAGAGGTGTAATTCAACTGTTTCATAAATGTCAACTAATAAAGCCAAATGTTGAGATTCTGCAAATTCCACAAGTCTTTCACCTCTTTCATTTCTTTCACCAATTCCAAAATTTCCTATAGTTCCCCTTTCTGTGCTGTTTTGTCTTTTTCCAACCTTAGCATTGAAGTCCCCCATAATAATAGTGTAGTGGGTTTTCTGCTCATCTAGAAGACTCAATTTCGGTGTACATTTCTTCAACCTCTTCATCATCATGGCTCGATGTTGGTGCATAAATCATTATAACCTTTAGCTTGTACCTCTTAGAAATCTTGAGTATTAGTCTTGACACCCTTGGTGATGTGCTTTTGAATTCCAAAATGTTGTTTTTAAAATCTTTATGGACCAGAAACCCAACTCTACCTTCACTCCTTTCACTGTTTCCATTGGTGTACAGCAGATTTCCACTTGATAAACTTATAAGTGATTCATTTCTTCTTCTTGTTTCAGTCAAACCAATGATATTCCAATTCACATTTTCTAATTCCTTTTCCAGCTCTAATATCCTGTCTTCACTGATGAGTGATCTTACGTTATAGCAGGCCAAGTTCAGTTTCCGTGCATGGCAGCCTGGTCATAACCAGAGATTCTTAGTACCCTCTGCTTCCACTCTGATCCTCTCGCTGCCGTAAGAGGGGGGGAGTGAAAGCTGCTGGGGACTGAGGGCCATTTGTTTTGTCGTGCTGTCATATGCTGGAGGGTTTGGTCTTTTCCTCTTCACGCTGACCAGGCGTCTTGAAGAGAACCACTCTACACGTTCATTGCCACCTTAGTGACTTAACAGGGCTTACCATCAAGAAGGTGTGCATGAGTGGATTTTAGGGAGGCAGGCCAACCGGACTTCTCCTAAATCTTCTGTAATAGAGAGATATTGGATCCATCAGTGTTTTAGGCTGAGTGTCTGATAACACACAGGATACCTATTCCCCTCGTTGCTTGTCTGATAACACACAGGATACCTATTCCCCTCGTTGCTTGCAAAAATTATTTTTGCTATTCACCTGTAAACAAGGATTATCCTTTCCTTGTGGGTTCCTAAAATACTGCCTAATGCTGCACTCTTTGCAATCATTCATTATGTTTTTGCAAATCAAACACATAGTTTTTTATTTGTGCACAGATATATTCCTCTTTTCATCTCTTTTAAAAAATATAAGCCTCATTTTTTGGGTCTTGAGTTTTCTACTGGTAGTTCGCTTTGAGCTGATTTTCTTAAGGTTTAAAATACAAATAACTTTGAACTTGCAAATTTAAAAACATTAGAACAACTGAAAAACCATTTATGAAGTTTTAACAATAAGACCACTCCTATATTACTGGTCAGAACTCTTCTAAGGGACACACACACACACACACACACACACACACACACACACACACACACACACACACACACACACACACACACACACAAGTGAAATTCTTTTATTGCTAAAAGTTTATTATTATGAATATTAATTTACCACCCCTTGTGGATTGCTGCTTACGTATGGATTACACAATCTCTAATCATTTGAATGGTGCTGTTACTGACATGAAAACATGGTATTATAAAGTAAATTTTGTAATGCAATTTAAACTCAAAGTTGCCCCTGTTTATTTAGCAAATAGTTCTGTTATGAAAAACTTAAATGGTTAAGTTAAAGTAAAAATATATCTTTTTGACTTTAGTCTATGATGATAGTAAATATCTCTGTATCCCACTGAAAACACCCCCTCCCAAAAAAAAAACAAACAGACACAATATGTGGTAACTTGTATAAATTTATCATTTCAGCCCATATAAATTTTCTCGCCATTAAATGTCTTTCTATTTCATTATACATACAAAGTAAAGTGTCTTTTTATTTTTGCTAATTATCAGCCTGTGAAACTAACATGCTTTTTGCACAATATATCCAAGTCTTTCTAGCATTTTTGCTTATCAGAAGCAGCACTGGTAATTATCGTATACATCATTACCAGCCATTGTTTCTGGGAAAACAATTTTTAATCCTGTCAAAATGATGGAAAATTATAAGAGTTTAGAAAAGATCCAACAAACAATGATGCACGCATAATATTGGCCGACAACAACCACATCTAGTGATACACAATTATCTGTTCAAATGAACTGAATTGCAGTGGTGACGCTGTGGTAGAAGATCCACCACTTCATATTTATTTAAATTTAAATGAAAAAAGTAGTGCAAAATTATTATTATTTTTTAAATTTACTTCTTAATAATCAGGGAAAAAAATTCTGAAGAAATTTTGTTGAAAGTAGGTTGAGTGTTTTTTAAATTGATCACTGCTTTGTTTCTGCACCAAAAAGGCAATATAAAAGCAGATCATTGCAAAGCAGAGGATAATTGTATTTAAGAAAACTCACCTTATGTAATATTTAAATGAAACATACAAATTGAATTAAATAAAAAACAAAAATTAGAATCCTTACATTAACAATTATTAATATATTTAATTAGAATTACAATAATATATTTTTATTACCATTAAATTAAAATAAATAAAATTACAATCTTTTTAATGTAGTAAAACCACCAGAGTGTTAAAACTGAGATAAATGATAAATTACCTTTTTTCCCAGAGAAATTTCCTTTTGTTCCTCTATATAAAGTTCTTGCTTCCTTTGGCTAATGAGTTTCTGTAATGCATTATTCTGGCAAACAAGCTGCATCTCTTGAGCACTAACCCATAAATATATTAGAAGAAATTAGTGACAATATCTTATATGTAACTGTTCCTTTCTTTATATAAAATCTATTAATCATTTCTATTTCATCAAATTACACAAGGAAACAGAGACTTATTATGCATTTGCCAAAAAATAAAAAAAAATAATAAAATTCATATATTTATAGAACTTTTTAGAAATAACATTAATTGCATCATGGAAATTTTGACATTATGCTCTACATCCCTTAGTTGATATCATTTAAGAAAATCAGAAATAACAATGGCTCTAGCACTGATCCTTGAGGGATCCCACTTTGAACATTAGCCTAGCCTGAAGAGGTGGGCTACAATCCAAGGATTTTATCCCTTGATACCAACAACTTCTTGCATGAGACAACTGAATTTTTTTCTATAACACAAATAATTGTCAAAATTATTTTCCACATCCAACTCAAGATTGACTCTTAGCATCTAACTAGTGATATGTATCCCCCATGAACAGTTTATTGTTTATAACTACAATGGCCAACCGGGCTAGCCAGGTGGGTAAAGTGCCTGCCTGGCAACCCAAAGGTCGCAGGCTTGGATCAGAGTAAAATGCAAAAAACTTTAGGAGGTGCATTATGGCCAGAGAAGCCAATGCGTTAACAACTAACAAAAAAATAAAAAAATAAAATAACTACAATAGCAATGTTGTTTCTCCAGAAATCTCTTGAACTTCTGCATACTGTTTAAGGAAAGGTTTTTCCTAAGTGACTAAAGTAGAATGATATGTAAAAGTTTAATCAGTTTAATAATTAGCTTACCACAGCAGAAGGGACTGAATTAGAGTCCAAAATATGTGGTTTCAAATTAAATGGAAATATGGTGTTAAGTTTAGTGTGCAGTGAAGTGTCCCTCTTTTCAGTATTCAAATGTAATTTTAATATTTTGAGAATTCTGTGCATGCCAACTTAGTGCAGTTGGCATACACAGAAACTTCATTAATTTTTTCAGGAAAAACAAGACTCAATTAATCTAGTAGCAAAAAAAAAAAAAAAAAAAAAAAAAAATGTACTGTGACCCTTTCTTGCAGAAAATAAATTATGATCTAGTGTGGAGAGTGCATATCAGCAGCCAATTCAAGTCATCTGTAATTTTAGAGAAACTCCAGTAGGCACAATCAGCACAGAATTTATTTTAAAACAGAATGATTTAAAGTTTGGTGACAGAATCCTATAAACAGGCATTCTAAGTATATTGGCAGATGACCAATGTTAAAAAGTTTTGTCCCTTCTAGTCCTTGGATGATCTGCCAAATCATTTGTTTCTTTGAACTTTTTTCACTACATGCATCATTAAAAATGCAGCGTGTGACTTTCTTGTTGCATTACATAGACAAACTTTTTGTAATTCTGCAATTGCACCATTATTATATTATTCTGGTGGCAAAGAATAATGATTAATATTCAATCCAGTTTACTCAACATGTTTATTTAACCATTTACCTTGACTCTCTCCATAGAGAGTATGGGCAGATACACCAAACGAAACCTGATTTGGCTGGGCACGTGGTAAATGCACTGTGCATTTCAATATCAGAATTAATGTGTGGGAGTTGCAGCACTATTACTTTACATGGTTTTAGAATGATTATTTCAATTAAACCTGTTTATCTTAGTTTGGTTTTGAATGCACACATTCACTAAACTATCATGGTGTGTAATTTTCCTGTAAAATGATGCCGTTATGATAATCAAAATTTGGATACTATACACTAGATGGCCCTGTTTTCATCAATTCAGTAATATCAGCATGCACATTACATGTAAATGCAGAGGTGAAGATTTATTTTGTTGACTAGCATTGAGACATTTATTTTTGTCAAATATAATGGAAAGTAATGCTTTTCTTCTGAGAGTGAGTATCATACTTTTATATTATATTGCTTTCTGTAACGAAAACTGGAAGATTTGGAAATCTAAATTTCTCTTAGTGGATCGAGTTAAATAGATATTTACAGTTTATTGGATAATGCTAGTTTGGAAGATGACAATGATGATTTTGGCAAGACAATGAAATTTTGTATCGTAAATCAAGTATCATAAATTTTGTTTCAATTGGACTGTAAATAGAAAAGTTTCAAATAGGTTGAACCTGTATTTTGAATGACAGTCACTTTGTTTCAAGATGACGGATTGAAAGAGAAGTAACCCAATCAGGGTGCAGACTTATATCCCTCCAAAAAAGACATTGTAAATTTGATTTGGGTCAAACTGTAAACAAATGAGTTGTCCGTGGCAATTTAGGTAGCACAATACATCACTGTCTACTACCACCTGTTTAGAGATGTCTCAGTTTGATTCCTGTTGACAACTGGAGGAATTCCTATAGTCATCTTCATTCAAGGCTGTAATTAACTGATCTGAGGTGAAGAGTTTCCCTGCAAAGCTTTTCTGGGTTTTTCAGCTCGCACAGTATGCGTATCGCCTCATGAACACACATACCACTTCTACTGACAAATAAAACTATATGGATATGAGTGACAAACTATGGGATCACTAAAGTAATAATTTTAAAATTTTTAAACAAATGAGCTATAAAAAGGTGATGCTGAAATCAAATGGTGCCTATCTTGTTTCAAAATGGTAGATAAAATAAACCCCTTCCCATTTGTGTATTTGAACAGTGTGACAGGGAAGAGACCTGTGTGATAAATCTGATTTTGACCATAATGTATATTATTAGGATGGGGACACAGATACACATGATGATCTTGTAAACCAACAGTGTTTGTGGAAAGTACAGTAGGCCCCCGTTATAACGCGGTTCGCTTTATGCTGATTCGCGATAACGCTGTTCTTATATTATAACCCGTATCTGACTATAACGCTGTCACTATAACACTCTTTTACAGATTGCATTTTTGGCATATTTAACGAAATTGTTTCATTTGATGGAGTCGATAGCTTGAAAATGAATATAAAAATACAATACAGTTAAAACGTTTCCCACGCTCAGTGAAATTTCTCGCACGCTAATTTAATTGCAGTACAGTGACTTAAAAAAAAAAAAGTGCAGCCATTATCAACCCACTGCAGGATGGAAGCCTCTTCAACAATTCATGCTGAGAGAAACGGACCATAATCTGCCACGCTGGTCCAGTGCGGGTTGGCAGATCGACCGCATTCAGCAGTCAGGGGCTTGAACCCCGGTCTACTCAAAGGGCGTGTGCTACTGCACTCCCGCTCCTGACCACTCGGCTACGGAGTACAGTGACTTAACCGTACATAATTAATGCAACCAACACAGTTACATTTTCGAAGAGTTAACAATGGCTGATAAAAATGAAAAAGCAACAACGTCTGGGCGCAGTACGAAGACTATAAATGTAAGAAAAAGACTGAATTTGAAAATTAAATTAAGACGTTTTGAAGCGAATCGATTCCGGTCAAAGACAAGAGGATGTGTGCCATAATTTAGGACTTGCAAGTTTAACTGTAAGAACAATTATAAAAAAAATAAGGAATTAATTTTAGCATCGGGAAAGGTAGCTGTTCCACTGGAAGCAACTAGGGCTAGGCCAGCTATTAGGATTGAAATGGAAAGACTTTTAACTAATTTTATTGAAGATAATATCCAATGCAGAATTCAGTTAAATATTATTAAAAAAGAGAGAGAGAGAGAGAGAGAGAGAGAGAGAGAGAGAGAGAGAGAGAGAGAGAGACATTAGCCTATATGATGATCTGAAGAAAACTCACCTAAAAAAAAAAAAAATTGGAACCATTTAAAACTAGTAAGGGCTGATTGAATAGTTTTAAAATCCAGGGAGAAGCCGCAAGTGCAGATCAAGGAGCCGAAACTTTCAAAAAAGAACTTGTTAAAATTATTGAAGAGGGATATTATGTGTTATACTTCTCAACAAGTTTTTAACATAGATGAAGCAGGACTTTTGTGGAAACGAATGCCTAAAAGAAGTTTCATATTGAAAGAAGAAAAAACATGCCAGGTTTCAAAGCGGCGAAGGATCGGTTGGCTTTATTGTTGGGTGGTAATGCTGCAGGGGATTTAAAATTAATACCCCTTTTAGTTTATTTGGAAGAGGGCCAAAGTTCAACCCAAAATCGATACATTTTTCGTGATTAAATTCATCAATTAAATTAAATCAATTTAAATCAATTAAATTCATGATTTTAATTGGAATTTTAAGTTTAATTTTGATACGTAAGTAGTTACCACATAATTATATACGTATGTAATGCAGAATATTTTATATGTACAAATATTTGAATATTAAATATTTTGACCGACATTTGTGCATCTTTTCACTACTGTTTATTATTGATTAGGAAATATCCTGTGGCACCGACCGCAACTCACAAACACATATGTTACCTTATGGGAATGCAGCGCTCGCTCAGCGCGGATTCACTTAGTGCTCTGTTTTTTCGGAACGAATTATCAGCGTTAAACGGGGGTCACCTGTACACTGAAATATGGTAACAGGTTATTCATACACAATGAATAATCATTCCTCTTTCAACAAATTAATAATAATATTCATTTTTAATTACTTGAAAACAACAGACTTCAATAGTTCTGTAAATTTTAATATAAAAAATTATTTTATTTGGCAAAGAAAAATTTCACTTAATTTCAGATTTAAAAATTCACAAAGATGAGAGGAAAATTTTTTTTGTAAATGTCTGTTTGTGTAATAATAAATTATTTGAAATTCTGGTATGCTAAAATTACATTATACATATATGAAACAATGTGTTATTTCTTGGGGATTTTTGATACATAAGCATGTCAGTTCCAATGGTAATCCTGTTCGTATGGTTTGTTTTGTATATGCCTAGACAAACATGTGTTCATGGGCTGATTTGCAAACACCTGGTATTTTGCAAATCAACAAGGCTGTAGACAGCCCTGATTGAAGAGCTTTTAAGAATTCCTTGGTTTTAATTCTGATAGAATCAAAACCAAGGAATTCTTATAGAAATGAAATGACTATACTGTAAGGCAGCGTTTCTCAAACTGTGTTCCGTGAGATGTAAACAAGTGTTCTACGAAAAATCGTAATTAATAATTAAAAAAATAAAATAAATAAATTTTGCATATTTGTAGCAACACCACTTTTGTATCATTATAATATTTAACATAATTTTTTTTCGGTTATTAATATACTGGCATAGACTAATAATAATCAATTGAATAGACCACAGAACACTTCATTTTGGCAGGCTTTGCATAGAGAAGTATGTGTAGAGGTAATGACACCTACGAAAAAATAGCAATGTGGTGATCTAGTATGCCATTTGTATGCAATTTAGCCTAGAGTACATGGGTTGAAGGAGAGGAGGAAGCGAATCGATATCATAACTAAACTCACTTTCTTTTATAAATTTTTTTTGATAATTATTAGTATTTCGAAATATTATTATTAAAATATGTGACCATAGATTTGTGGTTGACAAAAAGGAACTTTAAAACGAGAAGCAAAGTATTTCTAGTAGTGCAACTGTGGTCGATGAAAATGAACACAATATTGTCACACTTCAAAGTGAGGATGAACCAACCTTTTAATAAACGAAAGTATGGTGACAGTTATTTGAATTTCAGCTTTACATGTGTTGGAAATATAGACTGCTCCTGATGCACAGCATGTCATATGTAATAAAATATTACGGAATAGTTCTTTGGCTACAGCTAAACTTGTGTTTCGTAAGTGTTCCATGAATATGTTGTGAGATGAAAATTGTTCCGTGACTAAAAAAGTTTGTGAAATGTTGCTGTAAAGGAAGACCTGTGTTTCTTGTTATGGGCAAATACAACAAAGTTTGTATACACTGTTACTATTATAAGTCAAAAAATGCATGTAAGTTAAACTTTTGCTGTATCATCAACAATAAAACTACACAACCTTTATCCCTCATATCATACTCTTCCCACTGACAAAAGTACTAATCCAGTTACTCCTTAAATTTCACTGTCAGTGACAATCATACAGAAAAGTAGTTTATTCTAGAAGTCAACACCACACTAACCAAACACATTAGATTCAGTTTATTAGGTTGCTCAACAGTTTATATTTATGCTCCTTGATTTTTATGTCCCATTTCAATTTGAAATTCGACCATCATTCAGTTTGTGCCCTCCACACAAACTGAATGATGCTTATTAGTTTTCAAAGTTTCCAAACTCCGTAACCCATGTGATCATAGTCTCCCCACACATGTGGATGTCTCTGCTATTTTCACTAGTAAAGTCACCCATCTTTAGATCCTTTCAAGAGGTCCAAGATGTCTCCTAAAATGTGGTGGTGTGGCCTCCAGACCTGAACACAAAGTTTCAAATGTGTGCACTGTATGTTATTATACTAGCATTAATGGATTATGGTTGGTAACAAGTATTGTAAAAAATGAAACTATAAAAAGTTAACTCCCATTACAGCATTTTTTGGAGAAATGGCTGTAAAGAATGCTATAAGAACCTCCCCTCCACACTTTTGGGACTACTTTTCATATTTCATCAATATTTTGCATTGAATTTTCAGTTTTTTTTTTAACAGTGTTTATGAAGCATGGTTTGTATCTAAGTTGAAAACCTGCACACTTGTACTGTGCCTGCCTTTTAGAAACTTCAATCTTTTTTTTTGCGTGATATTAAAAAGAATGAAATTTAACTAAACATCTTAAATATTATAAACATTATAATAAGGTTATTATATATTAAAACCACTTTTATACCACATGAATATTAATACTATAATTTATTAGGCTGTTCGCCTACATTACTATACATTAATATGACATTTCGGTAGCTTACCGACACCCATCATTAGACAAAGCTGCTGCGGGAACAGAAAAATAGGGTTACAAATTTGAATATTTTAGAATATTACAATTACCAATAATACAATTACAGTTACCAATTTACAAATTATTGTTGTAAAGTATCAAATCTTTAAGTTACTTTACAATAGAAAACAGAAAATCTAAGGCGATTACAAAGAGATTAAATTCTTAGATGCTGACAGACTCCTCTTGCTGATGCTCCCAGAAACCGAGTGTGCATACAGGCAAGTGGCCTGCCAGCAATTAATTTATAGGAGAAGGATTTACTCCATTAGCCAATAGGATAGTACCAAGTTTTTATCCTGGATTCAGGGTTCTTAGAAGCCTGTGATAACCTTTGCTCCCATACTCTTGACATCAGGGTTGCTGTGCAGGCTGGTTCAGGACCTTACCGATACCTATCATCAGGCCATGCTGCTGGTGCCAAGTTTTAACCTGAATCTGGGGTTCTTGTGTAGTGGAAGCCTGGGATGACCTTTGCTCCCATACTGTGGACATCAGGATTGGTGTGCAGGCTGGTGCCAAGTTTTAACCTGGATCCAGGGTTCTTGTGTAGTGGAAGCCTGGGGTGACTTTTTCTCCCATGCTCTGAACATCAGGGTTGCTGTACAGGCTGGTTCGGGATCTTGCTGATATCCACCTTCAGATCATATTCTGGTTCAGGTGGACTGGAGGGAGGTGTGTCTGGTCTATTTTCTTTTCCTTGCTTTTTTTTTTTCCCCCTTCATCCTCTTCTATTTTAATTCAGCGTTTGTTATTGCTTGCTAAGGTTCCAATCCATTTTAGCGAAGAACAAGTAACAGGAAGAAGTCGTAAATGAGATGGACTGTGGTTGGTCCATACCTAGATCCAATATAGCTAGGAAAGGATGCTATGTGGTTGTTTTCCATTAAAGTTATTATTATATTAAAACCACTCTTATATACCATATTAATACTATAGTTTATTAGGCTGTTCGTCTACATTAATATGACGTTTCAGGTATATTACCGAAACCTATCATTTGCGACTTTTCCCATTACTTGTTGTTCACTAAAATGGATCAGAACCTCAGCAATAGGAAACAGTAAATTCAAATATAGGAGAAGGAAGGGGTTAAAAAAAAAAAAAAAAAAAAAACAGGAGAAGAAAATAGACCAGATATCTTCCTCCAGACCTGAAGGTGTATATCAGCAAGATCCCGAACCAGCCTGTTCAGCAACCCTGATGTCCAGAGTATGGGAGCAAAGGTCATCCAGGCATCCACTACACAAGAACCCCAGATTCAGGTTAAAACTTGGCACAAGCAGCATGGCCTGATGATAAGTATTGGTAAGGTCCTGAACCAGCCTGCACACCAACCCTGATGTAAAGAGTATGGGAGCAAAGGTTACCACAGGCTTCTAAGAACCCTGGATCCAGGATAAAAACTTGGTACTATCCCATTGGCTAATGGAGTTACTCCATCTCCTATAAATTAACTGCTGACAGTTCACTTGCCTGTATGCCCATCTGGTTTCTGGGAGCATCGGCAAGAGGAGTCTGTCAGGAGGAAAGAATTTAACCTCTGTAATTATCTTAGATTTCCTGTTTTCTATTGTAATATAACTTAAAAATTTAATACTTTACAACCATAATTTGTAAATTGTAATAGCAATATTGTAATTTTAAATTGGTAGCTGTAATTGTATTATTGGTAATTGTAATATTCTAAAATACGGTAAACCCCCGCTATTCGCGGTATCTGTATTCGGGGTCGCTGATTTAATATAAAATGGAACCTAAAAAATTGTGAATTTTAAAGCACCGTGAACATTTTCCTCCATAAAAAAACATGGTTGTGGCTAAAATTATCTTTCCTGGTCAAAACAGTGCTCATTGGGTGGGGGGAGAGGGGTGACAAAATCGCGAATGTGGATGTTTCTTGCTAATCCTTGTTCATTATGTGTTATGTGCTTGTCATGGAAGGTTTCGTCGTTTGCTTTTAATTTATATGCTTATAAATTGAATAAATTTATCAATTTATAAATTGATATGCTTACAAAAGTGATAAATCTACCGTTTTGCAGTGTAAAACAGACTTTTTTGAGTGTGTTAACGGAAGAAAGTGACTTTATTGTGGACAAGTTCTTTATAACCCGTACAAAAATATGGCTACGAATTACAAGGGAAATGTGAAAATATCAAAGGTGATGACATTAGCGAATAAAATTGAGTTATTAGATAAAATTTCTAATGGTGAAAGTGTCTCCTCAGTGGTAAAACAGTATAAAATCAATGAGTCAACGGTACAATCAATCAAGAAATCAGAAGAAAAAATCCGTTGTAGTGTCCGTGAAAACGCGCTAATTGCTTCAAAAATTTGCTCTGTAACTCGATGTTAAATTAGAAAAAATGGAAAAGGCTTTAAATCTGTGGATAGAAGACCGAACTCAAAATAAAATTCTGTTAAGTTCACTCATCATTCGTGAAAAGGCAAAACTCCTTTATCAACACTTTAGCGAAACTGGTGATAGCACTGGCGGGATAAGTTTTTTAGCTAGCAAAGGCGCTGGTTTGAAAGATTTGTTTGAAATTTCTAATAAATATTACATTTAATATTAAATTGTTTCTTATTTTCATTTCGATGCCATATGCTTGCATTTAACTATGTACTGTCTATGTACATAATCATATTATGAAGGTACATATAATACATACATGGACAAAATTTTAGACTAGTTTTTCTTATATATTTCATACTTTGGAACAGAACCCCTTTATTACTATGGGAGCCATAACTCAGTATTCGCGGCATTTCTCAGGAACGTAACTCCCGCGAATAGCGGGGGTTTACTGTATTCAAATTTGTAAATCTATTTTTCTGTTCCAGCAGCAGCCTTGTCTGATGATGGGTATCGGTAAGATACCCGAAACATCATATTAATGCATAGTAATGTAGGCGAACAGCCTCATAAGCCGACCGGGCTAGCCGAGTGGGTAAAGTACCTGCCCGGCAACCCAAAGGTCGCGGGTTCGATTCCCGCCTCGGGCTTGGATCAAAGTACTGCAAAAACCTTGGGAGGTGCAATATGGCCACAGAAGTCGATGCGCCAACAACTACCAAATCAAAAAAAAAAAAAAAAAAACAGCCTCATAAACTATAATATTAATTTTCACGTGGTATAAGAGTGGTTTTAATATAATAATAACCTTAATGGAAAACAATCACGTACTGTCCTTCCCTAATTATATTAAACATTATAATAATAATGTTGTGTTTCATGAAATTAATTAATAATTCTTCTGCCACTGAAAATAACTTGCAAACATTTTTTTTTTATTGATGCCATGTTGTACACACACAAAGAGAAAGTGATTACTGTTACCAACAAGGAAAGAATACAAACAATGTAGAATTTTAGAAAAGCTAAGGAGAGCATAAGAATGCAACAATAAATAGCAAAGGAGGCATTTCTAATTTCAAAGCTTTCAGTTAAACAGTGTATGAAATAAACATGTTATTGTTGGGTTTTAGGAGCATCAGCAACTAAGGACATGTTGTTCCATGTAGACTGCCTGTAAACTGCATGTGTTCAGAGGTCAATTTTCTGTTTGCTGGATGAAAAAACCGAAGTTTTCGTGAGAAAAAAAAAAAAAAACACCACGCCACCTTCGCCTAAGATCCAAACTCAGCCATTGTTGTGAAAAACGTCCAAAAAATTCCTCACGTCATTGATGGCATTCAAACTCAGATTCTTTTCCACTCGTTGCGGGGAGGATTAGCATTAGTAGAGGCATATAATGCAAGAAAGCAAGCTTATGCAGCATCAGCCAAAAAAAAAAAAAAAAAAATTGCTCCCATTTCATCCCTCCGTTCGTTCCAAATACCTGTCCAGCTCGGCCTTCAATTTATTTAGGCTATCAACTTCCACAACAAAGGATGGAAGTCTGTTCCACCAACCAACTACTCGCTGGCTAAAGGCAAACTTCGGCACATCTATCCTACATCTGTCTTTCCTCAATTTGGATTTATGCCCTCTCAGGTGATTATTCTGAGCAAGAGGAATAATCCCATCAGCATTGAGCATGCTCAAACCATTCAAAACTTTATACACCTCAATCAGATCACCTTGCAGGTGCCCAGTCTCCAGACACTGTAATATGCAAAACTTAAGCCTTTCTTCTTAAGAGCAACCCTTTGTTCCATTCACTAATCTTGTTACCTTTCTCTGTACTCGTTCCGATAGCTCTACATCCTTCTTAAAATGAGGTCTCCAGACCTGTATACAGTACTCAAGGTGTGGCCTGACCATTGCCTTATACAAGGGGATAATTACCTCCTTTATCTCTGCTAGAAAAATTCCTGTATCTCATTGACAAGATACTATGAGCTACTCTTGCAGACCGTCTGTACTGCTCAGAAAACTTCATATCTGCCTGCACAATTACCCCCCAGGTCCTTTCATTCTCTACCACTGTAAGTGTAGTACCACAGAGTTGATACGTCACTCTGGGGTTACTGTTTCCCATATGTAGTACTTTACATTTGTCAATGTTAAACTTCATTTGCCACCCCTCAGCCCATCTGTTCAACTTTTCTAGATCCTGTTGCAGCAGTGTACTGTTAGTAGTGTCCTTAACAACCCTGCCAACCTTTGTATAGTCTGGACATCGGGATTGGAACACAACAAAAAACAGTTCAGGCATATGTTTATATAATTTTTTTTCATTGTTTACATTTTCTAAATCAGTCCTGAAAGTATGGCCCACATGTTACAAAATACCTTGAATGTATAAGGTATTTTGTAAATCAACCTTGAGTTACAGATTATTTTACCGTATACTGTAAGACCTAAATCTTACAAATAAAATAGAAATATCGTTTTGCTAAAATAAATCCAGGAAGGGCAATGGAAAGGGAGCATTAAGTTTAAAAATAGAAAGTATTAAGATTGGATATTTAGTTTTATTAAATAAGGTTAAAGTTCGAAGAAACACTGGATTTGGGGATGGGAAAGTTATAGATGTATTTGTTTAAATAACAGCTAAATGGAAACAAGCAATTTCAAATAATATAAGATAGTTAACAGGGGCAGCAGCCAGGAATAGGGAGGGGTGCCATTTGTGAATAGGCGAGAAAGGGTTGCTGAGGGCAAGAACAATAGGACCGTGAAACTGGATATGAAGCGTCTCTTTTGATCTAAGCCACCCCAGAATAAGTGAACGTCCAGTGTTCACATAACAAGAAAACAGCGTCAGGGTGACCGATATTTGGGTAAGTTTGATATATTTAGCAGAGAAGGTGTGAACATGAAACTGAGTGTTTTGGAGGTGACTGGCAAACATGAAAAGGTCATACTGCCATGTGAAAAAAGAAGAAAAGAAAATTTCTAGAGAAGGGTTGGTTTGTGCACTGTGGTGAGATGTTTTAGCAAATAGGAAGGAATGAAAAATTAAACAGAGTATGGGGATTGGTTGCAAGTCCTTGGGGGAGACATTTCAAACTTGAGGGAAAAAGAAAAGTTCGGGGAGAGTAATTGAGCACTTGTCCACTTTGTATCTGACTTTTCTGTGATTTAAGGGGAGAAGGTCGTGAGTTTGCGGGTTGAAGTGTAAGTAGATTTTTTGGTGGTCAGAGTTCACATCTCATGGTAGCAAGATGAAGAAGAAAAAGAAGGAAAAATGGGTGAGAGAAAGGGGTATTGAGGCATACAGGAAGTGAGTACGTGTGGACTGAAAGTGATTATGTTTTTTTGGAAGTATGGAAGAGTGGGAAACATGCGCATTGAAAGTTGTGCACATATGTGAGCCAAGAAGAGAAAGCTTTGTCCGGCATCAGAAGGCAGTTATCGGGTGATCGGCGTCCCTGGCAATGTAACCGCAAGCTGTACCTCCAAAGTTATGTTGTGTAAGGGCCTACACTTGTGTCTAGGGTGCCCATTGAGAAATGGCCAGTTGTGCAGATATGTCAGCCAAGAAAGGAAAGAAAAAAATCAGAGCGCCCAAGAAAGGAACTTAAGCTGTCTGCTACGAAGGAAGCCTGATTGCAAGGGAATTGGAAGTAGCAATCATTTTGGAATGTAAGTCTGTTTCTGTTTTTTTTTTATTGAACCCCGAACTCATAATCTAAACTCTGTAAGAAATTGATTGATAGTTCTTTCTAAAGAAAATTCAAATTGAAATAGGCAAGTTAGTTACTAAGGTTGAGATAATTTGTTATGAATGTTAATGATTATGAAATAATGTTAGGGTGGTACAGGGGTAATAAAAAGAGAGAAATAATATAAAAGAATTAATAAAGAAATATAATCATAGGGGTAGTAAGTCGAGGATATGTTAACATGTATCATTCATTTAGACAAGATGTCAACAAATGATAACTTGACAGATATCGTTTGTAGAGAAAGAAATTTTATTTATTTAGAAATCTCTTGAATGAAGGGAGTAACTAAGGTAGAATGAGTGATCTGCAGTGAATATTACTGATGTAAGAGGATACTAGTTGTAATACAATTCATGTGTTAAAAGCTAAGAGATCTAACAAAATAATAAGAGTTGTAATGGATATTACTAATGTAAGCAATAACAAAGAGTAATAGATGAGAATGATTGGATATTCATTGAAGATTCATAATATGTAAGATACAATTGATACAAAGTAAAGTGGATAATTTGTAACGGAAAAGGAATGACCTCAAGCATTAGTCCTGAAGGAGAGATAGTGTATAGTACTATAGTATGGTTTATATATATAGAAATTGATATGCATACATGTAATTTTTATGTAAATGTTGTATATAATGTTCATTAAAGGTTTGTAAAATTTTTTGTAAAAAATGTCTTTAATGTTCTGCTAACACACCGCTTTACATACTCTAGAATCTAGAATTTTCTGTGAATTGCAGTTAGATTTGTGTTTTGTGGGGTGGGCTTGTGGCTTCAGTAGGGTGGAAGTCAAAAACTCAACAAAAACAAGCCAAATAATAAATTTTTTTTTTCTCCCATCCCCACAATACATATGGTGCACATGTAATATTTTTATAGTGCTTTCTAAAGTCATAATTTTAATAATTTAATATCAATAATATTACATGTCATAGAAAATTAAAAAAAAAAAAAAAAAGAATTCAAGAATTGAAAACTTTACCTAAGAATGTCTTTTTGTAGATTCAAATGAGAAATAGATTTTTTTATTTTTTTCAGTTCTTCTTCTAGTTCTTCCCTGTAAATATAATATCTGCAGTATTAAACACATGCAAATGCATTCACACATTTGTAACTAAGTTGGTAATTTGCTTTAATTTTGAATTAATTGCTTGAAAATGCTTAATTTTGTTAAAAATTGGGCAACTGGCAGATTCTTTTGGGGACAAAAGAATCTGTCAGTTATCCTATAATGTACTTGGTAAAATAGCCATCATTTAATTTAGCAAAGTTTGATTCAGCCTCATATATGAGAGACTACTATACAAGCTGGACATTTTCAGGTAATTTATGAATATGTTCAGCTTATATAGCAACCTTAATTCATGTAAGATACTTAACTGAATTAATAGCTGGTTACACAGCAAGAGACAAAGGGCTTAAATTAATAATTACTCTTCAAAATAGGTAGAGAAGTGGGTTCCCTATGGGATTAGTGCTTTGACTGATCCTGTTTCTGATTTTCAATGACATGAAGAGATACAGAGTATGTCAAAATTTGCAAATGATATAAAGACTGGGAAGAGTGATTAATGACATGTCAAACAGCTGTCCTTCAGGATGATTTCGACAGGTTTGTAATACAGGTAACCCTTGTATAACATGGTAGTTAGGTTTCCTATAAAATCTTGTGTAGTGCAAAACTGTGTTATACGGGACTAAGAACCAGTACAAAAAAGGGGGTTGCATTCCAAAAGCTAACAAAAATACACCATTTTTTAATAACTGTCGGAAAATAAATTTTTTTAAAAACAATAATAACTGAACAAACATCTTACAAACTGTGATGTGGTGCCTCTGTAGCCAGGTGGGAAGGAGCAGCAGTGCGTAGCACACGCTTCTTGATTAGACCGGGGTTCGAGCCCGTCACCACCAAATACGGAGGATGCGGAAAGGTCAGGGAATGACCACCGCATATTCCCGGAGCAATATGGCCTTAGTTGCTAATGCTCAAAAAAACCAAATAACAAACAAACAAACAAACTGTGATACATATATGTCAGATAATGTACGTTCATTTAATTTTCTTCATCACTGCTAAGCACAATCAAACGATGTTTTTTCTGTTGCAGAAAATTTTCACCTTCTGAACTTTCTTCTGCAGCATCTAGATTTCATGTATCTTCTGCTCTCTTTAAAAAAATGAGTAAACTGGGTTTGTTTGCTTTTTCTTGATAGATCTTTTAAATTTCAGGTATGGAGGAGCTAAGCATTTTTGAAGTTCTCTTTTGAACTTTATGCTCCTTTCCGTTGAAGGATTTGCATTCAAAGAATAAGAATTTTAAATTTTGGAACTTAAAACTCATCTGTGCTATCATCTTCTGAATTGACTTGGTTTACCTATGATGCATTTCCACCAAATCTTGAGTGCTTTTTCCATTTTCTCAATTATTTGCACTCGGAGACGAGCTGTCATATTTGCAGAAATGAAAGATCCTGCAGCAACAGCAGTTCTAATTTTCTGTTCATTTTTCTTTATGGTTTTGATTGTTACTTCATTTAAATTTAAACTTTTTGTAATGTATGATACTTTTTCCCATTTTTTAAGATGATACAAAACCAAATTTTGTATCTTTGATTCTAGAGAAAAAGTTTCTTTTGAGTGATGCTTTTTTTATTTTCCTTAGGCATAATTTAGGGCTGGAATTTAATTCATAACAAAGAAATTATTCCAATACGGTTCTCAAGAACAAAGTTTAGTAATACATACCCAGAAAAATTTATAAATGATCAAATAAAAACCAAAATAACCTTACGAAAACCTTAAAAACCATGAACTGCACAATTCATAGTCAATTTTTTATGGTCTCAAACAAGTACAAGTTCAACAGCACATAACCTAACATGGGAATTTCCCAACAAAATAAAATATGGGGATTTTCCAAAAATTTTTTTTTTTGCATAATGACTAACGAGTCAACAGTGGGGACTCACAAAAAAGAATGGAAATGTTTAAAAATTACATCCGACATAATAGCAGGGACTCCCTTCACAAAAGCTCAAAATTACCATGTTAAGCGAGGTTTGCTGCAATTCTTTACACTGTGTTAGAGCGAAACCATATAATATAAGTTTCATGTTGTGAGAGGAATGCCGCAATTTATCAATCGTGTTGGAGCAAAACTGTGTTGTAGAGTACTGTGTTATACAAGGGTTGTCTGTATTTTCAAAATGCAGTTTTAAACTTTGAAAATAACTGCAAAATAACTAATATACTTTTGAAAGGTTGAGTTAAATATGGGAGAGGAAGCAAGAAATTTGGGAGTTATAATATATGCAGACATTAGGTTTGTTGCAAGAAGCTCCATGCTGTCTGGCTGATTTATCAAACAACTTACAGAGATAGGGAAGTTGTGTGTAGGTATGTGGTCATGCTCAAAAAACTATTTCTTGAAAAGATCCAAAGATGGGCAATGAGCCTGGAAGAGGTTAAAAGGCACCCAAATGGGAGATTTTGAATGTGCAGACTGGGTAAGCTTAGTAACTAAGTATTTAAGAGGGGATCTAATTGAGATTTACAAGGCTTTAGTAGAAGAGAGGTGGGGTTAGTAAAATGAAGGATAATAAAATTTTCATGGTATTAAAAGATGATAGAAACAGGCATAAATACAAATTAGGGGGAGAACTACATACTGAATTGTATGAAGTTTTTCTTTAGTCAATAAGTTGTTACTCATTGGAGTAAGTTACTTTTTTTTTTAGTGCAGCAAAAGTCTAGCTTCCTTGCACCATATGCAGGAGTAACCTGTTCATAAAGACCATGGAATTCAAGAGGAAAAAAAATGCCAAAATTAAAATGCAGAAAAATAAAATAACAACAATGTCATTATTTTCAATTCCCTTACATGTACTGAGGAAATTATAAGTATAACTGATTTCTCTACATTTCTGAGGATTTATTAATATATCAACTTATTTATAAACAAATATTTTAAGGAAATTCTTTTTAATTTGTGATACAGGGTGTTTCAAACGTGATGGTCAATAATTTAAAGGTGAACTGTACAGAATACAGTCGGTCCTCGTATAGCACGTGTTTGCATTACACGAATTCGATCATACACGATTTATAAATAGGGGAACGTTATCTTATATAACACGAACCGAATTCGCTTATACACGATTCGCCTTTGTGTTTACAAGAAATGGCAGTCGAACGCGGAATCACCCCAACTGAACGCAACACGATAACAATGAAGAAGAGTCCGAAAATGTATTTATGTGTTTTATATCACTGAAGGGGAAACACATTTCACCATAATAACGTAAAAACCAACACAATTCCAGCTATCGGTATAATCGCAAATGCAATTAGATGGAGTTTACTACCAGTTTATAACAGATTCCACTAGCAGAAACGCAACTGGAAATTGTTTTTATTGTTTTATGGTAGTAACCCCCAGAAATGTGCTTTAGTAAAATGTGAGGTGTTAATAGCGTATCTCGGCCTTTACCGTGTTGTTTATTCAGTTGCTACCCGCGCGCAGCTTTGTTTATGTGTATTAAGCGTACCTCCTCGTTTTGTAATTGCGCTTTATTCCCTAAAAATTAGTAAAATACTTAAAAGGTGTGAAAAGGAAGTGTCCTGGCTAAGACACTGCAGATTCAGAGAGAAAAAAAAAAAGCAATAACGATAAACAGAGGCGGACTGGGTCAAAAATTCTTACCCGGGAAAATTTATAGTGGCCTCATACTACGGTTTATGGCCAAAATCACACCGGCCTCCGGCCCACCGTGGTTTATCCCCTAAGGCTTATGGCCAGTCCTCTTCTGTCGATAGAGAAAAAATACGAAATTGTGAAACGCTTTGAGCGAAATTAAAGACCATGTGATATTGCACGTGCTACAGACCTAAATGAGAGAACGCCGGGAATTACAAAGAATGCAGCGAAAATAAAAACAACTTTCATAGCGGGAACAACTCAAAGTGTAATTAATATCCATTAGATTAAGACACAAAGAATTGGAAGAGATGGAACGGCTGTCATCTGTTTGGATAGAAAATCAAACAAAAAGCAAGTTTGCTTACGATAGAAGCAAAAGCATTAGCAATATTTTATTACGACTTACGTATTATAATTTATACTTACGTATTATAAAATACGTAAGTATTTTATTACGACTATTTTATTTAATATAATAATTTTTTTACGAATAAAATACGTATTTTATTCGTAAAAAATACTTTTTTAGTATTAAAAATACTTTATTATAATATAATATTTTTATTACGTATTTTAATCGTTATAAAATACTTACGTATTTTATAACGATTAAAATTACCCGATTATTTATTGTGTTTGTTAATGTTTTGGTTCCAAATGTGTGTTTAATCTTGGGTGGTCGGCACCTAACCCTACTTTTCCCATAGGGCCTGTTGTTTATATTGCACGATTTTGCATTGCACGAGGGTTTCTAGGAACGCAACTATCGTGCTATACGAGGACAGACTGTACAACATGCAAAAAAGCCTAGTAAACATGAGTTCTTAAGTGAATCATTTTCAAGATATTGCACATTTCTAGTTGGGAGCCACAGACTTGTTTGTTTAGGTTAGATTATGCTCATTCTCTCCCTTTCCTCTCTCTCAATGCTCTGAGACGTAGCAATTGTTGTTATTTGGTTTTTAGGAGCATTAGCAACCAAGGCCATATGGCTCTGAGGATATGTGGTGGTCATTCCCTGACCTTTTCGCATCCTCCATATTTGGTGGTCACAGGCTCGAACCCCGGTCTAATCAAGAAGTGTGTGCTACGCACTGCTGCTCCTGCCCACCTGGCTACGGAGGTGCAGAGAGACGTAGTAGGCATACTAGTACTTGTCAAAGGATAGTCAACATGGAAAGAAGTTACAGCAATGAAGAGTATGCGGATACACGAAGTGTATGGTAAAGCCAATGGCAGTGCACTCGAGGCTGCACGTTTGTACCAAGAAGCATTTCCCCTCCGAAGGCAGCCCAACAGGCGCACATTCATCACGGTACATCAATGCCTTAGAGAACATGGAGTACGAGCAGGTAGGCCCAGAAGAATAACTCCTGATGTTGAGGAAAGGGTGTTAGAAAGAACATCTGTAAAATCCTGTGGTGTTGAAACCAAAAATTAAAAATGTATTATCTTATGTTTAATAAAACCATCCTTAGCAAAGGATTCACAGATATTTGCTAAACTAGTGCTCCCATAGTCAGTGGCGGATCTTAACAGAAAATGTGCATTATCTCGAAAACAGTTCATTTGCGGCCCGATGTTAACTGGGACTTTTTTTGCTTATTTTAGTTTGTACTTTTCACCTTTAAATTATTGACCATCATTTTTGAAACACCCTGTATATAGGCAAGTTGACCCACTCTTTTAAATTTTAATAAGCAATAACTCAGCCACTCAGCAAAATGCATTTCAGCTTACCAAAAAGCTAGCTACTTAGGGTCTGGGTCAACTGCATGATTTGCCTAGAGCAACAGTTGCTGATTACTAATCCAGGGTTATCACTGACTTTATGGCCAATATTAATATTAGATAAATTATTCAGTTGGTCCAAAAAATGGCAGTTAAGTGACAGTAATAAAAAAGTACTGTTATACATCTGGTTAATCCTGTGAAACAAAAAACTCAAGGTACCTGATAATGATGTAAAAAAGACTTACAAGTAATTAAGAAATCCAATATAAGTTCTTTCAACAGTGTAGAAATTGTTGTTGGAGGTTTTATGGCACAATGGCAGCTAAAGGCCATTGTGTGCCAAAGTGTAGAAATACTGCCAGACAATGTAGTGTTTTACTATGATGTACAGGAATTTTGCCAGTAAATACAGTTAGTTATTCTAAAATATACAACCTTGGTTAGGTCACAGCTTCAGCACATACCCTACTTTCACTAAGGATATGAATCTACTAGAAATGGTCGAGGCATTCTCCGAAAAAGAGAGAGAGAGCTGCAAGGTCTCAAAACAAGATGTTTGCACAAGGACTTGATCAAGGTCTTTGTGGCTTTGAAAGGGCTTAAGTTAAATAATGGGAATATCCTTTTTTTTTCTTGTGTGACCCAATTTACAAGGAACTTTTACTTAAATTAAGGAAGTATAATTATAGACTGGATAGAAGAAAATTCTCTTTTAGCTAAAGGATTATCTATTGAAAAAAAAAAAAATTACTTTCATCTCATAAAATTAGAGGAGCACTTATAAAGTAGAATCTTGTTAATACAAAGTTCAAGGGATCTAAATTTTCATGGTTTGTAATATTGAGGTTTGTAGTAATGAGGTCCACCAAAATGACAAGATTTATCTCTTTTTTTGGGTAGATATACCTAACAAAAATAAGAAATAATAACAAAAACTAATGAAATAATAAAATAAAGAAAAATAAAACAGTAAAAATAAAAACAATAACAAGAATACATATTTTCTTTTATTTTTAATTATTTATAAGGTAAACAAAAAGAAAAGAATCAAAGTAATTGGAATAAAAATATATTATGTATTTAATTAAATTAAATTTTTCTGTATATAGAAAAATTTAATTAAATTAAATATATTATGTATTTAATTAAATTAAATTAATAAAAATATATTATGTGTTTAATTAAATTAAATTTTTCTTCTGTATATATAGCATATACAGAAGAATTAATCTAATTTAAAGAGAGAGAGAGAATCTAATTTCGTTTGGACGGTTTGTTTTATGTGCATTCTTAACTGTAGCACAGACATTATCAAATGCAATAATTTGTTTCTTTATCGATGTTACGCATTCTTTATTATATACCACACATTTTTGGCATCTTTTTTAAAAGGCAGAATGAGTGTTTCTTCACTTTTATCATCGGTAACAAAAACTTCATCAGTCTGCTTGATACTCAACAGCTCTTCTGGTGTTGATGTTGCTATGGCAGCACTTTCGCCATTCACCTTAAACTCCTCAAATTTTCCCACAAAATCTATATGCCCTTCCAAAGTCCCCCATTCCTCAGCATTTCTACCACATTCACTTTCTAGACCACATTTTTTGATTATATTATCTCTAAAGCCACTCTCCCTGAAGCAGTTAATTATTCCACTTGGCACAATACTGTCTCAAGCAATAACAATAAGCATCCAAGACAACATTTCCCTTTTTGGCTGCAGCTTTTTCTCTCTTTCTGTGTTTCAAAATCATGTATCTTATCAGGCAGGCTCTATATGCTGTCTTGAGGTTATAAATAATGCCTTGATCCCATGACTGCATAAAACTGGTAGTAATGGGAGGTAAAAACAACAGACATATTCATCAACTTAGGTGCCACAACAAAATGTGATTTGCAACAATCTAGAACCATCAAAATGTTCCTTTTTTATGAAACCATTCTTCTGCCCACTCTTAATAACCAAGAACAAAAATTTTTGACCAAAAGCCAAACATTTTGAATGGCCTCATAATTGCAGGGTAGTTGGTTAACTCCTAAAATATCTTGGTTTGGATAACTTCTCAACCAGAACTGGACACACTTTTGTACTGCCATCTGCTTTGCAGCATAACAAAACAGCAATTCTTTCTTTGTTTACTTAATTTTCCACCATTACAAGACTCACCTCAAACAGTATGGTTTTTGTTTGACAGAAAATTATAAAATATACCTGTCTTGTTAAGATTAAAAATATCCTTTGGCTTATATTTTTCAAGAAAGGACCATACAGAACATAACCAGTCTGTTGCCTTTTGTCAACTGATCCATACTCGCTGCAAAAATTTTGTGAAACTAAGTTATTCCTGTTGTTAAATATTTGGAACTAGCTACTGATGCATTTGAAGTTGTTAATTCCAGGTTGAATAATCTGCCTTTTCTTGCAAAATTGGACCCGATACTGGCAAATTAGATGTACTCATTTTTTGATATCATCTAAAGAGTTTTATTTTAAGCTTCTCATGTGTTGTACCACGGACTCATTTCCTGTTTTTTTTTTTTTTTTTATTACTGTTCCAGTCACGAACTTCAACGTTTTTTTTTTTTTCAGTTTTCAGTATTGTGAACAAAGTAAGTAAAGGGATATTGTATTCTTTTGCAATGTCTGTTTTACTTCATTCCATCATGTCAGCCTCTTATATAATTCCCTCTGTTTAGGGTTTGTCACCATAACTGCTAGATAAGGTTTAATATAAACAGCTATTAAATTTATTTAAAGACACAAGCTCCATAAAAATATCACATCCTTTTAAAAATCTGATGATGAAAAAAATATGCTCTGAAAAACAGTTGATGTCTTTCAGAGTGTATTTATGTTGCAGCAACCATAAACTATGTTTGTTTACATAAAAGTAAATTAAGAAGTCAGTGCTGTATTTTTGGAAATACAGAACAGGTGATCATATGCATGCTGCTGGTTAGGCAATAATAGGCTAACTGTACTGGAGCTTTGAATTAAGCATACAAATTTTATATTTTTTATCTCTAATAGGGTAAAAATGAACTTTGTAATACATATTAACTGAATTTTGTAAACCAAGTTTGTATTATAATGAGATTTTTCTGCATAAGTAAATTTAAGGAAGGGTGGACAGATGTATAATGGAACAATACAACTTTTTTTTTCTTCTTTTTAAGGATGATTTAAAAACCTGGCTTCCTTGCATCAATTCACCTTTATTAGATTATTCTTTGAAATTATCTGCATGTAAATCAGTATATGCTAATCTTTATACCATTTCTTTTAAATATTAAAAAAAAACTATTTGAAACTTTTTAAAATTTGAAATTTTTTCATTCTATTTTATTTTTTTATTTTCTGAAATTTTTTTATTCTGAGTCTATGTATAGATTTCAGTCTATGGCCAAAAATTTATAAATGCTCTCCAGAGAAGGTGGTATTTTTTTTAAGTCATTGTCAAAGCTGGTAAGATCCTGCTACAGGATAGTGGCTTGTAAGTCATTCTGAACTTTGCAAGACTACTTATCAATTTTGAAAATGGCTCATGTCATGTGCCAGCTAGTTGCCATTTTACCTCTCACTGTTTTGTACACATAATTAAAGTTAATGTTTATGCCATTATAACCTCAGTTTAAATCATTTATTAATCCATCTTTTGTTTCTTTAAATCTATGATAAAATCTCTGGCTTCAAAAATTTTTGTTTTAATTAGCTTCAACTGTAATTAGAATATTTAGAATAAATTAGAATATTTTCATTTTATATGTTCCTCTACATATGCAGAAGTGTGCAACTGATTCAGTTCTATAAAAAATGACAGCAGGTCCTACTTTATCAGCAAATTATACCTAAAGAGTTTGCTGACAGCACTATTAACTATCTGTTCTCAAACAGATTACACATGAAGGTATAGTTATTATTTCAATTATTAGCCTTTTCAAGCTAATACTGTTAAAATTTAATTTAACTGCAACAAATCATTAATTTATTTCTTAATTTTTTTATAACAAATATGAATTACCAATTTAACCAAAATGGTTATTACTGTACTTAATTTGCAAGATTTCTTGCAAAAGTCATAAAAAGAGGATAAAAATGATAAAATAAGCTTAATTTTAACTCACCTACTTTTTGATGGTGCATCTTTTGAACCAATACTGCTTACTAATTGTTGCAATTTTTCATTTTCTAAAATACCCTGAGATAACTCAAGTGTTTTGTATCTGTAAGAAAAAAATATTTCTTAAAAATCATATAAGTGAAGAACATGTCTTTTAAATACAATACAACCTTCATAAAACATGGGTGTCAGAGGACACCTTAACTGGAATTATAAGATTAGCATTAGTAGAGGCATATGATGCAAGAAAGCAAGCTTATGCAGCATCAGCCTAAAAAAAAAAAAAAATCCACTTCACTCCTCTGTTCGTTCGAAATACCTGTCCAGCTGAGCCTTAAATTTATTTAGGCTATCAACTTCCACAACAAGGGATGGAAGTCTATTCCACCAACCAACTACCCACTGGCTAAAGGCAAATTTTCACACATCTATCCTACATCTGTCTTTCCTCAATTTGAATTTATGCCCTCTCAGGTGATTATTCTGAGCAAGAGGAAGAATCCCATCAGCACTGAGCATGCTCAAACCATTTAAGGCTTTATACACCTCTGTCAGATCACCTTGCCGGTGCCTAGTCTCCAGACACTGTAATTTGCAAAACTTAAACCTTTCTTCGTAAGAGCAACTCTTTGTTCCATTCACTAATCTTGTTGCCCTTCTCTGTACTCGTTCCAGCAGCTCTACATCCTTCTTGAAATGAGGCCTCCAGACCTGTATACAGTACTCAAGGTGTGGCCTGGCCATTGCCTTATACAAGGGAATAATCACCTCCTTATCCCTGCTAGAAAAACCATGTTGTAAGCAAAACTAAAATTCACTAATTTTTTTATAACACAATGACTAACGTTCATGAACTATTTAAAGCAAGCAATGTTATTGTAAGCTACATGTGTTTTTAAAAGCTTTTCTATTTTGATGATAGTGGACTCAACAGATTAATGCTTTAAATAGCAAATGCAACATTATTGTAAGTTTAAAAATTAATACTGCAACATAAGTAAGAAAATAAATTTTCCCTGATAATCCATAAAATGAAAGTAAAACTCAAATGCGACAACAATGTAAATTTATTTTTTGTATGTACTGTATGCATATTTATAAAAGTATGAGAATATTTGACATGAAATTTAATATATACATATTTTTTAATTTACATTATGACATTTTACATTGTAGCATTTTTCACTGTGACTTATTTTCTGTTGGAAAAAAGGAAACTGATTCTATGGATGAAAACATGATGGATGAAAATTAAAAGATAAATTCAAAGGGATGTTAAAATAAATTGTATGGTAATAAAACTGAGCGATTACCAAAATAGCATTAGAGCAAAACTAGTAAGCAGAAAGAAAAGGTCAGGATAGCGTTTCTGAAAAATTCAAGGGTCTGCCTACTGGAACATTACAAAATATAAACAAAGAACACCTGTAGTGGGTTTTATGTATTTATTTTTGTAGTAGTAGAGGCATGTGATGCAAGAAAGCAAGCTTATGCAGCACCAGCCAAAATAGAAAAAAAAAAAAGCAAAAATTTCACACATCCATTCCATCTAATAGGATAAAAATGCATTTAGCCAGTGGATAAATTTTTACCCGCTGGCTAAATGCAAATTTCTGCACATCTATTCTATAACTATCTTTTCTTCAAATTGAATTTATGCCCCTCAGGTTCGTAATCTAAGCAGAGGAAGAATCCAGAATTGAGCCTGCTCTGGTAGCCTGTCTGCACAATTACTCGCAGGTCTTTTTCATTTTCTACCACCTTAATTGTAGTACCACAGAGTTGGTACATTTCTCTGGGGTTACTTCTACCCATATGCAGTACTTTGCATTTCTCAATGTTAAACTTCAGTTGCCACTTCTCAGCCCACCTGCCCAAATTTTCTAGATCCTGTTGCAGTAGCACACTTCCATTACTGTCATTAATAATCCTGCCAACCTTTGTATCATCTGCAGACTTTGACATTAAGTCTGATATACCTTCTCCAATATTATTGATAAATATACAAAATAACAGTGGGTCCAACACCGAAACCTGGGGGACTCCACTAATAACATTAGTCCACGAAGAGCAGCATCCACTGATTACCACTCTCTGTCTTATCCCACTTAACCACCCTTTTATCCATTGAAGCAACTTACCCTTAATACCATACTGCTCCAATTTGTACAGTAGTCTTCCATGTGCAAGTGTCAAAAGCTTTCATGAAATCCAAGTATACAATTTCAAAATTATTTTTCGCATCCAGTTCCTTTGTAACCACATCGTAGCCTAGTGGTCAGGCTTGCGGGTGCATATGTACACATGCCTTGAGTGACCGGGATTCAAGCCCGTGACTGTTGAATACGGTGCTGTTTCTTGTATTCTGTCTATCTTGTGAACTCCTCTGACCGTTTGGTCGCCCGGAGTATAAACAGATTATTTATTTATTTATAGTATCCAATCAAATTTGTCAGACAAGACTTTCCCTTAACAAACCTATGCTGTGTCTCAATTATAACTGCAGTCTTGTCTAAATGACCCTGCAATGCATCTTTAACCAGTAACTCCATTATTTTCCCCAGAACAGAGGTTAAACTAACTGGTCTGTAATTACTCGTGTCACCCTCAGATCCCCCCCCTTGTGAATTGTTATCTGACATAGGCTGATTTGACTTTTCAATGCCACTGAGACTGGTTAACCAAGAATATAATGTAATACATTCCTGGAAATCATCATGCATAGGCAAAAACCCATGATGTGGAAATATTTTTTTCATAGAAAATAATGCAATGCTATTTTGGATCAAACTACTAAACTTTTTTTTTTTTTTTTTCTTTTAACATTACGGACAGCAAAAACTTCACAATACACTAAAATTACAGAGAACACTAACTGTGACCAGTAACAAATTAAAATTTGCAAGCTATTTATCAGTTCATATACAATTTGTATTAAATCATTAGCAGTATTTTTTGTTTTCTAAATATCGCAGTCACATGTTGTTGGTTACAAAAATTGACTCTGTAACTGAATATACTGCAAATGACAAATACAGTGGCTGGTTACTTTTTTTGTGACTGCCACATGTGAAATGTGAAATTTTCAGAATTCACATGCAAAATATGAAATATTCAGAATTCACATGAGAAATGTGAATATTCTTCTGTGATATATTCAGAAATTTTTTTAGAATTTCAGAAGATATCACACAGAAATATAGTAGCAGCTTTCTTTCTCTGTGGTACAGTATTTATTTACTTTTGCCAGTTTCCAGTGGAAAATTAATGTTTCACTATATACTATATTTTTCATACACATCTTGAGAGACACAATCACATTCAAAGTATATCCAATATGACAGTATAATGAGATAAAGTATATCAAGGTTATTTAAATATAGTATATTTAAAACAGTTTAATTTATTAAAATGCATATCCAAATAAAAAAAAAAAAATGAAATGAAAGTTCAAAAACAGAAGTTGATGAGTTTCATTTTTCATGTGGCTTTACATTTCTCTTTTTGTTTTTTGTTTTGTTTGTTATTTGGTTTTTAGGAGCATTAACAACTAAGGCCATATTGCTCTGGGGATATGCGGTGGTCATTCCCTGACCTTTCCGCATCCTCCATATTTAGTGGTCATGGGCTCGAACCCCGGTCTAATCAAGAAGCGTGTGCTATGCACTGCTGCTCCTGCCCACCTGGCTACGGAGGTGCCTTTCTCTTTTTGTACAACACAAATAAGTAAAGACAGAAATTGGGCTATCCTATAAGCACAAATAGTGTATATGAAATCTGCAACAATTAGAGTGGATGATATCCATTCAATTCTTTGAGTATAAAAAAACAAACAAAAAAAAAAGTTTCAGTTACTGATTCAACAAAAATCACACACAATGTTTGTGGGTGTGTTGGTACAAATATCTGAAAGTGCAACAGCAGTGACCAGATATTTCAAGAACATCATGCCAAGTACACACAAGTTGGAACTACCAAATCACATGCACATGAAGGCAATCTATAAGAACAAAAGGCACAACTCAAATGTTTTGTATATTCTACTATATACTCCAATGAAAAATGTACAAAAGAAACAACAAAATACAATTAAACACTAAAATGTAAATTAAACATGCCATAATTAAATTATTTAAAAATTTAAGCACTATTATACCACATTAAAGGAATTGTTCCAAACTGCAACAGTAAATACCTCTTCAGCACTGTTGCAGTTTGCAACAGGTAATGCTGAAGAGGTATCAACTACCTTCGTTCAAGCAAAAAAAAAAAAAAAAATTCAAATCCAACTATGGATAAATAAATAAATGTTTCAAAAAAACTCTTGCAACACAAGAGCTGAAGCTGAAAGCATTCAAGGAGGGAACCTGGAACTCTTTCTTAGTCCAATTGTAGACAGCTGTTCCCTGGGATCTTTTCAATCCTACATACTAAACCAAGTGTGTTGTTTTCTTACTGTTGATGGAAGGCTGAACTGTACTACAATTCAGAGTATAATGGTGAGAACTTATTTGGTTTTTTTTCATTCCCTGACCTTTCCGCATCCTCCGTCTTTGGTGGTCACGGGCTTGAACCCCGGTCTAATCAAGAAGCATGTGCTATGTACTGCTGCTCCTGCCCATCTGCTACAGAGGCGCCGACTGGTGAGAACTAGAAAAACTGGTGATGGTGGAGAATGCAGTCTGATGATGGACAATCCTTGTGGGTATTCTTAACTCAGAAGTTGGCAAGGCAGAAAACTGCTAAGGAGAAAGAAGTGATAGATAGGTAGCAGATAGAGAAGAGTGGCATAGAAAGAGATAAACAGTGTGGCATAGAAAGAGATAAAAAGTGTGGGAAGAGGAGAAACACTCGGGAGTGAAATGCAGAATAGGAACATGTTTCTAATATTCAGTATTTCCATCTAGATGTGGGACTTCCTGTCACTAAACTATAAGCCACGATTGACACAGACTTTGAGTTTGCTGGAAAAGCCTTTTTGTATACTCACCCAAGCCAAAAGTTGTCTTCCAGTTGTTTTCCCTTACACACTGCTGTAAGGAAAAGGGATCACTGGACATAGTGTGTAAGGCTAGATCAGAGGTTGACTCTGGCAAAAACAAAGTGAAACAACTTTGTTGTTTCACTTTGTTTTTGCCAGAGTCAACCTCTTGTTTCACTTTGTTTTTGCCAGACAACTAGAGATTTACCAAGGCACAATGGCTCCAGGGTCCCAAGGTTTGCAGAGAACTCTGAAACAATGCAATTGCAGTTTGTCCTACATTATTTTTAGAGCCTCTAGAAATGAGTGCCAGCAACAGGTAAAACTGATATCATTCTCATGCTGATATCTGATATGTTTTATCAAAACTAATATATTTTATGCATGTGTGGAGCTTTCCATCAGGGTGCTTGATATATACTTAGATGTTGTTGTTGTTGTTATTTGGTTTTTAGGAGCATTAGCAACTAAGGCCATATTGCTCCGGTGCGGTGGTCATTCCCTGACTTTTCCGCATGCTCCGTATTTGGTGGTGACGGGCTCGAACCCCGGTCTAATCAAGAAGCGTGTGCTACCACTGCTGCTCCTTCCCACCTGGCTACGGAGGCGCCTATACTTAGATGTACTTGCATTTGAGATGACAAACTGGGCTTCTTTGGAGGAAGGTGGTGGCAGTGGTGTGGGGGAAGGAATTGAAGCTGGTGATTGAGAGATTTGAATATTGTGTACTTGTGCTGACATTATATCTACCAGACAATCTGACAGACTTGTTACTTAAGTCCAGAATGAAAGGGGCTGGTAAAGTGTAAGCCCTCTCACAAAAGTTAGCTAGGGAATCCCTAAAAGAAGTCAAAGTAGTAACACGATTTCACCTATGTTGATCTTCTGTCACTCAAAACCATTTCTTCAACCTGGCAGATGATGGCCTTGGAATGACTGGTTTGACTTCTTGGTTCACATGCTTCATTCTGCAGGACTCCCATCCTTCAAGAAATTTATGTACCCAGCTATGAACATTTTTCATATCCAAAAGGCCTACACAGGACACACTTCTGACATTTCCCGATGGATTTCAATTGGACTTTTCCCAGTGAGATGCAAAAATTGGATGATGACACATTGTTCTTAATGAGTGAAGGGTACCATTTTAAGTAATATAAACATAATATACTGTTTAGGGCACTGCAATCAATATGACACACTGTATTGTGCCACCATCTTCTGAAACCATTCAGAACTAATTGTCAGTTAAACTAAAAGAAGTCCTGCATGTATACTTCAATTATTTTATGAGAAATAAATTTTGAGACCTTACAACTTGAACGCACATCACAGTAATGCTTTTAAATGGAAGTTTTACTTCCATGTACCATGTGGCCATTTATATTATTCACAGTTCAGCATGCAATAAAGACCACCTACCAGCCAATGAAAAGCCAGTTGGCTTCTCATTAGCTGGCAGGTGATCTTTATTGCATGACTCAAACTGAAGGATAATAATGACATGACTGTAATTTTCATTGAATCAGTCTAGACATTCAACGGAGGATATCATCTTGAACTATAGATGTTTTATTTTTTTCTCCCAGTACTTTGTAGGTCTAACATTATTTGTTATGTCCTTCTCTTCCTGTATTGGGAGAGGGGGGGGCTCAATGAATGTAGTTAGTTAGGAGTGCTAGATCAGTGAATCCTTGGCATGTGGAGCCAGGCCAGGGATGGTAATCAGGTGGTGGCAGTTTCTGTTGCCATCTGGTCTAAGCAGCCAGTCACTCAACACAAACAACATAACCCAACCATACACAACAATACATCAATACTATTTCATTTATTAGCCTTTACCAGTATGATATGCGCTGGGATCGCAGAACAGTACGGATGGGGGATTTTTGGCTGCTGTAAAAGGATAAGTATTTTTTAATTTTTAATGTATTCTTCGTTATTTAACATAGTACATTGTGTTTTACGGAGATATTAAATAGGCTTAGTAGCATTCGTTAGCTTCTTATTTTGAATTTGACCAGCGATTTTTGGAAGTTACGACTCCCAATATTGGCACCAATATTGTTGAACTAGCCGCCATTTTGTAGTCAATAAGAAATAGCTTAACGTATATATCTCGAACTGATAACGTAAGATATAAAGTAAAACTAGATATCTTTTATGCATGTGTGGAGCACTGTATTAGGAATCTGTTAGCTTATTATAGTATTATCAATTAATCAAAAATATTATTAATCTTATTAAATTTCATTGTTAATTAAATTGTATTTAAACAGAAATAATAACCCAAACTACTGCTGTGAAGCAAAGATCACAGACTAGCAAGAGTGCTGCGGCTCGGGGGAAGAAATGAAGTGGGCGATTCTCTAATGCATCACAGTCTCAAAAAATGTACAAAATGTGAAATGTTTGCTGACCTTTCTAAAACGGGACATGATCTACCAAACAGGATTCCTTTGTGTGCAAGGTGTCTGAAGTGTCAAGAAATTAGGCGGCAACTCAGCATTCTGATGGGCATCTATGAGAGCTTGAGGTGTAGGGTAAATGCCCTCGAAGAAATTAATATGAGGGGCCCATCAGGCTCTCAGCTGCCTAGCTCAATGACAGAGCTCACTCCTGTGCACCAGGCAACACAGAGGCAATCTCCAAGGCAGAATGTGCTGGTTCCAAAGGAACTAGTTATTGTTGGTGATTCTATTGTCAGGGAGACAGGGAATATACTATGTAAGAAGGATAGGTGGAACTGGACTAGGGTATGTCTGCCAGGGGCAAAAGTTGATGACGTTGTAGAGCAGATATCATCTTTTCAGGGCACAAAAGGCGATATTGTTGTACACTTTGGAACTAATGACATTAAGAGTAAGAGAACTGCAGATTTACTCAACAAGTACAGGTCAATGTTGAAAAAAAGTCACGAGTTAGGGTTGAATGTGAAAGTGTCTGCAATTCTGCCCAGACAAGATAGGAGAGAGTATATGATAAGAGCCTTGTCAATCAATTTGGCCCTGGAGGGATTGTGCAAGGCTCAAGAGGCAGAATTTATTTCAGCCTGGTCTGTGCTTGTTGACAGGAGAGACTGCTTCTACAGGAATGGGATACACTTAAATAGAAAGGGTGCAAGAATATTTGCTGATGTTATCGAGGCAGTGTTAGGTGGGTTGGAAAATTGCTAGTGTGGGGGGATACACAGACTAAAAGGTTAACAGTGGCCACAGGCAGAGGCAGAGGCAAAAGTGATTCTTGCACTCTAGCAGACTATTAGAATGGGCAGCAGACTGCAAAGCAAGGTAATGGAGATTTCCAGTACTGCTGGGAGTCATAGTGGAACAAGTAAATATATGGGCTGTGTTAGGGTGGCCAGGAGCAGGAACAGGTGCATGTATACTTGCATGTACACCAATGCTAGGAGTATAGTTAATAAATTTGATGAGCTTGAAGTGCTAGTCAAGACATCAAAGGCAGATATTGTTGGGATATCAGACACGTGTATAGGCAGTGCAGAGTTGGAATTTGGGGAGTACAATGGGTATAGGAAGGATAGACAGGATAGGAAGGGAGGAGGGGTTATGCTGTTAGTTAAGAAACACAAAATCTAAAGAAGTTCATCCAATTGATGTTGGTGGACAATGCAGTGTTGAGTCTGTTTGGTGTGAAATAAGCACTGGAAAAGGAAAAATGAGAGTAGGTGTGTGTTATAGGCCTAATGAAGCTGATGAGTATAATGAGAAATTGTGCAGAGAAATAGAGTGGGCCAGTAAATCAGAATGTCTTATAATGGGAGATTTTAACTTTCCAGATATTGACTGGAACTTGTGGGTTGGTCACTCACACACTAGCAAGACTGTTTTCTACAGCAACATGTTCGAGAGGCAACCAGAGGGAGTAATACTCTTGATCTGATTATCAGTAGTGATTCTTCATGCATTAAGAATATGCAGATAAAGGAACCACTGGGCGACATGATCACAATGTATTGATGTGGGAATTATTTAAAGATGCAACTACCATCAAAGCTAAAGGGAAGGGCTTTTGCTTTCATAAAGGTGACTACAGAGATCTCAGACATTTTTTAGATTCTGTACAGTGGGATCAACTGATGATCAGGGACTTAATTTTGGAGGCTACTAGGCTTTTCATTCCAACTAAGAAATACTGTTCAAGGTTTAGGCCTAAATGGATGTCAGATGAATTAATGAGGCTAGTAGCAGAGAAGAATGTAAGGGATGCATATAAAGTATCAGGCGACACAGTAGCATATGGCAGGTATAAACTAGTCTGTAATCAAGTCAAAAAGGAGGTTAGGCAGGCAAAGGCAGATTATGGGAAATCTTTGGCAAAGGATGCAAAGAAAAACAGCAAGGAATTCTTTACTTATGTAAACTCTCTAAGGAAAGGGATGAATCAGATTGGAACACTTAACATAGATGGGTTGACTATTGATAATCATGCTCAGGTAGCTGATAAACTGGATGAGTATTTTGCATCTATATTCATACGAGGAGTTATTCAATGAGGGGAGTGTCAGAAGTTTATCAAATGCTAACAGGGAACTAAGTGATTTTGTAATAACTGAGAGCAAAGTGGAGGAGAAATTGTTGAAGTTAAACATAAGAAAGGCACTTGAGGTGGACGGGATCTATCCAGTTATATTAAAGGACACAGCAAAGGAAGTAAGCAAACCCTTAGCCATAATTATGAGAGCTTCCTTGGACTCAGGGAAGGTCCCCATGGACTGGAGGTGTGCAAATGTATCACCAATTCACAAAGGGGGTTCAAAAAGTGACACAAGTAACTATAGACCTGTTAGTTTAACTTGTGTTCCGGGGGAAAATAATGGAATCACTGGTTAAAGAAGCATTGCAGGATCATCTAGAGAGGACTGCAGTAATAGTTAAGACAGCATGGGTTTGTCAAAGGGAGGTCTTGTCTGACCAATCTGATTCCTTACCATGATGTGGTCACAAAGAAACTGAATGCCAAAAATAAGTTTGATATCATATACAGTATTTGGATTTCAGGAAAGCTTTTGATACTGTTACACATGGAAGACTGCTGTACAAATTGGAGAGGTATGACATCAAGGGTAAGCTGCTATAATGGATAAAGGGATGGTTGAGTGGGAGACAACAGAGAGTGGTAATAAATGGACACTGCTCTTTGTGGACAAATGTTATTAGTGGGGTTCGCCAGGGTTTGGTGTTGGGCCCATTGTTGTTTTGTATATTTATCAATGATATTGATGAAGTTATATCAGGTTTAATGTCCAAATTTGCAGATGATACAAAGGTTGGCAGGGTTATTAGCATTAGTAGAGGCATTTGATGCAAGAAAGCAAACTTATGCAGCATCAGCCAAAAAAATAAAAAATAAAATAAAATAAAAATAAATAAATAACAAGTAATATAAAAAAAAATTTTTTAAAGTCAATTCCTACTTAGGTCAACAAAGAAAAATTTTATTTTAGTTACTTTTTATTAAATAATTACAATTAATATAAATATGTATATACATATGACAGAATCACAATATTAAGTGGCAAAATAGAAAGCGAATTTCTTTGCAATTTTCCATTTTCCTTTCTATATATGGTGTTGGACTATTATTTTTATTCATATGTTTCATTTTCCATTTTGTTCCCTACTTGACTCAGACTAGAACCCAGAATGAAAAAAGAATCTGAAAAAGAAATTTTTTTCCAGCGATCTACACGCTTCGCCACTGACGGTATTTATTCCTAAATTTATATCCTGCTAAATATCTTATATAAGAGAAATTTTTTTATCCCATATAAAACTAAAATTAATTAATTAAATTTAATTAATGAATTAATATTTGAAAAAACTGTATTAACATCAAGTGCCATCCACTACAAGTTTAAAAAAATGTATTTGAACTTGAGTGGATGAATAACAAAAATTTATCAAAAAATTATTGATTTTCGCAAGAACTGAACTCGCATTCTTCACCTTCACGTGAAAAATACTGAAATCCTTGCATTTTACCGATTGAGCTACTGCCTGTTGATTTCAATTTTATTCCTAAATTTATATCCTGCTAAATATCTTATATAAGAGAAATTTTTTTCTCCCATATAAACTAAAATTAATTAATTACATTTAATTAATGAATTAATATTTGAAAAAACTGTATTAACATCAAGTGTCATCCACTACAAGTTTAAAAAAATTTATTTGAACTTGAGGGGATGAATAAAAAGTATTTTATTAACGATTGAAAATTTGAACAATATATATAAATATATATATAGGGAGAGTGTGAACTAATAGTAGGAATTGAAAAAATAACCACTTCCACTTCACCCCTCTGTTCGTTTGAAATACCTGTCCAGCTGAGCCTTAAACTTATTCAGGCTATCAACCTCCACGACAAAGGATGGAGGTCTATTCCACCAACCAACCAACCACCTGCTAGCTAAAGGCAAATTTCCTCACATCTATCCTACATCTGTCTTTCCTCAATTTGAATTTATGCCCTCTCAGGTGATTATTCTAAGCAAGAAGAAGAAGAATCCCATCAGCATTGAGCATGCTCAAATCATTCAAGGCTTTATACACCTCTATCAGATTACCTCGCTGGTGCCTAGTCTCCAGACACTGTAATTTGCAAAACTTAAGCCTTTCTTCATAAGAGCATCCCTTTGTTCCATTCACCAATCTTGTTGCCCTTCTCTGTACTCGTTCCAGCATCTCTACATCCTTCTTGAAATGAGGCCTCCAGACCTATATACAGTACTCTAGGTGTGGCATGACCATTGCCTCATACAAGGGAATAATCACCTCCTTATCCCTGCTAGAAAAATTCCTATATATCATCAACAATACACCATGAGCTACTCTTGCAGCCCGTCTGCACTGCTCAGAAAACTTCATATCTGCCTGCACAACCACTCCCAGGTCCCTTTCATTCTCTACCACTGTCAGTGTAGTACCACAGAGTTGATACGTTGCTCTGGGGTTGCTGTTTCCCATATGTAGTACTTTACATTTGTCAATGTTAAACTTCATTTGCCACCTCTCAGCCCATCTGCTCAACCTTTCCAGATCCTGTTGCAGTAGCATAGTGTCAGTAGTGTCCTTGACAACCCTGCCAACCTTCGTAACGTCTGCAAACTTGGACATTAAGCTTGATATACCATCATCAATATCATTTATATTATATAGATACAGAAAACATAATACAGAAAACAATAATGGACCCAATACTGAACCCTGAGGGCCTCCACTAATAACATTAGTCCACGATAAGCAGTGTCCATTGATTACGACTCTCTGTCTTCTCCCCCTCAACCACCCCTTTATCCATAGCAGCAATTTGCCTCCAATGCCACACTGCTCCAATTTGTGCAGCAGTCTTCCATGTGCAACAGTATCAAAAGCCTTTCTAAGATCCAAGTATATAATATCAAAGTTATTCCCTGCATCGAGTTCTTTTGTGACTGCATCATAGTATCCAATCAAAGTGGTCAGGCAAGACTTTCTCTTAACAAAACCATGCTGTGTCTGAGCTATAACTGAAGTCTTGTCTAGATGATTCTGCAGTGCATCTTTAACCAGTGCCTCCATTAATTTTCCGGGAACAGAAGTTAAACTAACAGGTCTATAATTACTTGTGTCGCCCTTTGATCCTCCTTTGTGAATTGGGGTCACATTTGCACATCTCCAGTCCATGGGTACTTCCCATGAGTCCAAGGAAGCTCTCATAATTATGGCTAAGGGTTTGCTTACTTCCTTTGCTGCCTCCTTTAATATAACTGGATAGATCCCATCCACCCCAGGTGCCTTTCTTGTATTTATCTTCAACAATTTCTCCTCCACTTTACTCTCAGTTATTACAAGATTCTCTAACTTACTGCCAGAGTTGAATACACCTCTGGCATTTCCCTCACTGAATAACTCCTCGTGTGTGAATGTCGATGCAAAATATTCATTTAGTTTGTTAGCTACCTGAGCAGGATCATCAACAGTTGACCCATCGATATCAAGTGGACCAATCTGATTCATCCCCTTCCTTCTAGAGTTTACATAAGTAAAGAACTCTTTGCTGTTTTTCTTTGCATCTCTTGCCAAAGATTTCTCGTAATCTGCCTTCGCTTGCTGTTTGTTTGTTTGTTATTTGGTTTTTAGGAGAATTAGCAACTAAGGCCATATTGCTCCGGGGATATGCGGTGGTCATTCCCTGACCTTTCCGCATCCTCCGTATTTGGTGGTGACGGGCTCGAACCCCAGTCTGATCAAGAAGCGTGTGCTACGCACTGCTGCTCCTTCCCACCTGGCTACGGAGGCGCCTATCTTCGCCTGCCTAACCTCCTTTGTAACTTGGTTACAGATCAACTTGTATTATTCATAGGCTTCTGTGTCACGTGTTAATTTGTATGTATCCCATGCATTTTTCTTCTCTGCCATTATTATTATTATTATTATTATTAGCTATATGGTGCAAGGAAGCCTGAGGCTTATGCTGCACCAGCCAAGAAAAAAAAAAAAAAAAATCTGAATTACCCAGAGATAGAGAGAGTCAGAAGCAGAAAGGAATCACCAAGAAAGAAAAAGAAGAATGATGATATGTCTCATTAGTTCATCTGACATCCACTTAAGCCTAAACCTTGAACAATATTTCTTAGTTGGTATGCAAAGCCTAGTAGCTTCCAAGATAAGTTCTTTGAATGCTTCCCATTTTGAATTTGCTGTTGGTAACATCATCAGTTGGTCCCACTGTATAGAATTTAAATACTGTCTCAGTTCATCGTAGTCGCCTTTACGAAAGCAATAACCCTTCCCTTTACCCCTAATGGTAGTTACCTCTTTGAGTAAATCCCACTTCAGCACACCGTGATCACTGCCACCTAGTGGTTCAATTACCTGCAGATTCTTAATGCATGAAGAATCATTACTAATAATCAAATCAAGAGTATTACTCCATCTAGTTGCCTCCCGAACATGCTGATGTAGAAAACAATCATCCAATAAATCCACAAAAGCCTTGCTAGTGTGTGAGTGACCAGCCCCCAAATTCCAGTCAATATTTGGGAGATTAAAATCCCCCATTATAAGACTCTCTTATGTACTGGCCCACTATTTCCCTGGAGAGTTTCTTATTATACTCATCAGAGTCATTAGGCCTATAGCACACTCCTACTCTCAATTTTGATCTTCCAATGCTTATGTTACACCAAACTGACTCGACACTGCACTGTCCAGCGATGTCGACTGGCTTCACTTCCTTGGATGTGTTTCTTAACTAATAGCGTAACCCCTCCTCCCTTCCTATCCTGTCTATCCTTTCTGTAGACGTTGTACTCCCCAAATTCCAGTTCTGCATTCCTTATATCTGTGACACCACGTCTCTGAAATCCCAACAATATCTGCTTTTGATGTTTTGAGCAATACCTCAAATTCATCAAATTTATTTACTAAACTCCTAGCATTGGTGTACACGCAAGTATACATGCACCTGTTCTTTTTCTTAGCTACCCTAACACAACCCATGTTTACTTGTACCCCAATGATTCCCAGCAGTCTCTGAAATATCCTGCATCTTATTTTCCAGGCTGCGGCTCATTGCAATAGAAGCAGTGCAAGAATCACTTTCACCTCTGCCAGTGGCTACTGTTAATCTATTAGTCCTTGTATCCCCCTCAATCTAGCAGTTTTCCGACCCACCTAACACTGCCTCGTAGCATTAGCAAACATTCTTGCACCCTTTCTATTTAAGTGTATCCCATCCCTGTAGAAGCAGTCTCTCCTGTTAACAAGTACAGACCAGGCTAAAAATAATTCTACCCCTTGAGCCTTGCACAATCTTTCCCGGGACGAATTGATTGACAGGGCTCTCATCATATACTCCCTCCTATTGTGTCTGGGCAGAATTGCAGACACTTTCAAATTCAACCCTAATTCACGGCTTTTTTTCAACAGTGACCTGTACTTGTTAAGTAATTCCGCCGGTCTCCTACTCTTAATATCATTAGTGCCAACGTGTACAACTATATCAGTTGTACACTATATCAGTTAATGTCAGTAATGAGAGTATGCTACTCCAACTGGATATAGATAAGTTGGGAAAATGGGCTAAGAAGTGGCAACTGGAGTTTAATATGGACAAATGCAAAGTACTGCATATGGGTAGCAATAACCGAAGAGAAACGTACCAACTGGGTGGTACCTACACTCAGGGAAGTGAAAAAGACCTGAGGGTAATTGTGCAGCCAAATATGAAGTTCGCTGAGCAGTGCAGATGGACTGCCAGGGCAAGTCATGGAGTCTTGTCAATGATATATAGGAATTTTGCTAGCAGGGACAGGGAGGTGATAATCCCGTTATACAAGGCGATGGTCAGGCCACACCTAGAGAATACTGTGTAAAAGTCTGGAGGCCTCATTTTAGGAATGAAGTAGAGTTGCTAGAATGAGTACAAAGAAGGGCAACAAGATTGGTGAGGGGAACAAAGGGGTGCTCTTACAAAGAAAGGCTTAAGTTCTGCAAATTGTACCACCTGGAGAGTAGGCACCTGTGAGGTGATCTTAATGAGGTGTATAAGACCTTGAATGGGTTGAGCAAGCTGAATGCTGATGGTTTTTTTCGTCTTGCTCAGACTAAGAACCTGAGGGGGCACAGTTTCAAATTTAGGAAAGATAGTTGTAGAATAGATGTACGGAAATTTGCCTTTAGCCAGCGGATAGTTGATTGGTGGAACAGGCTTCCATCTTTTGTTGTGGAAGCTAATAGGCTAAATAAATTTAAGGCTGAGCTGGACAGGCATTTGGTACAAATGGAGAGATGCAATGGGAGGGTTTTTTTTTTTTTTTTTTTTGGCTGATGCTGCATAAGCTTGCTTTCTTGCATCGTATGCCTCTACTAATGCTAACATCACATAGCAGAGTTGCCATAGTTTAGTTGGGGCTGCATGTACATGCGTGCACACAAAGTCCTAGCAGAGTAGCCTTCGCAGGAAGGATGCTCTGCTAGGACTTATAAACACCAGGGGTTGTTTATAAGTTATAAACACCATTCTCCCCACACCTGTTGAAAAGGTCCAGCTTCAAATCCCATCAATGATGCGAAGAACTTTTATGAGCTTTTTTTCACTCCGTGGCTGAGTTAGTTGGTGTCGGGAAAGAATGTCAAGTTTTTCCCCCATGTAAATTCAAGTTTTTTGTCCAGCAAAACAGCCAAATCTACACACAGGGGTAGATGAGGTATTTCTCAGGTGATCACAATATGACAGTTTTCTGTTTGGCAGTGTCTCAGACTGACCTAATCTGATAATGATGCTATACAATTTAAAAACAAATCAGTGCTTGGCCTTTGATGAGAGAAGAGAGTAAATCCGTGATCAATTTTGAAGGCAGGTAATGCATACCACTTTTGATTTGATTTCAACTACTACCCCAGAATATCCTTGCAAGTCCTATAGTGTCTCCAGGATTTTACACAAGCTGGTCAAATCCATAGAACAACTATAGACCTGACCAGCTTGTGAAAATCTGGTCCAGCTTACAGAACAACAACTACTCAGAGTTTTGGATCCTTTCCTGACAAGGCAAAGGAACCTTTTTCCTGGAAAGGCAGAGATAAACAGTAGCGGATCATCTGCTGTTTATCTATGAGTCCATAGATAAACAGCAGATGATCTACTGATTTTGATAATGTGTTTAACTGTTTCATAATGGATGACATCTGGCCCAACAGCACTCACCTGGGAGAGACTGATCCATTATAAGAAAGATTCCTTACTGAGTTTAAGACTTTCTAATGACATTATCACAATGAAAAATACTTGAAGATTCCTTGTATCTGAGTTTAGTTTTCTTGTATGTGATCAAGGAAATGGTGTAGCTCTTGAAACATTATGATTTTATAATAATGTTTAACTTATTATGGAGGATTTTGTGTTTTTAACAGAAGTTTGCTCTTAAATTTTATTTTTATTTCAATATCTTTCATGACATAATAGTTATTATATAGAAAAGCAAATTTTGCAATGAAGTAACTTAAATATGTAAAATAAATTGTATTACTTTACTTTATATATTAAAAGGTATTATGAACACAAAAATCATTAGATCTTCCAAGATGAGATCAATGAAACCAAATACAGATTTTATTTGAATACTAATTAGTATATTATGTGTCATTCTATAATAACAAGCATATACTATAGTTAATTGAAAATGATACATAATAAAGCTAAGCAATGAACATATTTAACATATTTGTAAACATTAAACAAATTGTTGCTAATTAAATTGAAGCAAATATATCAAATACATTGATCATCCCTAAATTAGTCTTGTGATTGCTTGTAAATATTCCTCGGTGTAAACAACTATTTATTTTTCTTCACCCTTAATTGTTATTATCTGTTGACTTGAAACAGTGTTTACTATCATTTATTAATTATGTATTAGCATAAAAAAATTAAGTTAATGAATAGAATTTTCTCAATTTTAAGTTTTTCTCTTATAATTTTTCTTAAACCTTTGGTACTTGATGTCCATGTTTGCTAGCAACACCAGCATATGAAAAAACAATAACAATTCATTCACAGCGTGGGTTTGTTAAGGGGTTTGTAACCACATTATAATATTCACAGCGTGGGTTTGTAACCACATTATAATATCCAATCAAATTTGTCTTGTCTGACAAATTTGATTGGATATTATAATGTGGTTACAAAGGAACTGGATGTAAAAAATAATTTTGATATCATATACTTGGATTTCAAGAAAGCTTTTGACACTGTTGCACATGGAAGACTACTGTACAAATTGAAGCAGTATGGTATTAAGGGTAAGTTGCTACAATGGATAAAAGGTTGGTTGAGTGGGAGAAGACAGAGTGGTAATCAATGGATGCTGCTCTTCGTGGAGTAATGTTATTAGTGGAGTCCCCCGGGGTTCAGTGTTGGGCCCACTGTTGTTTTGTATGTTTATCAATGATATTAATGAAGGTATATCAGGCTTAATATCCAAGTTTGTAGATGATACTAAGGTTGGCAGGGTTGTTAATGACAGTAATGGCAGTGTGCTACTGCGACAGGATCTAGAAAATTTGGGCAGATGGGCTGAGAAGTGGCAACTGAAGTTTAACGTTGACAAATCCAAAGTACTGCATATGGATAGAAGTAACCCCAGAGAAATGTACCAACTGTATGATACTACACTTAGGGTGTTAGAAAATGAAAAAGACCTGGGAGTAATTGTGTAGTCAGGTATGAAGTTTTCTGGTCAGTGCAGACAGGCTGCCAGATCAGGTCATGGGGTGTTGTCAATGATATACAGGAATTTTGCTAGTAGGGAAAAGGAGGCAATGGTCAGGCCATGCCTTGAGTATTGCAAACAGGTCTGGAGGCCTCATTTTAGGAAGGATGTAGAGTTGCTTGAGTGAGTACAGAAAAGGGCTTTGAGATTGGTGAGGGGAACGAAGGGAGGGGTCCTCTTACCAAGAAAGGCTTAAATTCTGGAATTTTAAGTGTCTGGGGACTATGCACCTGTGTTGTGATCTGACTGAGATGTATAAGGCCTTGAATGGGTTGAGCAGGCTCAATTCTTATGAGATTCTTCCTCTTGTTCACATTAAGAACTTGAGGGGGCATAAATTGAAATTGAGGAAAGGTTGTAGAACAGATGTGCGGAAATTTGCCTTTAGCCAGCGGGTAGTTGGTTGCTGGAACAAACTTCCATTTGTTGTTGTGGAAATTGATAGCTTAAATAAATTCAAGGAGGAACTGGACAAAGTTTTAGAGGGAATTGAATGTGTGAAATGTTTTTTTTTTTTTTTTTTTTTTTGGCTGATGCTATATAAGCTTGTTTCTTGCATCACATGCCTCTACTACTACTACTGCAAATGAAGAAGATGCAAATGAATATTGAGGATAAAAATTTATTAATATACAACATGCAGTTTCAAAATGCAAATATAATCCTTCTGTTTTCTGTATACTCCTGTTTTAAAATTTATATAATACTGTAAATTAGACAATTAAAAGTATACCTATTTTATAATTTGATTTTTGTATATTCCCTACTATGATATCAGCCATAATTTGTCTGTGAATTTAAAATTATTTCCATGCCTCATGATTTTTGCCTCTTTTTTTTTTTTTCTCTCCCTGTAACAAATGACTAGTATATTTGACAATTAATTAAAGGAACACTTACTCATCAAGTTCTGCTCCACTTAAAAGGCTTTCATTACTGATGGAGTTGCAGAATGTGGCGAGAAAAGGCACCATTTTTTCATTCTCAAACATCCAATCAAAATCGGCTGCTTCTAATTTATTTACTGCTGGATAATTTATTTTAACCAGTACATCAAGAAACTTCTTCCCAGGGTTCATGGTGACAGGTCATAGAGGATGCTAAACTTAGTTCACTGTCTGTATAATAAATAGTCATATAATATTCAATTATACTTGCTAGTTTATTTCAACAATGAAATATAGTTACAATCTAAATGGACATAATGAAAAATGATATACCTGTAAAATTCACAAGTGTCATGGCCAAAAGATTACACACTGTGAGCAATATTTTTCTTCATTTTCAAAAATATATATAAACTTTTTTGTTTGTGTTTGGGACACTAAAATTTTATTTAAATGTTGCAAAAAAATAGAGATAGTTAAATAATTTAAATATAAAATAATAAATATAAAATATTAAATATTATAAAATAATTTAGAAATAGAGGGAAATAGAGGTAAAGACAAATGTTATTCCAACAGTTTTAAGATCCACAATTTACAAGTAGTATGACAGATCTTCCAAACCAGACAATGCATTTGTAATTTAGTCTTAGTATTAGCAGACTAAGACTAAACTGCAAATGAATCTAATACTAAAAGCACTACAGAAAGCCATTCTAAGACAATATATTAAACTATCTTGAATTAGATTTTTTTTTTTTTTTTTTTTTTGATTTGGTAGTTGTTGGCGCATCGGCTTCTATGGCCATATTGCACCTCCCAAGGTTTTTGCAGTACTTTGATCCAAGCCCGAGGCGGGAATCGAACCCGCGACCTTGGGTTGCCGGGCAGGTACTTTACCCACTCGGCTAGCCCGGTCGGCTCTTGAATTAGAAGAAATATTTAAAGCTTGTATTCAGGTTATCTTGGAAACCTGAATACAAGCTTTATTCTTCATTCATATACTTTTAACTTTCCTGTGACTACTTACACTGCACTACTTACACTGGATGTTTAAAAGCTGGAACCCATTTCCAATGAGAAAATGATGAATATTTGAATGAAAAGCACTCACTGGTTACAGATCAATTAATAACTGAGGCAGTATTAGTCTTAGTATTAGCAGATATTCTTCAAACATTTTGAGGGTTCGCATTCCCATTCTAATGCTTTACATATAATTTTATATAGTAGGAGGTCAATAATTTTTGGTATAAAATGATAAATGAACCAGCTTCTGTTATATATGTGGTCAGCCCTCCATCGGTTTCCTATGTTTCAGTAAAATATTCCAGTACATGTTCGACGCTTGTAGGTATATGGTCTGTTGATAAATCGTCTCGGAGATTCTGTTACATGTGGCCATCCCTCCATAGGTTTCCTAAACACACTTCCCATTTCACCTATCTATTCTCTCCAAAAGTTTATCTCAGGGGTACCAGCTTGTGAAGATTAACCGCTTTTCCTTTCCTTTTAAATCACGAAGATAGTACAATTTATTCTGCAGAGGCTATAAATCAAGATACCACGAAACTTTATCCCCTTTATCAAACACTCACCTATGGGTTATCTTACAATTAGGAAAACTGCCTTAGTTTTTCACGTAGATATGAACGAAGTTTGCAACGAAATATGTAAGATCTCATTTTGTGAAAATATCAACATAAGTCAAATCAGTATTAATATAAGTTTCACGATACTTACCTATCTTGAAAACAGCGCCAACAATTTCCAATTATTTATGTATAGATGTCGCTGCTCTTTCTCTATTCAGGGAAAATAATACTGACAGACAAACATGGAGTGATTACGGTTAGTGAGAGGCACAATCGAATGTTTATTATTATTATTAGCTGTATGTTGCAAGGAAGCTTGAGGCTTATGCTGCACCAGCCAAAAAAAAAAAAAAAAAAATTCCCGAGTTACCCTGAGAGAGAGAGAGAGAGAGAGAGAGAGAGAGAGAGAGAGAGAGAGAGAGAGAGAGAGTAGAAGGGAATCACCAAGAAACAGAAGAATGATGATATCCAGCTCAGAACCCTGGGTGTGCCAAGCCCATACTCACCAGACGTGAGTCCCCGGGGTTAAATAAATGGATGGTTTTCAGTCGAATGGTTAGTAGTTACAAACGAACTAATCATTTGACTCTCAGGCCAACAGGCCTGAGAAAGAAGGCTACAGCAGAAGATAAAAGAGCTAATAGTAAAGATAAGATAACAGAGACAGTTAGCAACCAGTATCAAAGGAGTAATAGAAGTAAAAAGCTGTTCAGTAAAATGAAGTCCACCCATAAGAAAAAAACGTCCACACAAAACACGAGACGTATAATCAGAGTATTGAAGAATACCTGGACACCCTCAAAGAAAATCTCCTAGAATCAGCAAGAAACCTCGCCGTTACGGGAAAGGTGCACGGAGGAAAACACACAACTGGTTATTTGATGAAAACCAGAGCACCTTCTACAGGAACATCGGACAAGAGAAGTAGGAGAGAAAGTAGCCCCTAACCAGTAAGCACTAGAGCAGATCTTAGGCAACCTGTGGAGCAGCGAAGTTAGTCACAACGGCAGTGCCCCTGGATAGAACTACAACGGAAGAAAACCAAAGTAATACAAGAGATAACAGAATGGGAGATTCAGGAAAAGAAGTACAATATTCTACAACTGGCGAATCCCAGATTACGACTGGCGAATTCCCGGAATAGATAACATTCACAACTTCAGGTACAGAAAGTTAAACTGCACACAGACACATAACGGTGCAGTTCACCAAGATGATGAGGCACCCTGACACAGTCCCAGAATCTCTGACTCAATTAATCACCTGTCTGAACCCGGTGAAGTACAGACCGATCACCTGTCTCCCAATAATGTAGAAGATATACTTACCAGCTGAGTAACTAAGACAGCAGACCGCTTGGAGTGACAGATCAACATGGCCGAGCAGCAGTAGGGATGTAAGCAGATGAGCAAATGATTCAAGGAGCAATTGATTATTAACGCGGTAGTTATGAAGCAAGCCTATAAGATACGCTGCAACCAGCAGACGCATACATCGATTACCTCAAAGCCTTTGATTCCGTACCCCATAGCTGGCCGATAGAGACACTGAAGATCTACAAAAGTCAACTCGATACTATAGATCTTCAGTTCCTACAAGCAACCATAGTGAAATAGAAGACCACTATCAAGGCCGAGAACATCGCAACCAGACTGATCGCCATCAGAAGAGAGATCTTCGAGGGAGATGTCCTGAGCCAATTGTAGTTATTTTAGCACTCAACTCACTGTTCACCACGCTCAACCACAACAAGTTTGGATAAACCATAAAAGAAGGGAGGAAGAACATCTACACTCACTCTCTCTACGCTAATCTACACGGATGATCAAATGCTCTGCCGAAACCGAGAATCTACTCAGTTTCAGCAGGATGTACGAGATTTTCCCACAGTAACAGGTATTCTGGATCACTGAAAAGTTCGGCACTGACGTTAGAATGCAATTTGGCGCAAACAAATGCAAGAGTCATGGATTTCATCAGAGAAATCCAGACAGTGAAAAACTATCAGCTGAAGACCAGTGAAGATTTTAAACCCATGAGAGAGAGAGAGAGAGAGAGAGAGAGAGAGTTTACTTTGTTTACCCTGTAAAACATGCTGTTTTACAGAGTTTTTTTTTTGGAAAAAAAGAAAAAAGAAAAAATGGTATTAAGGGTAAGTTGCTACAATGCATGAAATAAGTGGTTGAGTGGGAGAAGACAGAGAGTGATAATTAATGGGCGCTGCTCTTCGTGGACTAATGTTTTTAGTGACTCCCACAGGGTTCGGTGTTGGGTCCACTGTTGTTTTGTATATTTAATAATGATATTGATGAGGGTATATCAGGCTTAGAGTCGAATATTTCAGATGATACAAGGTTTGGCAGGATTGTTAATGACAGTAATGGCAGTATGCTACTGCAACAGGATCTAGAAAATATGGGCAGATGGGCTGAGAAGTGGCAACTGAAATTTAACATTGACAAATTGAAAGTACTGCATATGGGGTAGAAATAACCCTAGAGGAATATACTAACTATGTCGTACTATACTTAGGGTGGTAAAAAATGAAAAAGACTTGGGAGTGATTATGCAGTCAGATATGAAGTTTTCTGAGCAATGCAGACAGGCTGCCAAAGCTGGTCACGGGGTATTGTCAATGATATATAAAAATTTTGCTAGCAGGGAAAAGGAGATGATTACCCCTTTGTATAAGGCGAAAGTCAAGCCCCGCCTTGAGTACGGCGTACAGATCTGGAGGCTTTATTTTTGGAAGATTGTACAGTTGCTTGAGCGTGTACAGAGAAGGGCTACAAGATTAATAAGGCGAACGAAGGGATCCTCTTACCAAGAAAGGCTTAAATCCTGCAAATTGCAGCGTCTGGAGATTAGGCACCTACGAGGTTATCTGACTGAGCTGTATAAGGCCTTGTGAGCACGCTGAATTCTGATGGGATTCTTCTGCTTGCTCAGATTACGAAACTGAAGGGGCATAAATTCAAATTGAGGAAAGACAGTTGTAGAATAGATGTGCGGAAATTTGCCTTTAGTCAGCGGGTAGTTAATTGCTGGAAAAAAACTCCCATCTGTCGTTGTGGAAGTTGATAGCTTAAATAAATTCAAGGAGGAACTGGACAAACCTTTTGAGGGAATAGTTGTGTGAAATCGTTTTTTTTTTTGTCTGATGCTACATAAGTTCATACACTTGCTTTCTTGCATCATGCGCCTCTGTTCTATTATTACTACTACTACTATTACTATTACTACTACTACTACTTCAATTGATATTCTCCAAGCCACGAAGTAGCAGGAGAAGTAATAAATTGCTATTCCAGGTTCCAGTGCCTTCCGAAAGAGTGCAGAAATGGATCGTAGAGAAATAATGGAAAATAATGGAAAAATTTGAGGGAGGAGCAAATGAAGGAGTGCTAGTTAATAAACTTCTAAAAGAGATGTTCCTCAGTTCTGATTAATAACGAAGATTCTAAAGGAGATATCATTGATCAGTTATTGAGAGAAAGTGATAAGAGTGAAGCTTCTGGAACAACAAAACCAAATGAATATAAAATCGAACAGTTTATCGAAGGCTTTGACAACAATCTTTTTCCCCGTTTTGACGGGAACAAAGGTCTTTTTAAAAGGCAGGAACATCATTCTCATCAAAAGATAAAGAAAGTTGTTGATCTGATAGTAACACTATCTGTCAAGCAGACGAGCTTTGAGTGCACATTTTCTGGCTTGTATTTTTTATAAGCATTATATTTTTGACGAATTTAGCTGAGGTCGAAAAAGGACATCATTGATGCAATGATGCTTCTGAGATGCGACGCTTAACTGAAAAATAAATTGCCAAAATTCTTTTATAACTTTGAATTACTTTGGATTTATACTTTGAGTAATGACCACCGGGAAAAAATACCATGAATATACATTCATGTGGTATAAGAGTAGTCATTACTAAAAGTATAGTTCTACGGAAAATCACAACTTAACGTCCTTTCCCAACTATACTGTATTTGTATTACTTTCATTCGACGTCGTCGTTGAATCTTCACGACGACAATATTTTCAAACATTTTTTTTTTTTTTTTCAATTTGAGCAACAAACCTGTATATTTTCATTTTTCAATTGATTAATTTCATCATCATTATCATTTTCAATATTTAAATTGTTATTCCCTTTGTCAACTATCCTAAAGAAATAAATTTAATACCTAAAATAAATTTACTGGCCTTTCCAGGATAGATTATTCTCTCTGTTAAGGTTCTCAGCTCCTGGCCATTTACAATTTGTATTTCTTTATTATAACCCATCAGCTACTTGCATCAAAGATTAAGTGGCAACCATAGGAATATATGAGGAGGGATGAACAGAGATCTCTACCATAGAATCCTATATTTATACAGAGAGAGCAAATTTCTCCATCCCTGCCCACTCCGTGGACACCCATGGTGGCTAGCATAATTAATGAAATTAACGAGACAAACAAAAAATATTTTTTTCACATAATTATTCCAATCCATCGGGTTTATCCTCAACATTAAAATTTTCTTTTTGGTAACCATACATTTTTCTTTTTTTAGAAAGAAAGAATCTTTATTTGTCCTACCAAATATAAATATAGTAGTACAATATTTTCAAACATTTTCATAACTGGGCGTTTTGCTCTGGACTAGAGAATATCAAAACGAAGTTTGTTTGCGAAGGTGAACGGTTGCACCGTTTTGTGCTCTGCTGAACGTAAGTTAAAAATTATGTTCTTTTCAACGACCAGATGTCCATTTGATACTGCCGGAATCCTTGTGCCAACACGCGTCTAAATGCACCCATGGATGATAGTTGTTCAGATAAATAGATATTTTATATTATTTTCATGTTTGAATGCTCTTTATAGCGATTAGCACTCGCATATGCTGCTTAGCTTCTGTTAACTGCACTTATCCTCAGTAATCCTAGCCTAAAGCGATCGTAGCATTGTCTCCACTGAGGGAAGAACACCTGTCCGCGTCTCAACGCCTTGAGCAGTGGCTGGACGGAACTGACGCTATTAACCCTATACGAAATTGAAAGCTCACAAACAATAGTGGCCTTCCTTCTTTGTGTCTGCTCTAAAAGAATTATGTGGAAGTCGCTGTAATTCGGATCAACGTTAAAATTTGCTGCCTTCAAATAGTAGCAGTGAAATAAGCAATATGCAGGTGGAAGATTGTATACATACTTGTCAGGCCTGCCTGAAGAAGGTCAAACATATACTAATATGCAATAGTGACTGCGGCCGCTCCTTATGCGGAAACTGCTCTGGACGGTCACAAATCTTTAAAATGTCAAAGTCAGCTACGTGTGTGTTCACTGCCCCAAGGAAATCTGAAATCTCACCAGAGAAACCCGGTTCGACGTCTTAAGATGTGAATCGAGCTCAGAAACCGGAGGGCACACAGCCAGCTAAATCGACCACTGATACTGAAAGTGCCACTCCGTTCCTCGGACTAATTGACTCTGAGGATACCCCCAGTGAAACCAGTAACGCTAAAGAGATCCCCACGACCAAGCGCACCATCGGAACACTGCACGATCTCAATCCTACCTCTCACATCGGCACTGCCTCACAGACTGATTGGACGCACGCACTTGAGTCCACCGCAAGGAGTGTCAGCATGTACCCTGATGCGGAAGTCACAGAGGAGACGAATAGGCAGTATTCAATAGGGCTGCGAAATAAAAACCCTCCTGTTCGTTCCACCCAACCTCATATAACCGATGAGGTCCTGTTGCCAATGCTGAGTAACTTCAAGGCTGCGCTACTAAAACGTGTACAATCGAAGTTTGATACATTCTACGATAAGTGTTACGAGCTTTTCTCTAGCAAAATTCGTGAGGATGTGAAACGCAGCATGAGTCATTCTATTCCTGACTCACAGTGCTGTGGAAAAGCTGCAGAAATCGATCACTACATATTGACACCCACGACCTCATGTGGTACTTCCTCTTTCGAGGTCCAAAAATTTAATTCAAGTGCACCGCCCTGACACTGTAAGTGTAATATATCAGAACGTTGCGAAATATCGCATTCCCATGCAAAAGGCAATAATATACCTGCAATGCGGTCCTCAACTGACACGTCAAATGAAAAGGTAAAAATTCCACCGAGTGAGCATTCCCTGTCGCTTCCAACCAGCTGTAGCACAGCCATCACGAGTGCCTCACAACCTATACACGTGCACAACTCATCAGTCAATTCATGCAGTCGTGAAGATAGTCCAGAAATTATGCCATCGGCACACCCGAGAATTGCATCAAGAAGTGACATCAGCCATCGTACAGAACCGCTAGCTCACAGCGCTGAAATTCGTCCTAATAAAAAGACCATCAGAACAACATGGGCAGGGACTGTGGCTAAATATCAGCCTCATCCCACTCACAACACTCCATTACCAAAGGTCAAACAGTCGCACGAACCAGGTGCATAAATGAAAAATGTATGTTACACATACATTTTTCATTCATGCACCTGGTTCGTGCGAATTTGACGTGCACCTGGCACGTCAAATTCTTCTAGGCGCAGAGCCATGACGCCATATCGCAACAAAACATCTAAGAATTTTTTCATTTCGAGGCTGCATCCCCTAACAACTCCTGAACAAGTAGCTAACGTCCTCCTTCAAGACCTCTACGTCAGTTCGGAAGTCACTAAGCTACCTACCATGAGCAATAATTACGCTTCATTCAAGTTATCCTGTGAAGCAATGTCCGTCGAAGCTATCAGCCCTCTTCCTGGCCGATTGGTGTTATTATCCGACCGTTCTACCCAAGCGACAGCGTCAGAAGGAGAAACATAGCGGAGCATGCATTGGACACTCGACTAAATGGAAGTTGACTCAAGGTCCAGGCTCTACAGTGGTTGCGCCCCTTATGCCATAAACAAAACAAGACAGTCGGTTCTACCATCGCAGTAGACAAGCCTCATTTTACCCCATAGCCCGAATTCTCCGAGCCAGCAAGATAAGCTACGCTGGCCGATCCCAACAGTGATCACAATGAGACACCCACGACCTCATGTGGTACTTCCTCTTTCGAGGTCCAAAAATTTAATTCAAGTTCACGGCTCTGACACTGTAAGTGTAATATATCAGAAGGTTAGGAGCTTTCGAAATAAAATGGAGACTACGGCGCAAATCCTACTTGCAAGCGAATTCGATATTTTAGCTATATCTGAAACATGGCTTGAGCATGAGCAACAGAACATAGTGATAGCTACACCAGCAGGTTATGTGGCAGAGTTCACCTGCAGATATCCAGAGGAATAGAAGGGGAGGTGGTGTTGTTATGTTCTTCAAAGACGTGGCCTTCAAATTGATCAACACTATCTCCAGTGACTCATCAAATTTCGAAGCCCTAGCCATGACACTGCTCAGAAACACATCCACAATAAATATCTGCGTAATGTATATCCCACCGGTAACCACAATTGATATCATTACTGAGGCAATCAACTGGGCAATCACCCACTTTCACCTCTCAGCTCACCATATCGCCATCGGGGATTTCAACCTCACTCCACAGCTCACTGCCCACAAGAAGATCCTTGTTGACTACATGAAGTCAGCAAATATACATCTAATCGATCACTGCCCTACTAGAGGAGAAAACCGCCTTGACTTGCTATTTTCCTCCTTAGCATGTATGATTGAAGAATCACCCGAGACGCACTATAAATCGGATTACGACCCTATCTACGCAAAATTAATTATTCCTACTCGGGGACCAACTGCTCGAAAAAACGTTCAAATCGCCGTCATCGTCAGCCCCAAGCTCCTTAACATCCAAAAATGCCTGCAAGCTGCCACCTTTATACTGTGACATGTCCTTGAAACGTGTGATGTCTCGCTTGCGGTAATACTATTGACAAACTGGGTAAACACCATTGCACAATATTCCACATCAAAGAAGATAAGGGTCTCTTATCTTACTCTTACTCCAAAGCCTGGTGGAATCCAAATCTACATATGGCCTTCCTGTTAAAGCAGCATCTACACCAGATCTGGAAAAGAACTCAACAGACTTCCGACCGGATATCTTATTCAAGAGCACGAGTGCATTTAATAGGGAGAAATCACGAGCAATAACAGCACACCTGGGCGCCCAACTTCAAAAAGGGAAAATCCCATACCGCTTCAGATCCCATAGCTTTCCTAGTCAGCTGGACCCAGCTCAATGGCTAGATCATATTACCAGATTCAATACGCCTGCAGATCAACTAAACTCTCTTTTATGTCCCGACAATGAATTACAACGAAATATCTTGCATTCCATCACCATCTCTACACAACAGCGATAAACTCCCTTCCAGCGACAGCAACCGCGGGGGCCGACAAAGTGCCACAATTCATGGTAAAATACCTCAGTCCGTTCATCCTCCAACCGCACAAGCCCATCTTCAACGGAATTCTAACCACAAGAAATTTTCCTAAAGCCTGAAATAGGTACCTTGTCAGACCACATCCAAAAGTTCGAAACCCCACTCTACCCAGGCACTTTCGGCCGATTATCTAACTCCTCAACGCTCCTGAAAATCCTGGAAAAAACTATGCTGCCCACCTTAATGAATCAGATTCTTGGAGATAAGCCGCCACAGATCCACTACGGAATCCGAAACCGATCCACAGTGACGAACCTCCTTGCAACATGACAACATGTAATATATTGTCCGCCTTTGAACTGCAAGAGGAACTCGCAATCACGTACCTGGATATTGAAGCTGCCTTTGACGGCATCAACGTGTCGGCGCCCTCCGCTTACTGGAAGACCACTATCTGATCCGAGGTAATATCCTCTGGTTCATAGCATCACTCCTCTTTATGATAGGGTACAACAAATCGATGCCTATGGACAATCGCACAAGAAGGCAATTTCTGCTGGTGTTCCGCAAGGAGGAGTCCTATTTGGCTTATTATTTACAGCTATAATTGCGCGTCTTGTCCGTAACAATGAGAAAATCATCACCTATGCAGATTATATAAAGATTCTAACGCCTACTGCTTCCAAAAATCACCTTGAAGCTACATCAAGCATTAATAATAGTCTCACCAACCTCGTCTCTTACCTCAAACAGTATGGACTCTCGATCAACCCACAAAAAACAAAACTAATGGTGTTTTCTCTCAGACCAACCCCTACAATAATAACCCCAACATTCGATGGAATTGTAATATCTGCCACTCCTACACATGCGGATTTGGTATTAGTATTTGACCCAAAACTCCGGTTCCATGCTCATGTAGACAAGCTCACTTCCAGAGCAGCCTCTCTCCGATGGCTAGCTAAACAACAACTAATTTATGTTAAGGAGCCTCGTTTAATTAAGAAATTCATCAGAACAGTAATCTATTCTCCACTCCTCTATGCAGCTGAAGTGTGGTTCCAATCCTCGCTGCAGAATTCTGGCTACTTAAATGGTCTAACCGTAAAGCTTTTCTCCCACCACAGGACACAACTACAGCCTTAACTACTTCACTGAGGATGCAGCGACTGCCTGATATCATCGAAACACAACGACTGATAGCTATAGTTAAAATGATCACGGGTCAGATCTCAACACCGTCCATTTGGGATTCGTGTTACTGGCGAATACCCAAGCCAAAACTTCGGTCAACCCCGATGCTCTGCTCGAGGAATCGGAGGCTTCATATCTCAGACCGCTTCCTCCCAAACCAAATGCTACTGGAAGTACAGCACCTCGACGCTGACTTGCATAGGTTTTTCAGCAATAAAACCTATAGGAAAGAAGTGCTGGCAGCTCGCTCCAATCCCAGAATCGAATAAGAACAAGTTCGTGCACACTCCACACCATTTGCCAAGCTCTCCTGTGCCACGACAAAATTCATTTGACAGAGAAGTGCCATTTATGTATACTAGATATTTTTATTGTAAATAAAATTTTTAAATAATAAAATTGTAAATAAGATATTTTTATTGTAAATATAACCGTATGATGTAATTTGTAAATATAATTAATACTGCGTAATGTGAGGAAGTGTAATGACATGTTTACATTCTACATTTTTAATTTTACAGTGTGCATTATCTATTCTGATGTGAGCATTATCTATTAACTAATTATCTATTCTGATGTGAGCCCCTGGCCATTGACCGTGATGGGACAATTGCAACTTCATTTAAATCTATATATGTACATTGTATTCATTTAGTTGCAATAAAGATTTTCTCTCTCTCTCTCTCTACATTAGCATGAGACAAATTCCCTTCACGACAGAAAATGCCAGAGGATTGATATAAAACCAAATATAAAAGATTAGCTAAAATATAACAGAGTAGCCAAAATATAACATAATAGATAAAATATAACAGAAAATCTAAAATATAACAGAAAATTTAAAATATAACAGAAAATCTAAAATATAGAATGAAAGTCTCATCACTAATTTTTTTCTAGAGTCCTGTCAGTTGTAGTAAAAAGTTCAGCTTAACATCACATCTGAAACAAGCCATGCGAGATATACATTTGTTCAAATAACTACATACAATTACGTACAGAGTTGTTGACAGAAATACACTAAATTTTAGTGTTCAAATAAACGTTGGTGGACAGTGTATAGACACTTATCTTAGGAAACTTTCTAAATGTACAGTACTTATAATAATGATAGGCTTTCATGTATCATCGTACATCAATAACACCATGCTGATATAAATCATAGCTGTTTGCACTTAGCAGCAGGATTTATTTCAACTTTTGTAGTCGCGTGAAATGCGTTATGTACAACCAGATGTAGATCTAAACTAGATGAGCGAGTTAGCTGATCTAATGACTATTTAGACATAATGGCATATTGCGTTTGGTCATTGAGACATCATATTTTTGGACATGGGCCCGTTATAATATTCAAAACAGCCATTTGTGCCCCTTTATATCTGGTACTTACTGGTCTACAATGAGACTAGTGAACTTATAGTTAAAGATTGATATCATCCTTAATAGAGCGATTTAAACATTTTAATAATTAATTATATATATTTTTTAGTTTATTTTTTGGATTGAAGAGATAAGCCGGAGCAGTTTTCGGCGGTAAGGATTCGAAAGGTGGCAAGTTTCTGACAAGGTAAGTTTAAATAACGGATTAAATTTAGATAACTTAGAGAATAATTTTTGATAAATCCATTTAAACTATTTTGATATATACTTTTTGTATCAGAAAACTTTGAGCGAGTAGTCGCAACTGTTTTAAAACTAGCCTTCCAGAGAAATTTTCAATGCAAAAACATCGAAGCATATTGAAATTTATAAAAAAGCAACGCTGAAGAAAAATGAGTTCCAATGATGAAAATGGAACTAGTTCTCCAACTTTTTTTGTTGTTAGAACACATAAAGTATAACTTGTTCCATTCTAAAAATTCCACAAAATATCTTTCTACGTTAATGTCGGCTCACAAATGGATGCAGATTTTTAAACAGGAAAATTTTAACATGCAAAAAATTAGCTTAGCTAAGTGGTCAAGGGGGAGAGTGCAGTAATGCACACGCGTTTGAGTGGAACTTAAACTGTGGGTTAAGAGTCGTGACTGCTAAATACGGCTAAATATTGTATTCATTGTCAAAATAATTAATTGTAACCTCCTCTGACTCCGGTCAGAGTATAAACAAAAATCAGCAGAGCCAGTTAATATGTATTAACTGGCTCTGCTGATTACACCTTATAATTAACTGGCCAGTTAATTATAAGTGTGCAGTTTTGCATGGCGTTCACTGACGCATTTTTTAATTATTTTATTATTAAGTAATAAAACTTATTTTGGAATGTATGCCATAAGATATAAGGTTATTAAGTTGTTATAAAATTTTTCTAAATTATTTGCTACGTTTCCTAATTTTGTTGGAGAGCAATATATGAAATGCTCCTTTAAAGTCTCATTTTGATTTGGATTAAGTTTTGATACTGAAGTAAATTTCATTCTCTTTCCAAATAATGAATTTGAATTAGTGATGCCAACATTTTGATACCTAAAGATGAGTTCCTTGAAAGTTGGAACTTTCCCCCTTCCCTCTTGTGTCATATTGACATATGTATAAACTCTCTCTTGAATTAAACATTTTTAACAATGTATTAGTAAATATCCAAGACCTCCATACTCGAGTGGTCAAACTATTTAAATTATTTATTAGGGTCACGCAGAATGTTAATTCAACTGCACATGTGAACTGTATTGAGTCTGTAAATTGCGTGTGTTCTCTGGTCAATTTGTCTGTTTTGCTGGACGAAAAACCCCAGTTTCTATGGTAAAAAAACCTTGCCCATCTATGCCTGAGATCGACTAACTCATCCACGGAGTGAAAAAAGCCCATAAAAGTTCCTCGCGTCATCGACGGGATCCGAACCCTGACCTTTTCCACCTGGTGTGGGAAGGACGGTGACGACGCCACTATGCTACCAGCGCAGACCACCCGAGTGGTCAGGAGCGGGAGTGCAGTAGCACACGCTCTTTGAGTAGACCGAGGCTCAAACCCCTGACTGCTAAATACAGTCAATCTGTTAACTCTTACTGGACCAGCATGGCAGATTATGGTCCATTTTCTTCAGCATTAATCGTTGAGGAGGCTTCCATCCTGCAGTGAGTTGATAATGGCTGCAGATTATCTGTCTTTTTTTTTTTTAACCAGTTATCAGTAAACACGGACTCCAGGTGAATTAAAAAAATTAATATAAGATATACAGTATAAAAGATATATAAAAACCACAAGTAACCAGAAGGTATATAAAAAACTACAGTATACTCTCCGCTTTTATATGCTGCAGAGGTATGGGCAACTGCTACCCCTAGCACAATTCGTCCACTTTTCTACTGAGTTTTGGCTCTTAAAGTGGGCCATAACAAACATAAATTTCCTCACAGTTAAGGAGAACTGTGGCCAGTTTGATAAAAATTCACACAGGCTCCCCACGATGATTAGTGTGAAACATCTTACTCCGACGGTAAAAATGATCACTGGCAAGATTCTGGGATTTGTGCTCTTGGGAAGTCCCTCAGCTATCACTCAGAGCGACTCCAACTCTGTGCCTATATCTCAGCCGTCTTCATCTATCTGCCTTTTCAGATACTCTCACGTGCCCAGTCTTTGGATGCTAACCTTAATAAGTTTTCTTGTGCCAGGGAATACAGATGCCGCATTCTTAAATTGTACTTCCCTGTCCCTTCTCCTCGAAGCTCGTCTTAATGCCGCAAGCCAGCAATACCATATGACATGAACATAGTTTACTAACTTTTCAGTTTTCCACCTATATATTCCTTGTACATTGTGATGTATTCTTCTGTTTAATTTATCAATGTTCTTTCTCTTACATATTGTTACTGTTAGCACCAGGTCTTGTGGCTGTGAAGCACAATATTGCGATGTATCGATTTGTATTATTATTATTGCAATCAAGATTTCTACAATATACTTTACTGAATACTAAATAAAGAGCATTTAATCCCAACACTTGGTAAATTAAATGCACCAAACTAATTGAATTTAATTGAGACTGGCGTTTCCGAATACTCTTTAGATTAGTTAATCTGATCAAATTATTTATTTTGTAATAACGGCAAAACGATGCCAGCAGCTTACAATTATAATTATAGCCCCCTGTGTGGAGAGAAGGATGTGAGGCGCAGCTCACTCTCGCACATACAGGGGTATTTACAAAGAGTGGGGGAAAATTAATTTAAATATTCATAAAAATTTACTTACAAAACATAACAGATCAACAAATTAGCACATATTTACATATAACACTATTGCACATAACAGTTATATAACACCTTAGTGTTCTATGCATTAATTCAACACAGGCGACAGTCATTCTGCGCAGCAGATGAGCTTCAAAAAGAAGCTGATCAGCATCGTACAACACAAATTTGTGATAAAAAAGAAAGAGATCCAACTCTAGTTAATAACTTTATCGTCTATAGGATTTATCTGTAACGAATTTAACGCGGCATCGAGATCCTGAATTTTTTAAAGGAGTTGGTATGGCAAAACTCTGTTTGCAGGTGAAGTTTAGATTTCACTGCAGGGAATGATGGGCCAGCCTTGAGAAGGGCAGGTGGAATCAACCAATCACACTGGTCCCAGATATATGGAGCTGAGATGAGTTCTGGTAGCATTTAACTGCAATAATAATCCTAATGTTTTCCATTTTTTCTGGAAGTCTGGAAATTTCAATCATTGTTGCTAGTGACTTCAGCACTTCAGGCTGTGGGATTTGACACTGGTGCTTGCAGGCTACCCACCTCAGAAGCCAGTACTCATCTGCATAGAGGCGCCTCAAGTCAATGGGTGCTGCTGATTGCCGGATCTCTACGCCATAGTTGGATGCAAAAATTTTAGACTGTAGTTCTTGGTGTCTGCCAATTCCCGAACGTGCAACAGGTATTGTTTCATCTGCCATGTTTGTTGATATATCTTCAAGTGCAGCCGTTCCATGTGTTCTGTGAAACTTCAGCTTTGGGTAAAAAGTTACACCCAGATCAGTAAGTTTGTTTAAGATGGGAATTTCAGTTGGATACAAAAATTTTAGACTGTAGTTCTCGGTGTCATTCCCGAACTTGCAACAGATGTTGTTTCTCTGTATTGCAGGAGTGATCTATGTGTAATTTTTTTTTTTCGGTGAGTATATTACTAGAACTGATTTAGCTGTCTGGCTGGATTTGAAGTCCCCGAAGTAGTCGTTACGAAAAAATAAATAAGTTGCAGCTGGTTTATCCTTTCTGTGATAAGTTGGGGAGTTGCCCGTTTTGTTAATTTAAATCATCAGTTTGATGTCATCTACGTTGCACAGTATGCCATTTCTTTCAGAAACGAGCAGTAGAAGTAGGGGATCCCAGAGAGAACCCGTCCTAGTTTAACGTCCACATGGATTCTACAGGAGTAGACTTTATTATGCATATGAAGTTGCAGAGTCCTTTCAGTTAGGAGGGCGGTTAAGAAACTGACATTTCCTTTGATATGAAAGCATTCTTCACAGAGGCGGACATGATGACAAAAACTGCACCAAAGGCAGCCTGGATGTCCAAGTATGTTATCGCTAGTTCTACGTTGTCTCTAAAAGCGGCCAGAATGTTGCCAGTAGGTTTGTGATGGTTAACCCCTTCTTGAATCCATAATGGATTTGTTCTGGCTTGCTTGATGTGAATTGAGTTGTAATAGTGGGTAACATTATTTTTTTTTAATAAAATCTTTAGTAAGAAGGATGCCTTAACTATAGGTCTGTAATGATTAACCTCAGTTGGGATCAGAGTTTTTGGGATTGGCTTAACTATATATTCCATGATTCCGGAAAATATTACTGTAAAAAGTATGGAGTTATAAATTGTAAATATGAAACATTTAATGAAGAATTTTGATATATTATTAGCACCTTAAACATTAACTAAGAAGATATTGACGGCTGCAATCAGCTGTTGTTCAAAGGCTCTGAAGCTGGCAGGAAAAGGCTATTAGAATTACTTGGTTACAAATTAGATTGCAGATTACTTCTTAAAAATTAGACTTACGAATTCAGAAATCTTTAATCTGATTGTTGAAAATTGTACTGTGTTAGAGTAACATTTCCTTTATTTAGGATTCAATAAATACAATTACCAAGTGCTTTATTTAATACTGATTAGTAACCACCCATTTTAGGCTGCCGGTTGAAATGAATTAACAATAGAAGCATTGTGCATTAGCGTTTGCATCATTTTCGTGAGTGCTCACCCCCTAGGAATTCTCCAAACAGTTGTCAGAAAATGTTGAAATCATTCACCGTGTAGCGCTAGTAGGCAAGCCAAGTAAATGTTCAAGAATTTTAAAACCAAAACAAACAAACAAACAGCCCCCACCACATCCCTCCATTCTTTCTTCTCTGCTCAGCTTCCTAGTCTAACCAGTAATTGTCTAATTGCCTTATTGGGCCACTCATGTGAATGGACAATTTATCCATAAACTCTTTTAATTGAAAGAACATTCAAATCTGCAAGTAGATTGTATTTGCATTTTCAATTACGTTCAAACTGAAAGGGTAAATTGAACCCTCCTTGTGGGAAAATTACATTTTCCTACAAGGAGGGGTCTCCTGTTCTGTTGAGCGATTTCTAAGAGGACGGGGTATCACATTGGCTTTCACTGTCGAAATTATGGAGCTCTTTGTGGTCGCTTCAGAATCATTCCTCTTCACTCTACATGACAACTCCAGGGGTCTCTTTTTGTTTACAATATCATAAACCCTGTTATCGATTCTCCATCTCTTCTTGCACAAATACCTTTCGCTATATCCCGTTTGAATTCTCGTTATAAAATTAATTTCTCACTGCCTGTTCCTCGTACTCATCACTTACTTGGTAGTCCTCTGTTTCGTTTTCTTCAGGTAATGAATAAGTGCAATATTGATTCTACTCTTAATCCATATATTTATAAGAATTTGCTCCTTACTATGTTTTCTTAATGTGAATTTTGTATATATTTTAATTCTAGTTCTATATTTTGTATATATTTTAATTCTAGTTCTATATTTTGTATATATTTTAATTCTAGTTCTATATTTTGTATATATTTTAATTCTAGTTCTATATTTTGTATATATTTTAATTCTAGTTCTATATTTTGTATATATTTTAATTCTAGTTCTATATTGATTACTACTGTTTTGTATTTTATGGAATTCCTAGCGTTCTCACCTTTATTTAAGGTCTGTGTGCCCTATGTGTGAGAAACGTGTATATAAATAAATAAATAAATTAATTAATTAATTAAGTTTATAATGAGAAATTAAATGTTTGCATTTTGAAAAAAAAAAAAAAAATAATAAAAATAATAATAATGTTTCATATTTTTAATCAGCAGAATACAGTTCAAAATTCTGACATTCAATAACCATTTATATTTTTCATGAATAATATGATTTTATAGTTAAAAAAAGTATTTCTTCAGATAAAGGTCCAGACATTTTAGAGAATAGAATTTTATAAAATTATCCACATTTATTAACATTGAAATTATTAAAATTATTTGAGTTGAAGAAAAATTTATAAATATAGTTAATTTAGCTGAAGCAAAACAGACTAAGAATTATTATAGAGATTTTATTCCCATTTAAAAATGTAATTACGATAAAAAGTTGTTTTTTTTTTCACCCACGATACTGCCTCCATTGATTGAAGGAGCAATTATTTTAATAATTTTTAAACCTTGTCATTAGTAAAAGGTTCTGCGGTATTTCTATCTAGTGACATTGTCAACTGGAGAGGGTTTTTTGTTCTGCTTCGTTAAGAGGCAGCTTTGCCAATGTTTTTAGAAGCTAGTAAGGCTAATTTTTCCAAAAGGATGGGATCTTCTTTAACAATTTCAAAGGAAGTTTCATTGGCTTTATTAAACAAGGATAAGGGTAAAGGCTGAAGAGTGCATTTAAATTAGGAGGACAATGAATGCTTCTCTTCAGATTTCTAAATTATAAAATCTAGAAATGAAAGCACTTCACCCATGATATAAAAAGTAATTTGGATCTCTCCTCATGTTCAAGGGTTACTCATTTCGGCTTCTCCCATAGTCGCGCATCTAATGAAATCCATTTAATGTCCGTTACCATATAACTGTGGATGAAAGTTAAATAATAATATGAAAATGGCAAATTACAGAAAATCACCAACGAAAGCTTTAGTTAGTACATTCTTTTGTAATTTTTCCGCTTTTTAAAATAGTTATTAACAGCATTTGATGATGAGTTTATATCTCCATAATTCTGAAGCGCTTTCGTGAGACTTTTAGGGCAACCTTCTAAGTTTTAGCCCACATGTTATTTTTAATTATATAAACTACTCCACAATGGTTGAAATATAACTTTGTTAGTTGTCTAGAGAAGGTAGAGAATAACTTATTGTAAACCGAAAACAAAATCAATGCTTCTGAATTTTGCGATATGAATTTATTCCCCACAAATAACCATGTGTGTAATTTGAAAGACTTACAGCTCCGTAATGTTTGAGAATACGATACATGGGTCTTTGAAACACCATGTATATGCTACTCTTTTAAGAGATATTTGTGTTCTTGGGAAAATTAAGGTTTATACAATTGTTCTGGTGTAGAAAAAAAAAAGCTTGCAGTACTAGCTTAAGTGATGTGTTGGGTATTCTCAAATGGAGGAAATCCAACAGAGTATGAGCCACACTGCATATTGTTCAGGTCAGATTGTGGAATGACGGTTTCGAAAATACTCTTAGAACACAACTTACTGGACTGCCATTTTTTTGAATTCACAAGACAGATAGTGTATGCGAACCTCGCCGTATATAGCAGTCACGTAACTTGAACTACAGTCAACTCAAACGCTGTCCCTAGTTTCTAAAAATATTTTCTTTGGCATTTATTACTTAATGAATATAAACTATACGTGTGTGACTTGGGAGTCAGTTCAGTTTGGCCAAAATTTGTCTGTTGCCCGCTGTTGCTCATTTAGATAAAATATTCTTCCCTAATTATTTATTTCTTTATTTCCGTTTGTTTTAGCTACTCCCTCCTGGTAAAAGGCCTGAGAGTTCATCAGGATGGTGCAAATGTTTTCTTTCTATCGCCATTTCCGCAGGGTATGGGAACGATCACTGATCACAGGAATTCCAGAGATCGTCAACTCTAAAAGCAAGATACGGAAAGCAGTCAAGTTTCTAGTATTTCTGATGTGCATCGCCGGATTCATCTATCAAACCCATAGTTTTTTACAGATTTACTGGAAATATCCAACACTTGTGCAAATAAAAGAATTTTTTCCTATCAATGTTCCCATTCCTTCACTCAGCTTTTGTAATAATAACAGGTGAGTATATGAAAATCACTTCACATTTGAACTGAAATTAAGAAAGTTTTTTCCTTAAAAAATTCTATTTAAAATCCCTTGTGCCTAAATTATTTTTAATGATTTTCTTCAAAGAAAATTTGAAAAAAAAAGGAACAATTTATTATTTATGTACTAACATGAATGAGTATTTGCTAATATCACCAAACTTGATGTCCCAACAGCAAAGTTAGTAACTAACAGAATTAATTTTATTTGATGACCTCTTATTTCTTCTCCTTGCCCAAGTATGTTAACCTCATTTTAATGACTTTAATGGTGTTCTATAGGTATGACCTCTTTCTGTACATAGCCATGAAAAAACTGAGGTTGATACTAAGTGCATCGGTTTCATATCATGGAAGCAATTTGCAACGTTACCTTGGTATTACTTTAAATAAAAGCATTGTTCCAATGTAGAAGTGTGTTTCTTTTTATTTTAAAGGTATGCTACTACCTAGATCCGGGTTTTGATTGGAGTCTCATCGGTGGGCAGGTAGGCATTGTGAAGACTTGAGCAAATCAATAACGAGATATATCCACAATATATGAATATATACGTATAAATTAATAAATCGGTTTTAGAGTTTAATTTATGTGTGGATTAATTTATTTGTTTCATCGTTTTAGAATTTTACTACAACTGCTTTTCAATTCTCATGTTGACTTGAGATGTTGGTTGGTTTTGTTGGAGGTTGGTAGCAGCCGTCTTTCTGTGATTCTTTCCGATTCCCTTGATATGATATGAGAGTTGAAGGCAGGATTATTTTAATTTTCATTGCCATTTTAATTAATAGTTATTTCAACTTAATTGATTTATGACTATGTACGGAGGATAAGTTCATATTATAATCATTCGCGATTGAGCGTTGAGAGATTAACAGTCTTACTAAAAAGGTATGAGGTTTTTACCTATTATTTAAAGATTACAAAATATGAAATATGAGATGGAGAAGTAAAATATAGTTAAGTCTAGAGCACTTCAAGTTGTGAAATCTATATAAAGTAATTATATTTGTCGATATAAACTGCTTCTGTACATACCTGGGATGGAAGCCTCTTCAACGATTCATGTTGATGGAAAAGGACCATAATCTGCCAAGCTGATCCAGTGCGGGTTGGCAGATCGACCGTATTTAGCAGTCAGTGGCTTGAACCCGGCTCTACTCAAAGAGCGTGTGTTACTCCACACCCGCAATTGACCGCTCGGCTACGGAGGCCATGTACTTAGCTGTGACAAACTGGGCTTGTCGACTTTACAATAAACGGGTAGACAAGAGTCAGCGTAACGTTAAGTCAGTCACATTTCACATAACACTGGAAAGATAGGGATATGAGTAGTAGGCCATAGGCCATAGGCCAAATGCCTATGAAGAATACAATGCACAACTACACTGTGCTGCCACTTTATTAGGTACACTTACCTAGTATTGTAGCGTGTTGAGCCTCCTTTAGCTTTCAAAACAGCCTGAATTTGTCTAGGCATGGATTGAACAAGATGCTGAAAACGTTGTGCAGGAATTACCATGAAGACATGAGTGTGTCACGCAGTTCCTTGAGATTCGACGGAGGTGTAGGCCTGCAGCGAACAGCCCTTTCCAACTCATCCCAAAGATGTTCAATAGGATTGAGATCCGTGGACTGAGCGGGCCACTGCAGTAAAGAAAAGTCATTGTCATGTTCCTGGAACCATTCCATAGTGATTCTGGCTTTGTGCACTGGCGCATTATCTTGCTGGAAATAACCATTTGACTGAGGATAAACTGACAACGTGAATGGATGCACTTGGTCAGCAACGATGTTTAGGTATGACGTGGCATTCAGACGTCAATCTCTGGGTATCAATGGACCCAACGTGTACATGGATTCATGTTTTCGCCAAATTCTGAGCCTTCCATCAACATGATGCACCAGGAACTTCAACTCGTCAGACCAAGCAACTGTTTTCCAATCCTGGACAGTCCAGTACCGGTGTTGCTGTGCCCACAGGAGGCGTGCTCTCTTATTCTTCATTGATAACAAAGGTATGCGATGTGGCCGTCGGCAGTTGTAGCCCATTCGCGACAAAGTGCGACTAGTGGTTCGTTGCGATATTTTGTTCTGCGCACCAAGGTTGTATTCTGATGTGATTGCGACACTGTGGCCCGTCTGTTTGCTTGCACAATTCTAGCCATCCTCTTCTCACCTCTCTCATCAACAAGCGACTTTCTTCCACAGGAGTGCCGTTGAGAGGATGTTTTCTGTTCGTTGCACCATTCTCGATACATCCTTGAAACTGTGGTGCGTGAAAAGTTCAGGAGAACTGCCGTTTCAGAGATGCTTTGTCCAGCACGTCTTGCACTTACCATGGCACGTACCGTACCTTGCACCTACCATGCCCATTCTTGCTACGGTTTGTACGCTTAATTGATACTAGAAAGGTTGTTCTGCTGCATTTATATCCACAACTATGGTCATGTGACTTGCAACGTTGTGGGACAAACCATTTGTGTGCCAGCGGGGGTGTAACTAATAAAGTGGCAGCACAGTGTATATAGACAAATGGAGCAGGCCACAAATTAGAATGTTTTCTCACGGGTGAATTTTAACTTTACAGATATCAATTGGAACTCATGAGTAGAGAGTTCACTCAGTAGCAGAACTAGATTTGTTGGATGACTGTTTTTTGTATACCAAGATGTTAGAGAGATAACAAAAGAAAGCAATATTCTTCATCTAGTTATCAGCAGCGATTCGTTACATATTAAGAATCTTCAAATTAAGGAGCGTTTAGGTGGCAGCGTGCATAGTGTATTAGCGTGGGATTTATTCAAAGAAGTAACGAATGTTAAGGGTGTAAAGGAAAGAGATTTTGTTTTCGCATAGGTGATTATAATGGATTCAGATATTTTTTTAACTCTTTTCAGTGGGCCCAACTAATGTTTCTAAAAACTGCAGATACAAAATAGAAAGTGTTCAGATACGCAGTCGTGGATGATACTGAACATTTTATACCAATTAAGCGCGATTATACAAGTTTAAACCAAGATGATGTCATTTGAATATTAAATCTCCTTGGTCTAAAAGGGGCGGCTAGTGGTGAGTAGGCTCACACCCCGCCCTCGTAAGGGTTGAACGTTAAGTTGGATATGGTAAATATTAAGATTTTATAAAATATTACATTTAGAAATAGGGAGGTTACAAATGGTGAGAAATAAAATAGCAGTTAAATGGAGACAAGAAAAAACTATTTATTTATTAGGGTCACCCGGAAAGTTACTTCGTCTACCTGTGTGTATTGTATCAGTAAATTGCGTGTGTTCTGTGGTCGATTTGCCTGCTTTGATGGACGAAAAACCCCAGGTTCTGGGGAAAAAGCCTTGTCATCTACTCCTGAGACCGATTAATTCAGCCACGGAGTGAAAAAAGCCTATAAAAGTTCCTCGCGTCACCGAAAGGATTCGAACCAGGCCTTTTGTGACGATACCAAATGGAAACAAGAAGTTACAAATGATAAAAGAGGGTGAACTGAGAGTAGACAAAGAAAGTAGCCGTACTAGGGAAGGAGTGGTCATTTGCGAACAGGCGAAAAGGGGTTACTAGGGGCAAAAACAATAGGACCCTGAAACTGAGTTATGAAGGTTGTTTGATTTAAGCCGTGGCAGACTAAGAAAAAATCGGGCCCTAGGCAAGATTCTCATTTCGGGCCCCACCTAGGGTTGCCACCTTTCAGAAATTGTAATGGAGGACACAGTTGAATGGATTAAAAAACGTCTTCTATTACTAAATATAAAAATACAGGTCTTGTATTATGTTGAAAGCTAAAAAGAGTCCCGTGCCTATAAAAAATCATACTATAAAAATGTATAATAAAACCGTTTTACGGGCCCCAAATCATTACGGGCCCCTAGGCAGTTGCCTAGTCCAAAGTCCGCCCCTGAGCACAGGAAGTACTGACGGGACTGGCTGGCAGTTGGTGGCGGATTTTTAGGTAAGTTGGCGACATTTAGCAAGGAAAGTGTAAATACGAAAATAGTATTATGGAGGCTATCAGCACAGATGAAAAAGGGTATTACTAGGGTGTGAAATAAACAGAAAAAGCAAGGAAATAGAGGGGTTTGGCTTGTTCATGAGGGAGACCGTTGTGGTATAAATTATTCTAACTGCTGAGGAAAATGAGTTTGGAGTGACTGAGGGAAGGAAGAAAGTTTGGAAGTTGAGTTGTTAGAGCTGTGCTAGAGTTAGAATTCAAGTTCGGAAATCGTGGTCGCAAGATGAAGAAGAAGAAAAAAAGAGAGAGGGTAGGGAGGCGGAGAGAACGCGAGTACGTGCGAACTGAAAGTGGTGTGGTTTTTTTTTTTTTTTTTTTGGGAAGTGGGACGTGTGGGAAACGTATTCTGAAGTATAAAGTAAGGGCGAAGTAGGCCATCCAATCAGGTGATCGGCGGGCCTAGCAATGTAATCACACGACGTTTTCTGAAGCAAATAAATAAGTAGGATCTACAAGTGGTTCTAGGGTCGGGCCCGATGAAAAAGAGCCAGTTGTGCAAATACGTGAGCCGAGACATCTACGTCAGAAGTGTCTAGTCCACGAGCCCCCGAAGAATAGATCGACAGCCAGAAAGATTTGATACGGTTGGGAAGCCTGTCTGTCACGTAGGAAACCAGAGTGCCAAAGAATTGAAAGTAAGCCTGTCTGCCGCAGAGGACACTATTTCGTAACGTAAGTGTGTTCCAGCTCTATTTTTTGTTGAACCTAGAACTCATAAACTCATAAGCTAGACTCTGAGAAATTTGTTTGATAGTGTCTTTTATAATGTACAATTAAGTATTAAGTTGGGTTAGATAAAGGTAATGACCATGAAATGATGTTAAGGTACTAAAGGGATAAAGAGAGAGAAGAAAAAAGTATAAGGGAAATAATGATAGGATAAATCAAGGAGTAGTAGGATGAGAATGCGGTAACCTATATTACTATTCTAGACAATGTGTTAACAAATGATAATATAACAGATAAAATTCTAGGTAATGTGTTAATGTGTAAAGGGAAGAAGAAATTTATTTTATGGAGAAACTTTGAGAGAAAAGGGGAATGCTGCCCTGTATTAGAAAGGGGAGTAACTAAGATGTTAACTAAATAAGGGAGTAACTAAGGTAGAAATAAGTTATTTGCAGTAAGTACTACTGATGTTAGGTGATGATGATAATAGTAGTTGGATTGATATGTATTGAATAGATAGGTGAATTGATAGAAATAAGATTTGTAGTAAGTACAGCTGATGTAAGGTCATAAGTTGAAATTGATTTGCTAGATAAGATAGGTGATTTGTAGTAAGGAAGAGACAGCTTATGAAAAAATGATATGTGAAAACCTGTAAAGGAAGGATTGTGTTAATCAACGTAAATTATTTATACATATGAGGAATATTTGAGAATAGTAGATGATGTGTGTGAGATGGGGGGAATTTACTTGTATTACATCGGACCATGAAATGATATTCAGACGTGAAATGGCATTTTAAACGACACTCAAATGTACAATGAACGATTACCTTGTGGGGAAAAGGAAATGGAATGAATATTATATATTTTTTAATTATTCATTTATTAATTATTATTTTATTTATTTTTGGCTGATCCAGAAAAATCATGCATTGATCGGTCTTACTGACACTAATACATGTTATATGCATTAGTATCTTTTATTTCGTTTCGAAAGTAATTAGCCAAGCATATGATGATTATTTCTTTTATTTAACATTCCATTTTCATAGATTAAGTGAAATTTATTTCAGCATAGAAGTTGTACATCTCATTTCTTTCACTACAAAAACTGTCATGCTTTCTTAATTCTCATAAAAAAAGGTTATTTATAGAGAAAAAAATATGAAATTTTTTTTTTTTTTTTTTTTTTTTAATTCAGGTTTCGTAGAAAAATCTTCTGTAATTTGGTTCCTGGATGTCATGAAATAGAGTATAAATTAGCAAAGTCTTTGTACCCTACATACGTATCCAAAGAAACTAGCACTGACAAACCAGTTGTGGTATGTAATATAATGTTGCATCATTTTATTTATAAAGGGAAATGTTGAATACTGTATCAATATTTCAGTGTTTTTACTAGCATTAAAAACGCGTTTTGAGCATGTTACCATTTATATTAAAATAAGCAAAATGATGCAATAAAGCTCTATATATGAAGCATCACTTGGCGAGTAAAAAAAAACTATCCGAACATATCTTTCTACCTCGTTTTAATCCAGGCACATATCTAAAAACCTTTCATAAATTTACACCAGTCTTTAGGTAGCAGTTTGTTTCAATAGCCAATTAACATTTTGGACAAAACAAATTTTGAGTGTATACTTTTTAACTTCAATATATACGTCCCTTAGCACCTGAAAAAGAGACAAAATATCTCCCAATTTTTTTTAGTCTTAAAAAGTAATCAAATCCAAAGTAACAGACTGATTTCAATACTATGCAACTTTAAAAACTGAAGTCGCTCACTGTTAGAATATCTTTTTGTTAAAAACAAAACAAAACAATTATTCTTTTGGGCAAAACAAATTTTAATGCCTGTCTTTTATTAATTTCTTCTGTTGTATTAATTAAACATACGTTCCCTAGTTTGCATCACCTGAGAAAGAGTAAATATAATCAGAGAAAAGATATTTAGCATTTAGTTTGCTTAACCGTTTTAGTCTTAAAACCCTTGATCTGATCCAACGTGAATACTATGCAACCTTCAAAACTGTAGTCTCTTCTTGTGTGATATCTCTTTCTACAAATAACTAACATTGGTGCTCTTTGTTGTATTTTTCCAACAAGTTCGTAGGTACAGAAAGGGAACACTTTCAGAAGGCCCTCAAGGGTAGCGCAGCTGGTATAATTACTATGCTTCCAGACTGGATGGAAAATGCCTCGAATCTCATTAATGACGGGAGAAATTTTTATGGGATTTTTCGCGACGTGGCTTAGCTAATCGGTCTCAGGCGAAGGCATCATGGTTTTTTCTACCAAAAATTCAGATTTTTGTCTCCAAACATGCAACTCGAATACTGAATACACACAATTTACAGACTATATTGATGCCTGATAACCTTAGTTGCTTTAACTCTTAACACAATACATACCTTTCACGAGGTAATTTACATTCTGCCATTGGGAAACAAAAGATCTAAATATCTCACCAGGGTGTGTCCTTGCGAGTAACACAGTGGTTGAAATCATCGTCCTCCCCACACCGGGTGAAAAAGACCAGCGTTCGAACTCCGCCAGAAAATTTATGAGCTTTTTCACTACTTGGATGAGTTTATCTCGGGCAAGTATAGCAAGGTTTTGCTCCCAGAGACTTGGTCCCTTGTTATCCATCAAAACAGGAAACCAATCAAAGAATACACAATTTATGGGCATAATGCACATAGATGTTCTCGCGTAACTCCAATATGATATTTTATTTTTCACCGGGGTGCGCCACTTATTACTGATTTTTGATATGAACTGCTGCTAATATCATTGCAGTAGATCATATGGGATTTCAAAGTAAATTCTATTGTGTTAATTGTGGATTATCGTAAAATATCTTTTTACAAAAATTTCATGAGAAATTCGTGATGAGTGAACTGAAGGATCAGAGCACTACACTCTGATTACAAGAAACTACAATAGTGAGTAGATTATTTCAGCGATGCTGTGGCACTCTGCATGGATTTTAATAATGGATTTTAAGCGCATTAGCGACTAATGCCATATTGCTCCGTATATACCTTAGGTATTTTGCATGTGTTCTGTGGTCGATTTTCTGTTTGCTGGACAAAAAATCCGAGTTTCCGGGAGAAAAACTATGTTACCCTCGCCTGAGACCGACTAACTCAGCCGCGTTATGAAAAGGCTCATAAAGATTCTTCTCATCATCGACGAGATTCGAACTCTGATCTTTTCCACCCGGTGTGGGGGAGGGGACAGCAAATGAGAGCGAGGTCGCACTTCATAAACTAGAATACTCTCACAGTGCTAGACCGAAGCTTTGTGCAATGGACTGAGAAGAGAAGTTTAGAATCCAGACGAACTTCTAAGAATTTAATCTAGTTTGCAAGGAGAATTAATTTATATTGGATTCTGACTTGTAGGAAAGAGATCGTCGAAGGAGGAAACGGTAGATACTTGCTCTTCGAGGGACTGATATGAAAACAAAAAAATGAAGTGTAATCCAGAAAATCGTCAATCAGTTGTTGAGCTTTACACGATGAATTGACATTGGTTTAAATGTCTCGGAAACAGCTATATAGCCATCTGCAGTCTAAGCTCAATATACAGAATGAAAATGACAGTAGGTACACTTGGTTAACACAGCAGGAAACTGAACCTGTGGGCCTACAAACAAAATGAACTAAGAAATTCAAATCACCTCAGGAAAAGTCCTAAATAAGTTCGAATTGGTCAAACGCTTGCGTGAAGACCTTTTACTCACTTTTCAGCACGAGTTTGATACGATAACACACCAAAAATAAATTAAACTCACACTAATTAACACTACTCTCAAGGTCAAGAAATAAATGACTGAAGGCAGTCTTGCCAACACGTGAAGATTTAGGTTACAAATTTCCAGTATTTATTCCTAACTTAATACATTCAATAATACAACATAACATCAACTGAAGTGTTTTATAAAGAAAAACGATGCGTGATAGAAAAAAAGCCGAGTAACATTTCTGAAATCAGAGTAAAAAACTGAGTTACGAACATCGAAAACCATGCAGATACCATACAGTGGTAAAGGCTTCATTTCACTGCGCTCATTACCAGAATTTAGACTATCACTACTTAAGGAATATCAGGTAACCCCACTTGGAGAAGAACCCAAATTAACAGCCAGCATCGCCTTTCATTAATTCTTGCAAAATGTAGACAATGTCTCCAAACTTCACATAAAATCCAATCCCCTGGGAGGGTTACATGCTGATATATACAGGGGACAAATAATTTCAACCTGAGCTCATCACCAGCTATTGCGTTCTTTTCTTTCTCCCACCATTCTAGTATCTCCGGGTCTGCTCACCAGACACCACCCATGCTTCCTCCTCTTGCTCACTCCATAAACTTCTTAAAGTGACTTTGCTAACCCTCTGTAATCATCCAGAGATAGGAATCAAGATGACGGTCTGGTTTGTGCCTCAGTGTGGGGTCAACTTTGTTGAATTCTGTAACTCCCCAGAGGTGAGATCTACTCGCTTCCATCCCAAGTTGGATTTCTGGCTGACCCCGCTTTGGGATAGAATTCCTTCTTACCACTTTTGTACACTGCAACCACCTGTTTCTCTCGAATTCTGGGTTCATCTCCTGTAACTGTTCAAGTCTGAGCAGTAGCACGGTGGTATCGTCACCGTTCTCCCCACACCGGGTGGAAAAGGCCCGGGTTCGAATCCGGAGCGTAGATAGCAAGGCTTTCCCCCCAGAAACCGGTTTTTTTTTTCGTCCAGCAACACAGTAAACTCGACCAACACATGCAATTTACAGACACAAATACGGGTTTATGTATAAAATTACGGGTCACCCTAATATAAATAATAATAATAATTTGTTGTTGTTCAAGCTCCAATGTTTTCAACCCGGGACTGTTTTTGCTGACCACCGCTTTCAGTGATGAGATTGAATACCTCGTCACTGGTACTGGTGACACACCTCCTTCCGGTCTTCCGGTGCGAGATACTACTCTCTGTAGACGACTTCGTATATTCATCCATATCAGGAGAAAACGATTCTGGCTCCAGGAGCGGAATCCATGCTGGTCCTTTTGCCTGTCTGAGCGGGTAGCACAGTGGAATCGTCACCGTCCTCCCCATACCGAGCGGAAAAGGCCCGGGTTCGAATCCCGTCGATGACGCGAGGAACTTTAATGGGCTTTTCTCACTCTGTGGCTGAGTTAGTCGGTCTCACGCGTAGATAGCAAAGTTATTCCCCCAAAAAACTGGAAGTTTTCGTCCATCAAAACAGACAAATCGACCATAGAACACACGCAATTAACAGACATAAGACACACAGCACGGCAGATGAATTTAAATATTCGGGTCGCCTAATATAATAATAGTTGGTCCTTTTGCCTTGTTTCTAGTGTGGTCACATGGAAAATGATCATTATACTTTCACTCTTCCTCTGTGATTTTCCGGCAAGGGGTTTACTCCTCCTTTTCTTTTCCTATACACTACTTGTCTCTCCACAGCTTTCCAACTGTCTTCTCTGCTTCCAGCTGTAGCTAACTCCGCCATAGGTATAATAATAGCGACTGCCTGTGGATTCTGAGTGGTGAGTCAGACAAAACCAACAGAACATAAATTATACGAGGTATTGAACACAACACACGCATGACCAAATTACAGTAGTTGCATTGGCTACATCACAAAGAAACACGGCAGATATGGGAATCACCCCAGCAACCTCACAGACGCAACAATAAAAAAAAAATAATAATAAAAAATATATATATATATATAATATTTTTATAAAAATGGATTAAGGATTATTGTTGGGAGTACAACTGAGGTTGTACTCCCAACTCCTATTGTACTCCTATTGTCTTTAACCCAATATTGGTTTGGGAATTATAAAGAAATAGAATGCAATATATAGAAAATATATTGCATTCTATGAATTACCATAAATTGCGTGGTTGTTGATAACATGAACTGACATTTAAAAAATGCTTACAAGGGAACTGTCCACATTTTCATGTCATGTCGGAGCCTTATTTGAAATTTTGATCATTTATAAATCATGTCAATTAATAATTGTATACATTTTAACTGCGTACAACAACTGAAGTACTCGAAAAAAAACCCTCAAATTTAAATTTATGATTAAAAAATATTAACTGCTAGAGACCGTATCTTTCACTGACATTTCCTCTTAATCGATTCGTGTGATCACTGTGATCTCTGTGAGTCTCTGATTCTCTGTGATCACTTGTGATGCTCTCGAAATGTAGAACTCTGTAAACGTTCTGGTGCTTGCGATGTAAGTCAACGAAGACTGCAAAATAAAAGGGCAGAGTCCATAACGTTTTAGAAGACGATCCGGGGTCACATGACTAGAATGATCGATCCAGGATGGGGAGATCATTCTAGTCTCCAGAGCCTGGATAAATTGGAATAAATACTGTGTTTTACGAGTTATGCGCATATTATATAAAAGCTTATTGAAAATTCGAAATAAATTGAAAGTAAATAAAATCCAAATTTTCACTTGCTGTCGGATCATCATTTGTTATATCGCCCTATCCCTAGAAAAATAGTCAGCTTTGTGGAAACCGCTAACATGCTTGACATATTGGAAAGCGAATATAAAGTCATTGCAGACGTTGATTAGCCATCTGAGCAGAAAAAAATATCAAACAGTCAATGACTGATGTTCAGGCAGACTACCAGCCCAGTTAAAAGAAAATATCCAAAAGCTCTGTCTCATTTGAAGTAAAAAAAAAAAAAAGAGAGCTGTACATTTCTGGTTTAAAAAGAGAGGTAAGTGAGCATCATCACAGTTCGTCCACGATGAAAAAGAATTTTCTCTTTGTAAAACTGGAATGTGAATTATATATAGACAGAAAGAGGAGATACGCACGCTGAACACCCTTCTTCTCCATCTATCACTCCTCTGCCGCCCTCGTGGGTAGCACAGTTTGTAGAATCGCCGTGCTCCCCACAACGGGTGGAAAAGACTTGAGTTCGAGTCTCGTCGATGACAAGAAGAATTTTTATGGGCCTTTTCCACAAAGTGGCTGAGTTAGTCGCTCTCAGACACAAAGGGTAGCATGGTTTTTCTTCCGGAAATTCGGGTTTTTCTTCCAGCTAACAGAAAATCGACCACAGAACACACGCAATTTATAGACAATATATATATACAGAACAATATGGCTTAGTCGCTAATGCTCCTAAAACCTTACTATAACAACAACAACAACAGCTCTGTTCTCAGTAGTCGTTATGAATGAAACTTTACAAGGTGACACCGACTGAAATTTAAATTTGGCTGAAAGTACCCACGGATACTCGAAATTGGTATCGGCAGATAAAATTTTCAAATACGTATTAATTGGCTTGATCCATAAAGGAACAAACTTTCATATGAAATTTAGAATGAAACGCTGACTTTCCTTTGTTAGTGTATTATATTAAAATATAATGGAGTAACATAAGTTCTGACTCTTTTTGTTGCAGCTACCTCCTTTTCAGACCTGGTTTGATTATAAGGCTAATTGGTCAATGATGGAAACTTTAGTTCACCGACCGAAGAAGATGCTGAAGAAGTGCTACTTTATTACAGGATATAGTAGATTCAAATGCAGGTAATGCGAGTGTTTCCATTATTCTGGAATTGTGCCTACTGGCTGGTAGCATAATCAAAACAGTGAGCGCAAAAAGAAAAACAATTAAACATCTAATATAATATACCACAATGCTTATAAATTTAGTGTCACAACATCACTTCTTTGTAAGGAATACTATAATACTCCTTTTAGAATCCATTATTTTATAATCCATTTACTTTAATTCCCGATAAACTTGCTATTGCAAGTTTCTGCGTGCAAAATGTACTCTTACAGGTTTCTGAATTTTTTTTTTTGGTGATTTTTATTGCTTTATTTTAATGGAAAAGACTGTCAACTTTTCAGAGATCTCGTTTTCTTAAAATACATAAAAAAAAAAAAAAAAAAAAATCTGTTTATACTCCAGAAAGACCACATAGGGTCAGAGATATAGATTTCAAAGATATATATATTTTTTTTTTTTTTTTTTTTTTAATTAAAACGTGAACAGTAGATACATTTTCAACAACGACTATTTAAATTCTATGTACAAAGAAAAAAAAGGAAAGATAAAGAAAACTTTTTAGAATGAAATACAAAAGGTTCAATATTTTAATGTCAGGAAATAAGAAAAACAGTTTCTTGGGGTTGGATCATTCTCATATTAAGTGTCACACGTTGAAGGTAATGGACTGTTCAGTGATGGTGAAGAGGTGACCGCCACTGTTCATAGATAGATAGATAGATAGAGAGAGAGAGAGAGAGAGAGAGAGAGAGAGAGAGAGAGAGAGAGAGAGAGAGAGAGAGAATACAAAACATTACCACATTTAGTTCTTGGCGAGAGTCCGAATTTCGGGTCTGTACCAGTGCAGATTGGTAAAACCAAGGGTATTCACCGGATTTCGGGCTTTTACAGTAGCATATACGTATTTTTTATGCATAGCACCCAGTAAGATTTAAAACTAACTGAAGATATTTATCCACATATGATAGAATTCCTTCCTCCCTACAAATTGATAATAAGAATAAATTCATTTCGTCTTTCTCTCAGCATCTTGGGCAAAGAAATAACACTCTCCATCAGCTATCGAATGCTGGGCATATACAGGGTGATTCACTACCAGTGCGACAAACTTGCAGGAGGTGTAGGGGGCACAAAGACGAATCGGAATCACATAGCATTGCAGGGTCCGAAATGCCTTCGTCATGCGGTAGAGGACGTTGAACGGGAGGTCGCGTGAACAGTGATCCCGCTGGAAGTGAGCATTTGCGAACCGGTTCCTGAGGCAGTAGGATGGACGAGTATTCAAACGTTGAACTGGCCGACATGCACCTCGCGTATGGAGCTGCGGACTGTAACGGGCGCGCCGCTCTGCGCTTGTACCAGGAACGTTTCCCGCACAGGCGTGCTCCTCATCATACGATTTTCGCACGTGTGCACAAGGTTACGCGAGACTGGTTGTTTCACGAGAGGTACCATGAATCGAGAGCGAACGACGAGGACTCCAGACAATGAGGAGAATGTCCTACGTCTTGCAGAAGGCAATCCGAGTACGAGTACTGGAGCGATGGGCCAACGATTGGGTATGTCCCAATCCACTGTATGGAGGATACTGTCAACAAACCAAATGAGTTCATACCATTTGCAACGCGTCCAATCATTGGAGCCTGCGGATTATCCACTCCGGAGGACTTTTGGTACTTGGTTTCTTCAACAGAAACGGTTCGCAAATGCTGACTTCCAGAGGGATCGCTGTTCACGCGACCTCCCGTTCAACGTCCTCTACCGCATGACGAAGGCATTTCGGACCCTGCAATGCGATGTGATTCCGATTCGTCTTTGTGCCCCCTACACCTCCTGCAAGTTTGTCTCTCTGGCAGTGAATCACCCTGTATATGGCAATGAGTGCAAGCAAAAAAAAGTCTTACTTGCGAATGCCAAATCAGTTCGAGTAAACCAAATACGCTCCTGTCCCTTCTGAGCTCTGTCTGGCTGCCATTATAATTACCATAATACCTTTCTACATACATGAAGGGATCATGTGATTGACAAAGACAGATTGGTCTGTCTGAAATTTGCCACGAGACGATATCATAATTAATATTAGGGTCATTTATAAAAAACTACTTATGGTCACAATTTTCCCGGTTGAAAGTTGAAAGTTAAATCCATTAATAACAATGGATTTAAAAATTTATTAAGATACAGTACAATGAATATAATAAATACACTGCCCTACCATTAATATCCGGACTCCCCTCCATGGATGGGGAAACAGGTCCTATGCATGCAACACGTCACAGAACTTGCTATAAATATGCACACTGCTACAATTGCAAAAGTGGGCATGCAAGATGACACGTTCAGAATTACCTCAAGTCGAGGTTCGCATTCTACCAGTCTGATGGCCATTCCTGGGTGTGGCGAATGCCAGGGAAACAGTTCTTTCCTGATTGTATCCTCCCAACAATGAAGTTTGGTTGAAGCAGTGTCATAATATTGGGCTGCTTGTCATGGTTTGGCTTGGGCCCATTAGTCGTTATCGATAAAACCATGAATTCTGTGCAATACCAGAACAACCTGGACAATTATGCACTCCTAACATTATGGCGATACTTCGGGGAAGGCCCAGGCCACCTGTATCAGCAAGACAACGCGCCATGCCATACTGCTTGGGTAGTAACAGAATGGTTTGAGGACACGGGTGTAGAAAAGTTGGATTGGCCAGCACAAAGTCCTCTTCTGAACCCTATCGAGCATCTTCGGGATGTATTGGCTTCGTCGGGTATGTGCACGTTGAGATCGCCCAAAGAACAAGGCGGAACTGGTGGCTGCGTTAAAGCCCGAATGGAGGAACATATCACCTGATATTTATAAAAGGCTGGTTGAGAGTATGCCGCGAAGGTTGAAGGCCGTCATAAAAGCAAAAGGTTTCAGCACAAAATATTAATGACAAAATAAAAGCTCTTTTCTGGATATTAATGGTAGGGCAGTTTATAATAAATGCATTTTTGATATACGCATTTTTTATGGATAACAGTTTATGAGGGCTGATGAAAAAAAGTATCGAGATGAATACATATCTCTGATATATCGCTTTGCGCAGGCTAAGCTGTTACTGCTTACACAGTCGTATTTCCAGATGATTCTGTTGTTTCAGACTTTCATCTGCTGAGATGAAATGTGGTTCCATGAGAAAAAAAAAAAAAAAATGGATAGATAGAGTGAACAAACAGAAAAATTATTTCGGTTCTCTAAATCTTTCTTCATTTAATTTATTTTAATTAGACAACCATAGAATGGAAGGTGCACTTTCCTTTCTTAGAAAAATTTTAAAGCCCATAACTTAGTTTTTAAATTTATAATCCCCGTAAGTTATTAGAATCTCATAACCATCATGTATGTGGTAAAACTTTCCACCAACTAATCGGATTACTATGAGGTGAGTGCTGAAAAATTAAGCTAAGCTATGCCTACGATCTAGTCATTACATCACAGCACATAAGGACTCCTTAAAATATCAAGAGTCAAGGTTCTCTAAACTTAAATACTCAAAAATTGATTTTTTTTTATTTAATTGAAAAATATTAACTTAAAAGGTGCTTTCAGAATTAGCAGAATCAATGGAATAAGTTACCCTTATCGAAGGAGCCTACTTTGAAGGGGATTAATCTATCATCCCTTTAAATAACATCTGTTTTACGAAAACGGTCTCTATGCTTTTTGATCAGCCCTGGTATACGGATAATTAAGAATAGCAAATAACTCTTTATTTTGTAACTTTTAGGAATACTTTCACTTCCAATTTGGTGTTTGATAACTCAAATTCAGCCAACATGTGCTATACTATGTATTCTGCACTGAATAATCCGGATATGGAGCAAAACAAAACACTTTCCACTACAGGTAAGCCAACTTTTTGTTTTTAGTGATCTGTTTCGATTGAGATGATACTAAAACCGAACGAAGCAATAAGTATATAACGAATTCATTTTTAGCGCGCGAGTGTGCGTGTGCAAGAATTTGGGAGTCTTTTAAGCGATATTCATTGCACATATGCAACGCATGCATGTTGTCTTCCATTTTTTTAAATCTTGAACATTGCACAGAACCCGTAATGCGCGGATTGGTGGATCTCGGATACCAGCTGGAAAATAAAACAGTTGAGATTAGGAACAGATGGGATGAAGGCAGAAGCAGTAGAAGCAATACATGTGCTCCGATGAGTCCCGATTTATGCTTTTCGGCAAGCACGGATGGAAAAGATAACATATGGAGGAAACCACACGATCAATAGAATCACTCTGCTGTGATGGTTGGTTTTTGTTGGGTTTTAGGAGCATCGGCGACTAAGGCTATGTTATTATTATTATTATCTGTTTATTCCACAAAAGGAAACCACCCCGGGACGTGCACACAAATAGTTCGTCCCCCAAAGTTGCAAGTCACATGACCACAGTTATGGATATAAATGCAGCAGAACAGCCTTTCTAGTATCAGTTAAGCGTACAAACCGTAGCAAGAACGGAGAAAAGGAGTGATCTAACGGACTTCGAAAGTGGCATGGTAGTAGGTGCAAGATGTGCTGGACAAAGCATCTCTGAAACGGCAGTTCTTCTGAACTTTTCACGCACCACAGTTTCAAGGGTGTATCGAGAATGGTGCAACGAATAGAAAACATCCTCTCAACGGCACTCCTGTGGAAGAAAATCGTTTGTTGATGAGAGAGGTGAGAGGAGGATGGCTAGAATTGTGCAAGCAAACAGACGGGCTACAATGTCGCACATCACGTCAGAATACAACCTTGTGCGCAGAACAAAATATCGCAACAGACCACTAGTCGCACTTTGTAGCGAATGGGCTACAACAGACGACGGCCACATCACGTACCTTTGTTACCAATAAAGAACAAGAGAGCACGCCTCCTGTGGGCACAGCAGCGCCAGCACTGGACTATCGAGGATTGGAAAACAGCTGCTTGGTCTGACGAGTTGAAGTTCCTGGTGCATCATGTTGGGCGCCTCTGTAGCCAGGTGCAGGAGCAGCAGTGCGTAGCACACGCTTCTTGATTAGACCGGGGTTCGAGCCCGTGAACCACCAAATATGGAGGATGCGGAAAGGTCAGGGAATGACCACCGTATATTCCGGAGCAACATGGCCTTAGTTGCTAATGCTCCTAAAAACCAAATAACAACAACAAGCATCATGAACTTCGATTCCCCAGAAATTTGCGAAAACAACATGAATCCATGGACCCGTCATGTCTGACAACTACTGTGCAAGGTGGTGGGGGTAGTATTATGGTCTGGGGAATGTTTTCTTCGGTCCATTGATACCCATAGATTCACGTCTGAATGCCACATCGTTGCTGACCAAGTGCATCCGTTCATGTTGACAGTTTATCCACAGTCAAATGGTTACTTCCAGCAGGATAATGCGCCGGTGCACAAAGTCCGAATCACTATGGAATGGTTCCAGGAAAATGACAATGACTTTTCTTTGCTGCAGTGGCTTGCTCAGTCCCTGGATCTCAATCCTATTGAACATTTTTGGAATGAGCTGGAAAGGTTTCGATGCAGGCCTACACCTCCGTCGAATCTCAAGGAACTGCGTGGCACACTCATGTCTGAATGGTACTCCATTCCTGCACAACGTTTTCAGCATCTTGTTCAATCCAAGCCTAGACGAATTCAGACTGTTTTGAAGGTTAAAGGAGATAAACACGCTACTAGGTAGGTGTACCTAATAAAGTGGCAGCATAGTGTATTTTGCCAGTCAATGGCTTACCAAATTATTATTGTTCTTAAAGCAGAAAGTTTCACTTTTACTCACAATTCTTTGGTATGTTGTCACTTTGCAGCTGATTCATATTTCGGTAAGTCTATAAGAATCCTGGAAGATCTCTTTCCGGTATGTTGCATCCTTATAGAGTGCATCCTCACTGGCAAGGCGCTTATGTCTTGTAGGCGAGTTGCTTTATCTGGTGGACAAGAGATTATAAAGGAGGAGTAAGCTGGGTGTCGTGTTTTCACTTGCTATACTTCCAGTTATCCCACGTTCTGCATTAAGATACGTCACTTCTGCATTAATATACTTCAGGGAGAAAAGATAATTACTGTGCTTTGCAAAATTCGTCTTCTGCATGTATTTATGGATCTTCAATGCTACTTCTACTTCAACGGGGTTGTGGTACAACTTAAATTTTATGAATTTTGCGTTAGCCTTATGTCTAACGAACTATGGTACAACAGGTCAAGTTTCTGCATTCCCCTTGTCACTAGTGTCGGTAGCTGCGTTTAGTGCAATGCGTCTAGTGTAGCATCCAGCTCTTCCTTGGCCTCCGTGTTTTAGAGAAGCATATTAAAATCTCCCGCTATTATCGTGTTGACTGATGTATTTAGATTTGCAATAAGCCACGCATAGAGCTCACTTCTTGTCTCCTTTGTGTGCTCAGGTGGGAGGTATATGATGCATTATATAATATATAAAATTATTTGAATTGGTTGTTTGTTCTTTTATAGACTCGTATTTATTTTGATAACAACTTATATCTTCCATTCCTCGTCTATAATCGGTTCCCACACATTTGTAGTTTGCTGATGTAGTTAGACGATCTAATTGTTTTGCATTTCCCAACCAGGTTTCGATTAAGCAAATGAAATTCAGGTCATTCTGCATCATCATGGTTTGTAAGGTGTGGAACTTATTTGAGATGCTCCTCACGTTTTGTGCAAACAAATGGATGTGATGTTCCGCATCTCCAGCTGGGGGTAGTTTTTTTGTTGCTATTGAGCCCGATTCCTTCCATAATTTTTAACCAGTGATCTGGCCCATCTGTCTCTGTAGGGCTTGACTAAGGTACCTACTGGCCGGGCGCTTAGGTCTTGTAGACGAGTTGCTTTATCTGGTGGACAAGAGATTATAAAGGAGGAGTAAGCTGGGTGTCGTGTTTTCACTTGCTTTACTTCCACAGAGTCTGCGTGGGTAGCACAGTGGTATCGTCACCGTCCTTCCCGCACCGGGTGGAAAAGGCCCGGGTTCGAATCCCGTCGATGACGCGAGGAACTTTAGTGGACTTTTTTCACTTCGTGGCTGAGTTAGTCGGCCTCAGGCGTAGATAGCAAGGTTTTTTCCCTCAGAAACTGGGGTTTTTCGTCCAGCAAAACAGGCAAATCGACTAGAGAACACACGCAATTTACAGACACGAATACGGGTTAATGTAATCATTTACGGGTAACCCTAATATAGTAATTTTTTTTTTTTTTTTTTACTTCTACAGCTGTCCCATGTTCACCCTCACACATGGCTTTAATATTTCGGGGCTGTGCTGTGGGCCCCAGCCTTGATACGAAAATTTGCTCTCTGGTTGCAACAGAAGTAATGTTGTAGATTTCAGAAAGCCGTTTGTTTGTTTGGCTTGAAATTCACTTATTATTTGGCTGTCTTGTAGAGTTGTTATTCTTTCTGATATGTTTTCTCCCGAATTCCATTAGTTTCTTGTCTTCTGTTTGTGATTTTCATTACTTTCTATCCTCATGTGCAATCCATGCATTTCTCTTCTACTTTTCTTTGGGTAGCTCTGCCTCATATAGCACGATTCGTCGGTCACGGGGGCCGCTGAGTTACCTTGTGCAACGAGGATGGATTCAAAGCATCCTAGCTTTTCCTCCAGTTGTTTAAGGGTTTGCAATATTCTACTGTTTTGTTCCTTGAGAAGAAATTTCTCTTCCTGCAGTTCCTGTAGTACAGGGATGAAATTGCTTGCGAGATTTTCAGTGTATTCCGCAGCCTGCATCAAAAAGGGCTGATGAAATCCGCAAGGATGTCCTTTAATTTCGCACGCGAGACATATTGTTTACGGCTCTTTTCCTGCCTTTCATTCTGGCGATGATTGCTGCTCTGTCTAGCGGAATACTCTTCAGAGTGCTCGCAGTCTTCCGGGCAAATATCGCATCCCAGGGTTTCAAGAATTGATCCTTCAGGATGGCCCAAGGTGCCATTTCCAAGGTCAGTCTGCGAGAGGGTTACTCTTGTTGCTTGTTCAAGGTTGTTAACCTGTTCTTCGCAAGAATCTTCACAAATGACTTCATTAGGTAATTCTTCATTATTTTTTACTGTTTGTTGCCTACAAGCGTCACATTCAAACTTGCGTTTTCTGATTTTGTTCAATCTCTTAATATCGACAGAAGTACAATCAGGCTTATTGCAATAGTTTTTGTGACAAGTAAGGCATTTAATTATAAAGTCATCATTCGTCAGACGTATGCAGCAAGTAAGCGGCACGGCTGATGCGCTGAAATCTGTCATTCTGCAATGCAAACGGAAGGCGGAATCTCAGTAATTTCACGACAGGTTAGCACAAGATAACGCACTTCTTTCGTCGATGACTAGTGATGCAGGTGGGAGTGGAGGAGGTATAATCCCTAACTTTGTCACCACTTGACCTTGTCCAGAGCTTAAGTGGCGTATTGCCTTAAGCAGATTGTTGCTGATCACTATAAACACAACGTTCGTTTCAACTATTAACCGAAGTATGAATGCTTAAAATTAAGTTTAAACATATTACCTATTAGGATTCCATTAATAGGCACTATATCCAGATTCCACTTCTGATAAGCTCTCTGTCAATATGCAATTCATGTATGATCCTTTCAGGTTAACTTAGATATTTGAATATTTTTTAGGAGCACATAATTCAGTAACTTACTGACCTTCGCCACCTAGCGGTCTCCGTGTATATTGTCTGTAAATTGCGTGTGTTCTGAGGTCCATTTTCTGTTTGCTGGACGAAAAACTGGAGTTTCCGTGAGAAAAACCATGCTACCCTCGCCTGAGACTAACTCAGCTATGTTGTGAAAAACACCCATAAAAATTCCTCTCGTCATTGACGGGATTCAAACTCAGGTCTTTTCCACCAGGTGTAGGGAGAACGGCGATCCTACCAACTGTACTACTCACGGGCGATCCCGCTGTGAACCGATACTGAAAACTGCTGGAGGTATAATGGCGTGTGATCCCTCGCAGTAGCACATCGGTTATAATCACCGCCCTGCCACCGTATAATCATCATTCGAATCCCATTAACGCCGCAAGCAATATTTATGCGCTTTTTCTTGGCCAATCCATTATTCAAATAGAGTTAGTCGTTCTCAGAAGATGGTTGTATGGTTTTTCTCCAGAAGTTTTTCGTCCCGACAGCCCACCGAACACCACATGTAATTACACGCATAATATATCGACGCCTCATAGTCTTAGTTGCTTTGGCGATTAAAAAGCAGCGGGAATGTACGCTAAAAAATCAAATGGAGGTTAAATAAAAAGCATAGCATACCCATAAAAATTCCGTTGTGAGTAATAAAGAGTTCTTCTAATTGAACAAGATCCGGATGGGTTTAGGAAACCTGGGCCCCCTGTGCAGTGGAATTGGCTTTCAAACTGCTGAAGCAAGAGACAGTTTCTTTATTGAGCACTTTCTTAACGGCTATGAAATAATTAAATTTTCTGTTTATACTCCGGCACGACAACCAAGTTTACAATAAATCGTCAATACAAATATTTATCGTATTTAGCAGTCACGGGTTTGAACCCCGGTCCACTCAAGGAAAGCTTACTATGCACTCTCGCTCCTGACAACTCGGCTACCTCAGGCCTGTTTATAATGCTGGAAGAAAATCTAAATAACTATCAAAGAAGTCATAGAGGAACTGCGATCGCCACTTGCAATTCAAATCTTCAATTTCTGATTCCTTCGTGACCCTGATAGCGAACTCAGTTAAATTTATATAAATAAGCAAGATTATCAATGGACATCACACTCAAATCGATCGTTCAGAAATTATGTGGGCCTAAAGGATTTGAAGGGATCTCTTGAGAAACAATGCGTGTTTGGGGACTAAAACAAAACATAACTCACATCATGACAGCAGATTCAGCTAGGGGGGTTACATTTCCTGCTGCCAGTTTTATTTGATGATATCTTTATAGCAGATCCTGCATGAGGTTCTTTTTAAACAGTGAAAATCAAAAACTCCAAAGAATGTATACACTCAAGTTGAATAAGAATAGTCGCACTTACTGCTCGCCTTAAAAAGCATCCTGACCTTTGACAGAGATATCATCCTCTCTATAAGTACTTCGCAATAATTGGAAAGCAGATTTCTGATTGAAAGGTACAAAGTACAGCCAGTAATCTACGAATGGCATGGAAAAGATTTATCCTCCTCTTCAATTAAGCACCTCCTTTTACCGAGGGAAGATCGTGACGGATGTTCTTCAGAAATAGGCACTTACCTTTTACGTATCGTCCATCACCATCTTCTCTATTCCCTCAACAAAAGTCATCATGTCCTTGATGCTAACGTCTGTTTCGTTTCCACAATATGGTAAAACCATTCATTGAGAAAACCAAGTCTATGACAAACACATTATCTAAAAGGCACTACCACGGATATAACTTAAAAGGAAACCTGGGAAATGATCCAAAATCAATGTCTCTCACGTTTTTCTTTAAAACGTCCTCATTGTTTGAAAACTTTAATCTCTACAAGTTATGTGCTTCGAAGAATTCTTTTTTCGTTTCTGAGCAAAAGCAACTAAGATCTAACTAAGGTCAACTAAATATCAATTTGTTGTATTTGTAACAAACAGCCAGAATGCAGTATATTTTCCCGCACGGTATGGTGTAGGGGGGGGATTTCCTTGGAGCATTGTCCCATTTCCTTGGGGCAATGCTCCAAGGAAACCTCTACAGAAACAAAGAATTGTGGTAATATTCAAGAAAATGGAAATAGAGAAATGTTCGAGCAATGGAAGCCATATAACCTCCCATTTCCTTAAACTGCAATACTACAGAGAATTATGCTGCTCGATGGAAAACAATGCCCTTTTTCTGCTTCAGACAATTTGAGGACACCAATGTTTGGATAAATTTGAGTTGATAAATGATAAACTCCCCTGACTGACTATTGAAATTTTACATTTCGATCTCCTCACTATTCCTTGCGCATTGCATATGCCTTCTAAAAATAAACTGTTTGTGTTAGAGATATAGTTTTTAAAACATTAATGTTAATCATATTCACCTAATATTTATAAGTAACAACCAACATTTCCTTTTGATAAATTTTCAATGTTCTAAAAAGTTTTCACATTATGTATGTTTCATTTATTTATTTATTTTATTTAATTCAGAAATTGTAATGGAATTCCGTACAGAACCAGAACAATACTTGTTAGCGAAACAACTTGTTCAAATCAGGCTGGGCGTCCATGCACCTTGGACAATGATCAATCCATTTACCGATGGAGTCTACTTGGATGGAGGTTTTGAGTATAATATTTATCTGAGTTTGGTAAGTTCAAATAAAGATTATGACTATGGTTTTTGTGGAATGGTTTTATACCCAGAACAGTTATTATCTTTTCATATTAATTTTGCTTGAAATTAGCATTAGTAGAGGCACGTGATGCAAGAAAGCAAGCTTATACAGCATCAGCCAAAAAAAAAAAAAAAAAAAAAAAAACCAACTTCCATTTCACCCATCCATTCGCTCAAAAATAGTTTGTTCAGCTCTTCGTTGAATTTATCAAAGCTGTCGACTTAACGACCGAAGGAAGTTTTTTCCAGTAATCAACCACCCGCTGGCTAAAGGTAAATTTCCGCACATCTATTCTACAACTGTCTTCTTCAGTTTGAATATATGTGTCCTCAGGTGCGTAATCTGAGGAAGAGCAAGAATCCCATCAGCATTGAGCCTGCTCAAACCATTTAAGGCCTTATACATCTCAATCAGATCAACTCGCAGGTGCCTAGATTCCAGACGCTGCAATTTGCAGAACTTAAGCCGTTCTTGGTGAGAGCAGCTCTTTGTTGTGCTGGTAGAACTGAGGGCAGAATTTTCTGGGATAAAACATTGGACCACAGTTTATTGAGTGCAGTAGGAAAGTCCTTTTAAGCTTTTGAAGGTTGTTTTAAATCCTTTTTGGCGGAGGATTCCAGATCTGTGAGGAAAATTACAATTTAGAAAGCGAATGAATATCTTTTAAGAGCAATTATGGAATTTGTTATTTGGTTTTCAGGAGCATTAACAACTAAGGCCATATTGCTCGGGGGATATACGGTGGCCATTCCCTGACCTTTCCGCATCCTCCATATTTGGTGGCTCACGGGCTCGAACCCCGGTCTAATCAAGAAGTGTGTGCTACGCACTGCTGCTCCTGCCCACCTGGCTACGGAGGCGCCAGCAATTATGGCTATGAGGCGTCAGTCTATTGTGTCTGTAAGTTGTGCATATTTCTGTGGTCATTTGCCCGTTACTGGACGAAAAACTCAAGGAGATAAAACCATGCAACTCTCGCCTGAGACCTGCTAACTCAGCTACGTTGTGAAAAAATGAAAATCATCCTTCTACTATTGACGAACCAAGCCAGGTGGAAACCGCCCGCTGTGGGTAGAAAGGTAACTATATCTATTGTACTACCCTCGAGGGAAATTTAAAAAGCAGGCAAAGAATCTGTGATTGATAAACTGATAAGACGTTCTTTTAATAAATTTGACAGTCTTTATGGTTTGATTTACATTGTAATATGCTTGTCAAACAGCTTTTGAAAATGATCACGCGCTCCTTATTTATCTGTGGTATAAATATAGTGCAAACGCATCAGAAATACATAGCTATATCTGAATAAATCAGAATATTAGTAAAACGGCATCGTTTTAAGTTATATCTCATATTGTGAATACTTTCACAACGAGTTGCCATGATAATGCATACTACTTCGAATAAGTAATGCTTCACCTAAGGAGAAGACTAATGTTACTTATTCTCAGATGGATACTACCACCACCCAGACGGCACCGTTTCAGGGCTATTTGGCTCCTCTTCGGTGGGTGGGTAGGTACCTGAGTGATGCAATCTGCGTTCTAAATGATATGATGACTAACAGCACATTTATCATAATATATTTATATATAACATATTTTGCAACATAAAATCACAACACAACATATCACAACATAATGTTCATCAGCATATATACTCAGTAATCACTGAACTATGACCGCCTAACTAACATTGTGTTGGGCCACCGTTCGCAAGGATAACAGCCTCTATTCGCCTAAGCACTGACTCTGCTAGATGTCTGAAACATCCTTAGGGATCTGCAGCCATTCTGCCTGCAAGGCTTTCCACAGTGATAGAACAGATGACAGAGGTTGCATGTCCATATGCCTCACTTCCCATTCCTAAACATTCCACAGGTGTTCAATTGAACTGAGGTAAGGCGAATTTGGAAGTCAATCAAGATGGGTGATATCTTCACTGTGTTCCTCGAATCACTCGTACACAGTGTAGGCCCGATGACAAGGCGCATTATAGTCTTGGAGGATCCCGTTTCTGTCCGAGAAAAAATGCAACAGTAGGGTGCATGTAGTCTCCTAAGAGCTACCGGTAGACCTCGCAAGTGAAACGTTGGTCCATACGCATCAGGGGTTCTAGTTCTTGAGTTACTTTACTTTGTGGGTTGAACGTTTAAGATTCAACGCCATCTAGCGTAATTCTATATACCTGATTACCGATATGACTGATAATCTAGGAATACAGCTGATCTAGTATTCCACATTTATTTATTTTTCAACATAATTTTGGTAAAATCATGATATTCAGGTAGGATTGTAAATGGCTCGAAGTAATAAATAACGCATTTATGGACTACAATGTCCAAGATTTCAAGAAAAACTGTTCAAGTATTTAGCTATGCAGTTTCAGTATGCAGTGACATCAAAGCAACTTCCAGTATATACTTCCATTATGAGGCTCTATTTATATTAAGTTTCTTTAATTTAATTTTTATATCCAGCGTTTTTGAATGCTTTGTACAGTACTGTAACAGAAGTTAATATTTAAGGTACAGTACTGTTAAATAAATATACTTAAAATACGAATTAAAAACGCATTAAGTAAGAACCTGAACAAAAATGACATCAGATATTGTTTATATTACACATTTATTTCATTAATATTTTGTAATGTTTGGTTTCCACGTGAACTCGATGAAAATGAATAAAATACTATATTTACAGGAAGAGAAGGAACTTTTAGCAGCACCTTATGCAAGCAATTGCACTGATTATCTGAAGGAATGGAAAGCTAATGGAGGTGAAGGTCCCTGGAATAAAAAGGTATAATTATGATTTTTCTTCAAGAAATTCGATGAAGGTTAAATTTTTATATGAATGTACATAGCAGAAGCGTATAGCATTGCCAATATCTAACTATAGTAAGCGCTGAAAATTCCAGTTTAATTTCTGATTGTTATATAGTTCTGTTTATAAATGTCCATATAAGGAATATAAAATGAATTTATTATTTAACTGTTCACTAACGATGTTATAAAAGTACTGAAGCTCTATTAAAATTTATCATCTAAGTATTTTATCTTGAATTATTGTTATTTCAGTCTTTCATTTTCAGAGTTCGACCCAGCTACTAAGCTGACACAGTTGCTTAGCTTGGCCATATACACTGAGTGATCACTGAATTATGACCACCCCTATGAAAACTGAATGCGACTCTTTGACCACGTGCGGTACGAGAGTGCGGACTTAGTCGATCTACGTAGCATAGATAAGGTGTCAGTGGTTCAGTAGGTAGTAAAATTGCGAGCGTGATGGGTAAAAGGAAGGATTTATCAGACTTTGATAAAGGACAGATTGTGGGTGCTCGACAAGCTGGTGCCTCGATTTCCCAAACGGCTGAACTGGTGGGGTGTTCGAGAGCACCGTAGTTAAAGTGTACCCGGACTGGTGTCGAAATGGTCAAACAACGACTCGACGGCAAAACTGCAAAGGTCAGCGAAAGGTTGATGTTGATGTTAAAGGTGAGCACCGGGTCCGACGACTCGTACAGGAGCAGCACTGTTCAAGAGTTGACTACCCAATACAACATGGGCCAACCCGAAACAATATCTGGCATGACCGTGCGTCGCACGCTCCCACGTATGGGCTATACTAGCAGATGACCCCATACCGCATTCTCACCTAACCAAAGTTCATCGGCGTAAAAGACTCGAATGGTGCAAAGAGCATTCAAGTTGGACGTTAGAAGACTGGAAGAAGGTGTGCTGGTCGGATGAGTCACGTTATTTACTCCACACCGTGGATGGTCATGTACGGATTTGGCATCAACAACATGAGGCTCTTGATCCATCATGCATGGTATGAAAAGTTCAGGGCAGTGGAGGCGGTTGTATGGTGTGGGGCATGTTTCACTGGTAGGAACTTGGACCCCTGGTGCATGTAGAACAATGTATCAGTGGTCTCCGCTATCGGCAACTGCTTGCTGACTGTATACACCCCGCTATGTTGCACTTTTCCCGAATGGCGATGGTGTCTTCCAATATGACAATGCGCTGAGCCATCGGGCACTTGTGCACTTGAGGAACACAGTTCTGACTTCCAGCATATCGATTGGCTTCCGAACTCCACCGATATTAATCCCAAAGAGCACTTGTGGGACACTATGGAGAGGCATATCAGGCGTCTGGATACATCAATCACTTTTACACCTGCATTGCTGGGCGCATTACACACAGCTTGGTTGGCCATACCTCCCGAACGCTTCCAACATCGTTTTGAATCAATTCCACGTCGGATAGCTGCTGTACTGACGGCAAAAGGAAAAGTATTAGGTAGGTAGTCAGAATTCAGTGATCACACAGTGTATGTTATTATAGAAGTGCGAATTTTAGGCCAAATTCTGCTCTCGATGCCAGTCACTTGATCATTTAATTTGCGGAATGGGCTTACCTTAATTTTAAATTTTGTCTGAGGTCTGCTTGTAGTCACCGCTTTTCGAAATAATCTCCTACGCAGTCTATATACTCGAAAAAGCCACTGACACATGCGCTCCTGAAAGCTATTTTGATAATCTTTAAGAGAGTGGTCGTTGCGGCTTTTTGAACTTGCTTGTCTCAGCCAAAATGTCACTCTTCAGAACAGTCTCCAACTTCACTGGGTCTCTCAAACCGTGTTAACGTGAAGACTTATTAAAAAAGAAAATACTTAAACGACATTACAAATATAGTAAAATGTCTTTTTAAGGGGTCTGTAACAATCGAATGTACTTCCATATGAGATTGACATTCTGCTGCTTAGCTGACTTAGTGTGTTTCTCCTACCTCCATACAGAGTTTCCTTAGCCTCTGCTATTTTCTCTGGAGTAATGGAAATCCTTGGCTGTCAAAGCCGCGAGTTGTCAGCCACATGTCCTCCACTTTCTTTAATGCACCTGTTCCACTTGAAAATTGCAGTTTTCTTCAAACAGTTGTCTCCGTAAATCTCTGATATTTCTTTCGCCGTCTCTGTAGCATTCATGCCACGTCAAAACTTCCTCGTCCAAGTAAAAAAAATCAAAATACTTCCCTCATCAATAGCAGAAAGGTGACCGGTTCAGCTATTGTGGGTTGTGTTGGTCTGGCCTTCACTCGACATTCGACTTCATCCCATTGGTGTTCCATAGGATTCAAACCGGAACACTGTGCCTGATATTCAAACTTCTACACATTCACGTCCATGAACCATTCGCGAATAGCAACCGACGGTATGGCATGGGGCATTATCTTGTTGAAAGTGCTTTAGCCTGTGATAAAGAATTGCCACATTTCGGATCATAGAATTATTGAAGATGTTCGAAAAGAGGCATTGGAATTCAAAGGCTAGGCCATACCATAGAAACAGGTGCACACTGTAACGCCACTTCTTCCTGATGTCAATGTTAGCACAATGCACTCTGGCATCAGATGTTTTCCAGGCATCCTCCGCGCCCACACCCTCCTATCTAATTGGAATAGTGGGGTAATCAGATTTGTCACTCCAGAGAACTAATTTCCACTGCTATATGGACCAATTACACGGTTCGTTGAATCATGCAAAGAGAAACACTGATTCAGGTTGATGTTTGGCTTATTCGCCGCCACTCTCCCATAAAAACCAAAGCTATGGAGCTCATGCCAGTCATTTGATGCCAGGCATATGATGCCTGGCATTCAGGATGCTTTGATGCTCTGATTGATCGGCGCGAAACAAGCAGAACATTATAAATTTATTTAAAATAAAATAATAAAAAAATGTATAATAAAACCGTTTTACGGGCCCTAGGCAGTTGCCTAGTCTGCCTAAGCCAAAGTCAGCCCCTGACAGACAATCAGGATTTAGCAATCAACTGGTATTAATTTATATACGAGTTTATTTCAAATATTTATATAATATATATTCATTTAAGTCTTAACTTTAACTTTATATTTTTGAGTAGCTGTAGTTCATCCTTTACTGGAACAACGTGAACAGAATGATGCGAGTTTAGAAAAATTAAAATAAACATTACACAGTAATTATTGTGAATTGTAAATTCTTTAAAAATAATGACAAATACATATTTCACATTATAAGACACTCATAAATAGAAAAATTTATAATACCAGTTGTTATACGTAAACGGACTAAAATAGCTAATGTGTTTCTATTTTTGTTTAAACTGATGTAGTCATGTGTGGATCAGTGTAAGCTGGAATTTGTACTTCAGGAGTTTAATTGCGTGGATCACACTGTGGAATACCTGAATAATGAGACCCAGTGCGTAAATGGTAAGCGTAGATTTATTTGTTTTCATTTAAATTATATTGGATCGTTGTATTTGCTAGTTTTATTCTTAGTTAATAATATATGAATTACCGTATTTCCCCATGTATAAGACGGACCTTTTTTCGAAAAATTTGGGGTCTAAAAATTGGGTGCGTCTTATACAGTGGTTGTAGATTTTTTTACTTGCATTTCGGGCTTTTAGCGCTTGTTGTCTTTGCGCTCATTGTTTCGCACTTGTTACCCGTATATTAGGTTACGTTTTGCAACGTTCTGCCCAGAAATGGCTCAGAAAAGATTTTCGTACAGTGCTGAATTCAAGTTAAAAGTGATCCAGTTTGCAAAAGTGAATGGAAATCGTGCTGCTGAACGTAAGTTTGGTCCTCCTCCAACTGAGAAAACAATCCGAGACTGGCTACGGAAAGAAGAAATCTACTGAAACCGCCACGGCAGAAGAAGGCCATTAGAGGCAAGTCAGCAAAATGGCCTGATTTAGAGAGGGAATTGAAGATATGGATTGAGGAGCAAAGGGCAATTGGAATTCCTGTGTCCACAAAGATGGTTCAGCATGAGGCAAGAAGAATTGCTGATGAAAAAGAAGTTACTGATTTCAAAGGAGGACATAATTGGTGCTTCAGGTTCATGAAACGGAATGGACTAAGCATGTGTACATGCACCAGACTTTCCCAAAAGATGCCTGAAAGCTATGAGCAGAAGGTCCTTGAATTTCATCGTTTTGTCATTCAATGTCAGAAGACACATCAGTTTGAGTTGGGACAGATTGAAAATATGGACGAAGTCCCCCTTCAATTTGATGTCCCAAGTAACAGAACTGTTGATAAGAAGGGGGTGAAAACTGTAACTGTGAAGACAGGTGGACATGAAAAGAGCCATTATACAGTTCTATCTTGTTGTGCCGACGGAACCAAGCTGCCTCCTATGCTGATTTTCAAACGCAAAACAATGCCAAAAGAAGACATTCCTCGAGGAGTGATTGTCCACGTTCATGACAAGGGTTGGATGCATCAGGATGGGATGAAGATCTGGTTTGAGAAAGTTTGGAGCAGGAGATCAGGTGGGCTCTTACGCAAACCTGCCCTATTGGTGCTTGATCAGTTCAGGGCACACATAACAAAAAACACAAAGAAGATTGCTGCAGAGCAAAAAACAAAACTTGCCGTCATACCTGGAGGCTTGACATCCCAGCTCCAACCACTTGATGTCAGCGTTAACAAACCCTTCAAAGCTGCCATGAGAGACGAATGGAACCAATGGATGAAGTCTTCTGGGGACAATTTGACACCAACAGGAAGAGTGAAGAAACAGCTATGGGAGAAGTTTGTACCTGGGTGAAAAGATCCTGGGATAATATCAAGATTGAGATCGTTGTCAAGTCATTTAAGAAGTGTGGCATTTCAAATGCCATAGATGGAACTGAGGACGAGGGAATATATGAAGACAGTGATTTGTCATCAGACACAGATGAGGACAAGCTAATGGATGGGAGTTTTGACAAAACTGCCATCATCAAAAGAGAATTTAAAATTCATACAACTCCTCATCACTGAGAAGTTGTATGAATTTTATGATGAATAAAATTTGAGTTCAATAACTTTATATAATACTTTTTTTTTTTTCAAATTTCAGGCCCCAAAATTAAGGTGCGTCTTATACATGGGGAAATACAGTATTTTATATATCATTAATTAGTTAGTTGAAAGTAATTACTTATTTACTTTTCAGTTCTATTAATTTTGGAAAATGGGAAAACACAGTTAATACGAACGTGCCTGAAAAGTAATTCAATGTGTATTCATTTAAAATAAAATTCTCTTAGTATATTATAATTAAATTAAATGGATTTGTTCATTTTAGAAGAAGAGCTACTCTTGACACCAGAACAAGTTTCTGCTTGTTACAACAGATGTGGAGACGCCTGCTAGTAAGTTCCAAATTTACTTTCATTAATGTTCCAATTAAACAGTAAAGATAAAGCGGAGTCTTTCTACATTTATAATTTGTTAAATTCCTAGCTGAATTTTGTCATCAATTGCTAAATTGCACTTCTAAACTATATTTATAAACCTAAATTTTGTTATTTACTTCCAAAGCCTTCCAAATTTGACGGTGGCTCCTCCATCAATCCAAAATTTAAAAAAAAAATTACAGCAAATATCCGCGACAAATCCAGCAATAATTTAACACTCACGGTTCTGAAGTGTACTGGAAACCACTGACTGGAAAATTCTGTTGAACTTTGAGACGAACCAAGCTCTCGTGGGTAGCACGGTTGTTATAATCATTGACCCACCTCACCCGATGGAAAAAGACCTGAGTTCGAAATTCCTGTCAATGACACGAGGAATTTTTATGGGTATTTTTCATAGTCAGTCGGTCTCAGGCGAGAGAGTCGCATGGCTTTTTCTCTCTGAAACTCAGGTTTTTCATCCCGAAAACAGCAAATGGACCACAGAACACCCGCAATTTACGAAAATATATTACAACGACACAAAATGGTCTACTTTGCTGATGCGTCTAGAACCCAACAGCAACTAACCAATCTGAGACCCCAACGTTCTCCTAAAATGCTTTTAAAGTTTGTGTTAGCATTGACACGTGCATCACTTAAGTTCAGTTTAACAGCATGAATATAAATGCTTCATGAGAGGTATTGGAACTAACTTGTTGATACGATGGGGTAGTCAAAAAAGTTCTGAGAACAGAGCATATAAAAATTATTAATAACTTATAGAATAGGTTATTTTGACAGCTTAATGTCTTATAAAATAACATTTAAAAAATTGTAAATCACTCTAATGCAGTTTCTAAAATTTTATTTTTAAGTTGGTAGTTGAAAGAAGAATGAATGTACAGCAAATCTAGGAGCGTTCATTAATCAAAATTTTGACCAAAGGGGATAGAAATCCATAAAAAAATGAGTAGAGTGTTTGGTGAAGAATCACCCAGTTGTGCTCTATTGCAAGATAGTTGACAGAGTTCAAAAGCTGACGCGAGTCAGTTGAAGGTGATGCAAGGTCTGGTTGGTCATCGGAAGCAATCAATTCTGAAACAATTACCATCGTTGAAAAAAAAAAAATTAGAAAACAGAAGAATTAAAATGTTGGAATTTGAAAAAAGTACTTAGCATTTCCCATGTAAAAATTTTAACAATAATAGATAGGCATTTGGGAATGTCCAAAGTTTGTGCAAGATGGGTTCCCAACAACACTTTTATTCATGACAAACATCACAGGGAGGAGTCATCAAAAGAGAATTTAAAATTTAATTCTCACCGACCCAGATAGATTTTTCTGGTGTTTAAACTTGGCTATATTTTCATGATCCTCAATCCTAAATAGAAAGCATGAATTGGAAGCACAAGGGATCTTCAACCCCGAAAAGTTTCGAACCCAAAAATCTGCTGAAAAACAGAGCGTTATGCCAGTTTTATGGCAAAGTTTAAAAGCTGAAATTCGGAAAAAAAAAAAGACAAGAAGAGTTGAATCGTCTGGTTTTGCTTCTACATGCCAATACAAAGCTCGGATTGCACAGAATTGAATTCATGAATGTGGATTTGAACAATTAATCCTTACACCTCCCCGAAGTCCCGGTCTATTTTTTGTTCAGAAACGTCAAGTCTCGTCTTGGTGGGACTGATTTTAAGGATAATGAAGAGCTAAAGGCAAACATGGAAGCACGGCTTGATGAATTTTTGCAGGATTAAATTCTTTGCAGGTTAAACACAATAAATTTATTGAACATCGGAGTAAATGCACTGGTGTGCAAAACTTAAGAACCAACACTATTTCTAAAGGTTACAACCACAAAATCTTTACTTAAGGTACTCTTTACTGATGAGATTAGATCCACTCTCAGCAGCGATTCTGGACGTCAGCTAATCTGGCAAGAGGTTGGCACAAGGTACGACCCGGCAAACATCACTGAAAGGGATCGATATGGCAGTCGAGGTGTTCTCGTCTGGGGAGGCGTTATCTTGGATGGACGTACACAACTCCAGATAATGGAATGGGGTACTGTAACCGGTGCACGCTACTGTACTGAGGTAATTCTTCCCCATGGGCGTCTGTTCCGAGGTGCCATTGGTCCCGTGTTCCATTGGTTTCGTGTTTATGAATGATAACGCCACACCCCATCGCACTGCAGCTGCTGATATGCTTTTGGAAAGTGAGGACATTGTTCGCATGGATTGGCCTTCCCGTTCCACCGATCTAAATCACATCGAACACATATGGGACGTCCACACCCACCAGAAAATGCTCACTAGCTGAAGATGGCGCTGACGGAGGAATGGACAACGTTACCGCAAGAACTTATCAACAACATTGTTCTAAGTATGGACAGGCGGTGCAAAGTCTGCATCGACATTAGGGGTGGTTATAACTCCTTCTGAGGACCACCTATTTCCTTTGTTCCATCTTTGGTAGTGATGCATCTGTAGCCAGTGCTATGTTGCCATTTTTGAATAAAGTCTCTCTGTACCGTTTTGTTTCCGTTGTTTGTGTCGGTCTTGTTTCCTTCATGATTTCTGTATGTCACAGGTTCCTTTGGTATGTTTTTCCCATATCCAGGCCATTCCAATGAGAAGCTACAGGTGAAAACCTGACTAGTCCTTAAATTTTGCACACCAGTGTACATTAAAAAAATTTTTAAAAATTAGAAATTGTGCGTCTATGTCTTTTATACTCCATTATCAAAACTTTTTGATTACCCCTCGAAAGGAGCTTGGACACTTAAAGTTTAAATGCAATATGTCGTTTCAGTAAATAAAACATTGCTCTACCCGTTTATTGTTATTTTTATTAATAAACTTTATTGCGCGATAACTCAAATAAATTTTGCATGAATAGCATTCAGGAAATATAGTCACATATTGAGAAGTAATATCTCAATTTGTCTGAAACGTAAAATAATGAACCAATGTATACTCCTACCATGACTTATGGAAGTGAAACTTGGGCACTCACCAAAAGAATGGAAGAGAAGCTGAGAATATAGTATATAGTATACTATATTTGAATATAGTAATATTAGTGTCTCATTGAAAAACTTTTCAATTTTGAAGTCACTTTTCATTTATTTTACTTATATGTTTTACCTTTTCTTTTAGTGAAGCAGAATACATTATGAAAGTTGAAAAGGTCAAAACAATGGCAGATCAGGTAAGCAAAAACTGATTCTATTATCTAAACTACAAACGAATATTTTGGTAGCTGTCACTTTGAATCACAGCAGAACAAAACAAAAATCATTATTACACGAAAAATATGAATATCTACGGTGTTTATGATTGATAAAGTTTAAGATTAAACCTTTTCTCGTGTCTTGGTTAAATATAAAATACACAATAGTAATCTACATTAAAACAAGGGGTTCCCAACCTTATTTAATTCGAGACATAAATCCAATTTCAACACATAAATGAAAATATACGAGTATATTTAAATTAAAATAAATTTAAATTAAATGTGAATTTAATTTAAATTGACTGAGCAAAACAGGAAAAATGGGCAGTTATAAACACACGATTACAAACATGGTATATTGATGTCTCGTGGCATTAGCTTAAATAAAAAAATAATATAACACAAAATTGTTTCTGAAGGTAGCCAAGAATTATTTAATAACTTTATGTTCAGTTCAATCATATTAATCAGATATATTCTGCTCAATCCATATTAATTTATACTTTTTTCTTCCCTAAAGTGCACGAATGAAGACGATGTATGCCTGTAAGTTAATCATTATTGTTACTTTGTATTCTTTAAAATAAATTTGTTCTTTAATGGTATTGTTTGATTATGAAAACGGACATTATAATTTACGAGGGGAGGGGGTTGTGCAAGGCATGTACAGGTGAGAAGGTTTATAATTTAATTGTATCATTTATATGACCTGTAGACGAAAGCGCTTAATCGTGAAAAAGCGAAAGTGGAAAGAAGCACCATCAGAAACTGAATTGCATAAAAAAAAAGTTCTAAAAAGTGACTCCAGGGTAAAATTGGCGCTGTATACCACGAGTACGCATATTACATATTTCTGGCATCGTAACAAGATAGACTAACAACTAATGAACGTAACTGGACAACTAATGACCGTAACTGGATTAACAACTAATGAAATCGAATTCATCCTCACTAACAGAAGATATATCGTGATGTTACCGTCCTCAACAAGGTAAATGTTGGAAATGATCACAGAATGGTAAGACGCACACTTGATATAGACGTAAGAAAAGAAAGGAAAAAAACTGACTGGAGTAAATAATACGAAGGTCTTTGAGGAGAAAACTGGAACTTAAGAACAAGTTTGAGCTTCTGCAGATCGTTCAGGACCAAAATATCGACGAGGAATACTACAACTTTCTGAAAGTGATCAAGTCCAAGAAACCTATAGGTAAAAAGAAATCCAAAGAAGAAAACATTAGTCAAGAATCACTTATCATGACGAACCGAAGACGACAAATGAAGAGTATACTGAGTTATGCAAAGTCATTAGAAAGAGACTCAGAGAGGACATAAGAATATTTAACAGAAGAAAAGTAGAGTCATGAGCAGTAATACAGAAAGACAAATGATACTGAAACTGAAGAATAGCGATAGTGTACAGTACTTATAAATAGCAAAGAAGGCATAATTCAAATAGCAGAAGACTACTATAAAGAATTATACAAGGAGCGAGGGAATGATGCCAGCAGTGGGGAAGATGGATCACAAATTAGTATGTCACACATATGACATACACGATATCATTTCCAGATGAGGCAGAACATGCGTTGAAGAAAATGAAGAATTAGAAAACCTGGGGGAAGATGAAGTTACTGTAGAGTTGTTAAAATTGAGAGGAAGAGACATAACACAGAAGCTGGCAAGACTCTTAACAAAATGCATTAGAAAAGGCGTGACGCCTAAGGAGTGGAATAATGCAATCATAGTTTTGCTGCATAAGAAAGGAGATAAATCAGAAAGTGGAAATTATAGACCAATTAGTCCACATCTACAAGTTGCTCACAAGGGTCATTACTAACAGATTAGAAAGAATACTTGATGAGAATCAACCGAAAGAGCAAGATGGCTTTAGGACAGGATTCTCAAATATGGATCACCACGTAATATCACAGTTAATGGAGAAAGCAAATGAATATAAAACACCATTATGCCTGGCATTCGTGGATTATGAAAAGGCATTTGACTCCATACAGCATAAGGCAATGTTTCGGGCATCGGAAAGACAATATGGCTATAACAAAATGGATGTGGCAAAAACAAAAGTAATGATGAACAAGTATGTCACAGAAAGGGATATAATCGTTGAAGGAGCAGAAATTGAAAAGGTGGATTCGCATACTTATCTGGGACAAGTCATTAGCTGTAATGATGATAAATTGCTGGAAGTCAAGAGAAGAATAAATTTTGCATGAATAGCATTCAGGAAATATAGTCACATATTGAGAAGTAATATCCCAATTTGTCTGAAACGTAAAATAATGAACCAATGTATACTCCTACCATGACTTATGGAAGTGAAACTTGGGCACTCACCAAAAGAATGGAAGAGAAGCTGAGAACTACACAGCAAAGAATGGGATGAATTATATTAGGAATCAGACTGTTAGATATTACAACTAAATAGATATTACATACATGGATTAGGCAGAAAACTCAAGTAAAGGACGTTCTTATTAAAACTAAAGAGCTGAAATAGCCTTAAGCAGGACACATAGCTCGAAGATATGATGGACTAAGAAAACATGGACTAAGAAAATAACAGAATGGTACCCAAGAGGAGCTAGAAAAAAACCTGGAACACAACAACGGAGATGTACAGATGAAATTCACGAGTTCGTGGGTAGTAAATGGATGGCCATTGCACAAAACAGAAGGAACTGGAAAATTGCTGGAGAGGCGTTCATCCTGCAGTGGATTGAAAATGGCTTATGATGATGAACAAGATAGAGGTATAGCGAGCACCGGACCAGGTATTTCCGAGCCACGGGCAGAAAGATTTTTCGCCACCCTTTTATTAAGGATATATATATTTCTTGCTTCATAATTCTTCGGTTTTTGGCGCCACGTGCAAGAGCCCTACTAGCCCGTCCTTAATCCGGCACTGGGTGTAGCAAATTAAAATTGTACTTGAGATGAGGACCGGTGCACTTCTGGTTGTTGTTATTTGGTTTTTAGGAGCATTAGCAACTAAGGCCATATTGCTCCGGGATATGCGGTGTCATTCCCTGACCTTTCCGCATCCTCTATATTTGGTGGTGACGGCTCGAACCCCGGTCTAATCAAGAAGCGTGTGCCGCACTGCTGCTCCTTCCCACCTGGCTACCGAGGCGCCGCACTTCTGGTGAAGTTCAGTTATCAGGAAAATTGCATTGGCGAACTTCAAAAATTTAAAATCGAATTGAAATTGTGTTTACCGCTGAAGAAACTGATGCAAACGCAAACGAACATGTACACTAAACCTATGCCAATCGTTCAGGATAATATGAAAAATAATAAATACTTATTGGACATTCATTGTCATTATTATTATTATGACTGTCTTCTTATGGAAATTTTTCGGCCCTGAGGGGTGCTGGTACCAAGCGCGTGGGTGGTTGGTTGTATCCGGTTATTATTATTATTATTACTGTTGGTCAAGGAACTCTCTTACTGTCCTACAGGTGTTTCAGCGTGCTTTCTGGAGTTCCATGTAAGTGTTCTCTGGGAGACCTATTGCTGCTAGGTTCTTATGGATGCTCATTGGCACCATGCTGGTCGTTTTCATGGTGATCTGGATGGCCATTACTTGTTCCATATGCCACATTTCTTTGACTTCCTGTCTTATGTCTGTGTACCTTATGATCTTTTCCTCGTAGGTGTTCTGGAGGTTGCTGGTCAGCACTGCTATGTCGATCAAATAGGTAGCGATTTTTTTCTTGTCATTGAGGGTTATGTCTGGTCTGTTGTGTCCCGCACAACAGACATTATTATGGCGCGGTCCCAGTATAGTTTTCGAGCAGATGTCTTTGGTATGGCCTGGGCATGTACTTGTAATATACGGTACATTTAGAATCCCGTCAATGACGTTAGAAATATTTATGGGCCTTTTTCACAACGTGGCTGAGTTAGTCGGTCTCAGGTGAGGGTAATTTACAGACACTATATACGGAGCAATATGGTCTTAGCTGCTGATGTTCCTAAAACCCTATTACAATAACAACAGCATGTATTCTATGGTCAATTTTCTCTTTGCTGGACGAAAAATCCGATTTTCCAGGGCAAAAACCATGCTACCCTCGCCTGAGACCGGCTAACTCAATCAGGTTGTGAAAAAGAACTATAAAAATTCCTCGCGTCATTGACAGGACTCGAACTCAAGTCTTTTCTACGCCGTGTACGGAAGATGGCGATTCCACAAGCTGTGCTACCCACGAGGGCTACACGCGTGGAATGACATGAAAGAGCCATCTGGCATTGAGAACGGTTTTCATTCCACTGTGAAGAATTTCAAGATGCAGTACAGTGGGCATGCGCCAGTATGTTCTTGAAAGTTAGTGGCGTCAACGATGAGAGACATCGCTGCTTTGTTGCAGGAAAAAGTGGTGTCCGATGCGATGTCATGTATACCTAATAAGACCGGCACTCAGTGTATATTTCCTGTTCTTTCCACACTCTACTGAGTGGTACAGTTTCAATGATATGTTTTTTTTTTCACTTCTGTTGCTTATTTAACTGCAGAAAGTAACTGAGTTTTTCTTCTTTTTTTTTAGGGTGGGCAGAGTTAGAGTGCACATCAAACTGTCTAGATTTAAAGTAAAACGCTCCATTCATGTACCGAAGTTTGAGGTAAGGAAGGTGTTTTTAATTAAAGTTATAATAGTTGTAAATAAGTTAATAAGTACTGTACTAGAAGCAAATGTACGAAATGAGGTTTTTACATCTTATGAAGCTTCGTGTTATTATTAATTGGGTAATTGCATGAAATTTATATATGGCGTGCATTAAAATTATGTGTAGTGTTCCAATAATTAATGGAGTTTATACTGGAAATTATGGAAACAAAGAGGTCATACTTAGTTTTGTCCCAGTGTTTCAGTTACAGGCTAAGATTCTTTAATATATGTCCAGTAGAATTCTGTTGATCCGAATTTTTTTCACTTTCATTTTGCCCCAATTTTACTCAAAGAAACTCGCACATTTAATGTTTATTTATCAGATTCCACTTATAGCATTATGAATATAAAGTATTAAGCAAAAACGTCTGGATTATTGGTTTATGGATGGTAAGCTAGGAAACTGTTCACGATCTATAGGTCAGAAACTTGTATATAAAGTCCAGATTAGAATGTATTTCTGACCAGGCTAGAAGTTTCTAATGTTGACATCATAACTTTTAGCCAGTTTGTTACTCAGAACACTAGATTCCCCGAAAATTGATGACGTAATGACGTAATCACAACCGTTAAGAAAAGTAAGGTCAAGCTGCGCCCACCAACTATCGTGGTATCTTGTAGAATCTAGCTTGCATCTCCTGCTTGTTTCAAGCAAAAATAACAGCCTTATACAACAATCTACAAATTAATCCCGAAAAACTTTTCTCTGGATTTAAGACGACAGAATTCGTCTAAAATATTCAAAAACTCCAGAGCCAGCGAGGTCTCCTCCTTCCATAAGCTGGGATAAAACCAGTGTGGGCTACGCAGACACTAACACTTCGCTTGAATTATTCTAACTGCTCCCTCAGATCTTGTATCATTCTAATTATTAGGAACATCCGCGAGCGAAACTATTTTCTTTTTCCAGCTGTAGATGAAGTCAAGCACAGAGGGTTGGATCATTCAGCCATTTTATAATAGTTTACACTTTCGATTCAAAATTTACTTCGAGCTATATTGATAAATCCTGCAGCCTTCTTAATCGTTTGAAAATTATAAATATAAATATTATAAAGAAATTAGATTATAATATTACAAATGTTATAAATACAGTATATAAATAGAAAAATATATTAGGTACCCTATCGATTTCATTTTTTATGTTAAAAATTTCGAAGGTATTCTCATTTTAGGAATGTAGGTTAATCGTTAGTGAAGTTCTAATTATATGGTGCTTATTTATTTTTTATTTATTTTTCAGAGCATAGAAGTGTTCAGCTACGTGGGTGGATATATGGGTATGTGGCTGGGGCTGTCACTGGTGTCCCTTTTCGATTTTCTTGAGAGCATTTTCTACACAGTGACGTACCCTGTGAAGAAAGCGAGGATGAAAGGTGGAAAAATAAGGAAAATCAACGTCATACAAGGACAAGATAAAGTTAAAAGTCTTTGTTAATGAAAATAAACGGATGTATTGATGAACGACCAATTGCAACCCTTATATGCTCTTAGAGTGCGATTTCACAACGTTTTGCTGAAAAGTCTAGCACGTTATCTTCAACACTGTTTTATTCATAAAATATTTATTTTGTTTGTTTTCTATTCGCAGCCATCTGCCCGCATCTTGCCGAACATTTTGATTATTCTGTAATATAAAGTAAAATCACTTTGAGTTACGAATATGCCATCTTTAGTAGACTGAATTCTTTCCAAATACACAGGGTAATTACAAAGCACCTTTATAACTCAAAACATTTATAACGATTTTATATTTCATAAGAAAGGGAAGAAATTAAATCAAGTTTAGAGATGTTGAAAATGGTGTTGAACCTTGAAATCGAGTTAAGTTTAGGGCTGGTGTACAGTACAGTACAGCAGAAGCCATTTAGGGATTGTCAGCACCCGATCCAATAGCGTGGGAATTGATGATTAAGACAATCTTTCATTTTCAGCATGTATGCTGAGCGTGTTATCTTGTTAAAAACAATTCTTCCTTAAGGATCGTCGTTGGGAACTTTGTTACCACTGATTTATGGTAACAAAGTACCCAAGCCCAAAAAATTATTTTTCACAGTACTAAATGATATGAATGGAACATATTAACGTTAGAACTGTTACTATGCGATTACTTGCAATATTTCATTGTCATGTCCCCTGTTTTCCTTTCGTCAGAAAAAGACTCGTTATAAATGTTTAAAGCTATAATGCTACTTATAAATGTCCTGTAATAAAGAACCGTGTAACTACATAGCTTCGATATTTGAATTTATTCCAGTAGAATAATCCCTGTTTATCTGTATAAGGTGCGCAACAAGCGTGGAACGTTGAAGGCCACATGTTGACCGTCCAGAAGTGATCTTCCTATATCTCTTAAGATATCTGATGGATACGAGTCATTTAACTGCTGAATATGCGTTTATAAATAATAATAAATAAATTTCTGTTTATACGCCTGGGTAAATAGGTTAATAAAAAGCCTGTACTAATGTACCCTTTCGTTTGACGACTCGGATACGACCATGATTTCTATATTTCTGGAATTCTGGAATTTTTCGTAAAATTATTTGCGTTTCACATATGAAAAATATCCGCTTTATGCCAGTACAGAGAAGCCCGCCCGTCTAGTCAACTTGTAATATCACACTTTGCTATGTTAACAAAAGTTCAGATTGGAGGCACCACGTTAACAAAAGTTGAAATTATTGAAGCTCTATATTTAACAATCCTATGAGTATCTTTTATCACTGATACGCGCTGCAGGTGAGGCATAATATTTTCTTCTATATACCTTTCGTATTAATATACAAATATACACATATGAAGAATTTATAACTCTGCTTCATGGATTTCTCTTTTGGTGACGGCATTGATTTATTTCCTGCCTGATAATACAGGATAAGTCAAAAGTAACTTCACAATTTTTCTCAAACGTGTTCACTACAGTCAACATCCGCTGACAATGGTGACAAACACTGCTGTAAAAAGTGACAAGAGGTTGACTATCGTTGGTTTGAAAAGGTAAGTAGTAGTAGTAGTAGTAGTAGTAGTAGTAGTGGCATGTGATGCAAGAAAGCAAATGTATGAGCTTATGCAGCATCAGCCAAAAAAAAAAAAAAAAAAAAAAATCACACCATTCCCTCCAATTGCCTGTCCAGTTCCTCCTTAAATTTATTCAACCTATCAACTTCCACAACGACAGATGGAAGTTTGTTCCAGCAATTAACCACCCGCTGGCTAAGGGCAAATTTCCGCACATCTATTCTACATCTCTGTCCTTTCTTAATTTGAATTTTAAAACATTAAGCCTAAGGTAAGGTGGTAAACAGCAAGTCAGCTAAGGCTATGAAGCATTAATATATTTTGTTTGTAATTGAGTGTATTCTTTGATCTGTTTACTGTTTGCTAGACGAAAAACCATGCAACCTCTTCGGAGACTGGCAAACTTAGGCACGCTGTGAAAAAAATTCGCACGTAGCTCAGTTAGCTGGTAAACAGCCACAAAAATTCCTTGCATTTTTGGCTGGATTCGAATTCAGGCCTAGGTGTAGGAGAACTTTGATTATAGCCACAGTGCTAACCTGTGAAATTTGTAAGCGACTTACTGAGACTTATATTCGACATGAGGCAGCATTATTTGGAAATCATATGTGATAATGTGACACATAATGGCTGCTGAAAACTCGAATGAGTCAAATCACGTTGAGACAAATTGGAAAGACATAGGATCACTACCTCGTGGAGACTAGTATGACTTGCTCAGTTAAAACGATACTCAATTAAAACTTATTCTCCCTTTTATTTTCTCCCCTCTTTTTTATTTATCTAATTTTTTATTTATTTTTATGAATTTTTTCAGTTAAAATTTTTTTATTGCTGGTAGCTGAGACATGAGCTGCCTTAACTACGGGATGGTTGGCACCCACTTGCATTGCACTACTTCAATGTCCCCGTGTCCGTCTACACCGCGGGGAGGTGTAGACGGACACGGGGCAGGCTTTCCAGGTGATCACCTTCCTGGTGACTAATTGGTCAGAAACAACTCAACACTTTCACTTCACAAACACAATATTACACACCTTTCAGGCTTTTACAGAGTTCTGTATCATCACAGTGTACCACAGCGGAGTTGAATTAAATTTCTGGAGCAGCTCTGCGTAAAATACTATATATGTCTACATGTTCAGTTAAAAACTGTTCTATTCGATGGACAGAGAAATATTTCGCCTGGCATATGTCATCTCACGCAAAAATCAAGCATATGTCAGTATATAATTCGGTATTGATGGACTCAGTATTTCTGTCACTAAATAGTTGGCCAAGCCATAAGAAGTAGCCCCGCACCATTACCCCAACCTCTCCGAACTTCATTGTGGGCACACTACATTTCCTCAGCATTTCACACCCACACTCGTCTTATTCCCTGAGTGTGAAGCGCCACTTGTTGCTTTCTAGGGCATTTATATACTGTTCTACGGTCCAAGAACAATGAGCTTGTTACCACTTACAAGGACGTTGTTGTTGTTGTTGTAGTAGGGTTTTAGAGCATTATCAACGAAGGCCATATTGTTCCATATACAGTATATGTCTGTAAATTGCGTGTGTTCCGTGGTTGATTTTCTGTTTTTCTGGAGAAAAAAACAGAGTTTCAGGGAGAAAAAAACTATGCTACCATCGCCTGAGACCAACTACCTCAGCCAATTTGTGAAAAAGGCCCATAAAAATTCCTGACGTCATCGACGGAACTCGAACTCAGGTATTTTCCACTCGATGTGGGGAGGACGGCGATCTTCCAACTGTGCTACCCAAGAAGGTTTACAAGGACGTCCAGCATTAGTTAATGTGAGAGTGGACTAGTGATTGCAGTTCCGTTATAATAAACGTACTGTACAGTGAATGGCCACACTTAGGTCTCGTATTTGAAGCTGCAACTAATATTTTCCAAAGGCAAACAAAGCAACTACTACTAACAGTTAACCAAAGGATTTCATTAGCTAATTTCTGAGAGAACACTGCGAAGAGTTTGCATAACATGGATATCTGGAGTAGGTCCCCGAAAAAGACCAATGTTAACAGCTGTGCATTTAAAAATATGCTAAATAAGCTAATATGGATTAAAAGACTTAAAAACTGAACTGTTGATGACTGGAAAGCTGTTTATATTGTAATGATTCCAAGCACACAGTTCAAAAATAAAAGCGATGAGACATTTCATCCAGGCTATGTATAAGATGTCGTACAAGCTGGTGGTGGGACAGTAATGCTTTTTGGAGATGTTCTGGCTATTAAGAAATAGGCCCGCTACTTGAGATAGAAACCAGTATGAATCAGGCTGGCTACTTGCTGAAAATATGAGTGACATTCATTATTTCAATACTTCTGTGTTCCAGGATGACAATTGTAGAGGCCCTGTGAATTGTCACAGGGAATTTTGACGCTGAATCAAAATTCCGTGAATGCTCACGGAATTTTGATTCAGCATTGGACTTTCTCTCACGCAAAACTTCACACTGATTATGAATTTTTTAAATTCACGCTACTTCACTGAAGCGAGTTGAATGGATCTGATTCTTATTCACGTGTTTGTACTTCACAGTTCTAATCACTGCGGATCAGATATTTGTATCGATATACTGGGGAAAAAATATAATGTGACCTGTGGCTACGTACCAAAATACAAAGAGGTAACTTCAGTAGTTCAAAGTGAGATAACCCTGGAAGTGGTAGAAGCATCATAATACCGTGATACGAAACCAAATGAAGCTATTCTCTCACCTGCCTCTGTAGCTCAGTGGTTAGAGCACTGGTCTTGTAAACCAGGGGTCGTGAGTTCGATCCTCACTGGAGGCTAGGTACGTTATTTTTTGCCATTTTCTACTCTACCCTTCAACCGCTTCTCCTACCGGTGATAAAAACAATACACATAATACAAAAGCATTATAAATATTTAATAAATTGTAAAGATTATAAATGTTGAAGGAGTTTACTTATGCGTGGTATTGCACTACCTCGAATACGTAACTCTACCTATGGAGAAGACTACTATTAATTATTCTTGGCAGATACCACCCAGATGGCATCGTTTCAAGGCTTTTTTTTGGCCTCTCTTCGGTGGGTGGGTGGGTACCCCGTTGTTGCAATAGTGACAACCCAGTTATGAAGTATAACTCCACAATATGAAAGATGCCTGATGGTGTGCAATGGTTTAGTCTAAAAGACATTTCTTGGCTAAAGCCTCAGAGTATAAGGTATCCGCTTTAAAATAAGTAAATATTCTTCTCCATAGGTGACGCGTTACTTATTCGAGATAGTGCAATACTATGGCAACTCGTTGTGAAGGTGAAGATATTCACAATATGAGATATAATTAAAATGATGCATTAAAACTATCGTGGTAGTAAAATGATGTGTGTGCCTTAACCCATGCATAAGTAAACTCCTTCATACTCTAAGGATTTAGCCAAGAAACGTCTTTTGGATTATAAATGCTGCTTAAATCACTTACCGATGGTTGTATAGCTGACTGTTATGGCTAGCGCTGTACGTTACAAAACCAATAAGGAAAAAATATATTAAAAATAAAATTCTGAAGTACTGAGTATTAAAGATCTAATGATGTACTATTTTTCTCTGCACAGCGTGGAGGTGTTAAGTTAGATAAGTGGATACATGGATATGTGGTTGGGTTTTTGTCTTGTGTTCCTATTCGATTTCGATGAGGGAATTTTCTACACAGTGATTTATCTCGCGAATATAGCAGCGACGAAGTGCTGCAAATCAAAAACTAAGCTTCAAAAGTCAGACAAAGACATACCAACGATATCTGTTGTCCTAATAAAATTCTGTGGTTCGCATTTATGAAGATCATCATCGAAGCCACTCTTTCAGAAAAGCAAGCTTCTCTTTATGACGTCTCATAAACACTTTTATATCATGTATTAATTTTTCTAAAGTAAACAAAATAAAAAATGAAAGTATACAAAAATAAACTGAAAAAATAAAATAAATAAAGGAAAATTAAGGAGCAAAAGCTAATATTCACTACGAGAAGCATAACGGCAAGGGTAAAATATGGCGCAACTGCTGCCAGAAATAATAGTTGATTATATTATTAAACTCCAAAAAACAAAACTTAAACTCCAAATAAAATTTTTATTTCTTATTAACTTTGTTTAAATTCTGTTCCTTACTGAATTTTGATTCTATTATTTTTAAGTGAGGGAGGAGGACGTAGATCTTACTATAACAAGGAGTATATGAACTTATTATTACAGAAGATGGCCTCTATTTATTTATTATTTACCAAAAAAGTACAGTACATTATAAAAGAGATAAATCTTAAAATAAATGCACGCCCATAGTAATTTATAAACCGTGCATCTGCCAAAAGTGGTAAAGCTAAAATAAGTGATTGCATCTCAGAGATGACTCCCATTTCCAGTATACGGAAATGATATCAAGTGGGAGCAATCAAAAACTGCGATCCATTAGGTTATTTCCTTGTCAGCTTTGAGATGGCTTCCAGTACAAGAACCGTGGCATTCACTGAGCCAGGGTACTGATGGTGGTCATTTTGGGGATGCTTGCATTTAGTCAGCTACGAGCCACTTGCTTTGTTATACATTCGTGGACACTGTTTTACTGTAAATATACTGTATACACAATATACTGTAATGTAAACCTTTCTAGCTACGTGGCTGTCCTCAAGGTCACCACTATTTGGTAATAATAACAATAATAATAATAATAATAATAATAATAATAATAATAATAATAATAATAATAATGCTGTTAAATTGATAGTTATCGGTCATGCTAATTTTCTTCACGATTGTGTTTAAAATACCGGCACTTGATTCCAAAAGCATTGGATATCTAACTAAACTAGCACCATCTTTATACTTATTAGAATAAATAATTATCATAATTTTTATTTTCAATCAAATACGACTTGGTTTTAACCTTCGTTAAGTTTATTTAATTATTGAGTTTACACTAGTAAAAGAAATATGGCCTAAATATGGATAATGTAATCGTGAAATACTTATATTCACTAATAGGCTTCCGATTAGCAAAAGTTTTACCATTATTCCTATCTGAGTAATATGTATTTACCATTTGCACTACTTTAGCAAACGCCCATTTCATTTCTTCATGTTTTACTCTTGTAGAGGTATGTAGTTTATTCATGTTATGTAGGTCATCATGAACTATTTTGTCTTATATTTGATATACTGTATTTCAAACTGCGTTTACATATGTAGAAGAAAATCACTGTAGGAGTAAAGCTTTAAATTTTAAATAAAGTTATGATAAATATTAGATTTATTTTGTGTTTATCTTGTTCACAATAAAAAAAACAACCTACCTGCTATCTTTCTGCAGTTCGAAATCTTCATAAAATAGTTTACACAATATCAAAATGCTCCAAACGAGTTAATGACGATTGCATTACATACGCGTAAGAACACAGCATTTACAAAACCGTATAGTGCGCCCTCCTTTTTGTTTTATTCTAAACTAAAATAAAAAATTAAATAAATAAAAGTCGTTAAGAATTTTAAAAATAGTTGAAAATTTTCACTAAAAATTTAAAAACGAAACTGAAAAAAAAGTTAAAAAGTAACCTAAAAAAGAATTTGAAAAGAAAATTAAAAAAGAATGAAAATAAATAAAAACTTATTAAAATGAATTTTAAGAAAAAAGACAGATATTTTACTGTTATACAAAGGCATTCTAGGGATCTAATTAGATCACAGATTTCTGCTAGGAATATTTCATTTATGTTTGCATATATTGGTTACATAATTTATTCATTACTTTCGTTATACCAAAAATAAAGGTTACGTATTAACAGTTAGTCCCAACCCCATAACTAAGCTTTCTTCTTTGCATTTATCATTTATATCAGTCTCCACTCTTGGTAGAATCGCTGTCTCCTTCCCACACCGGTGTAAAAGAGTTTGAGTCCCGTCGACAACGTGAGGACTTCTTTATGGGCCTTTTACACAACGTAGTTGAGTCAGTCGGTCTCAGGAGAGGGTAGCATTGTTTTTTCTCCACACTCGGGTTTTTTTTGTCCAGAAAATAGAAAATTGACCGCAGAACACGCAATAACAACAACAACACTCTTGGATTTCATTACGTATAACCAGAGACAACTGCAACTTAAGAAACTCAATTAACCAGCATGCCCCAGAGCTCTGAATAGACAGCGTGTTATCGGTCCCTTTCATCATACACATCGGCAATGTGATGCGCATACTTGATGATTAAAAATAAGATATTTTATTAACAAGCGTAAATTTTCGATCCCTAGCCTACCTACTACGTAGCACACTTTGCTACTTAAGTGTTTACAATGTTCTTATTGATATCTTTCACATCACTATAGTGAGTGGTAGCATTGCGCAGCTTGTTACAAAAGCGATTACTCAATTAGGTAATTTCGTAATTAAAATGAATTTATTAATCCTTGGTAATATTCTAAACTCAATTATTTCAAGATCGTTCGAATGAAAACGAATACTCTTGCCTTAAGATTTGTAAGCAGAGTCAAAATTGAAAACCCACCCTTCCTTTCCAACATTTTATTTATTTACTAACCCTACTAATTTTCTAAATATTTTATCAACTCGATGACACTACTCTACTCCTCGTGGTAGATTTGGTAACCTGGACAGGAAATAACTAATCCACTAATCCTGTGGGCTAAAAGGAATGAAAATGTACAGCGACACAGATCTAACCATTACATCTCACTCTCAACTTATCGAAACTTGTTGAATAAGCCAGTGTTTCTAAACTGATAGTCCGCGAGTACTCACCACGTGGGTTAGCGTGCAGAGGAATAAATAACACATATCTGTAAATATGAGTAAGATTTTATGTCGTTCATACACATATACAATATATTTATACTTGTATTTTTTATAAATTAGGGCATAATTTTTGATGCTCCATGGTCAATTAAAGGTTGACAAACGTTGGAATAGACTATGATACATATCTCTCTCTCTCTCTCTCTCTCTCTCTCTCTCTCTCTCCCTCCTCCAAGTGAAGATTATCTAATTAATTTTATCTAATTGATTTAATTTGAAGATTACCTAATTATAATACGTTTTTATTATTGCGATTATTGTGTTAATGCGACTCGAAGTCTCGTCAGCTCTCGTGAAGATTACAACAGTTTTTTTTTTTTTTTTGTTGCTATAATCTTGGGATCTTGGGCTGCTTTAACGAAATTAAACAGCCTGATCTAAATCGACTCTAAGTCTTTTCCAAAGAAGTATTCATTTTCAGTTCGATATCGCTTTCCTGTCTTTTCTAGTGATTAAAAAGGGCTGAAAGGAGACCACAAATGTATTGAGTTGCAGTATATTCAGAATTCGCAAAACTGGTCAACTATATTTAGAAACGGATCTCAATTTTTAACAAAATCTAATGCACTTCTATAAAAGATACAAACCAGCCTTTTCATAAATAGAAGTTTAAACACATTTATTATTAATAGAAATACAGAAATTGTAAGTTTTTAGGATGCAATGTATAGAAAACTCTGACGTCTCGAGTTGTGCAGAGGGCGTAGTTCTCACTGAGTTATATTTAGTGAAACAGAATATTAACCTTCTGAACCTTCCAATTATGTTCTATTTTTGAAAACAATTTATTGTAATGAATAAATATTCGTTTTTTTATTTATTAAAGGCACATGGAATATTTTGTATTAGTAAGTGTATTTTTTTTTTCTGTTGAGTTCTGCTGACATTTTGATAATTATGTTATGAAAAGTTTCATAATAAAACACATCTATGTACTAATGAACATGAGTACATCGTTAAAGATACGCATAGAGGGAAATAAAAATGCATAATTTTCTCATTGACTATTATGCAGCAAGCTTGCACTGTTAAATAGTTGGCGCCGCAGAGTAACATGCAATACTCAAACGTTCCAATTCCACCTCCCTGTCCTATTGGGTCTTCTATCTGGCCACGTGGTAAAAAAGTGTCTTATCTTAATTTAATCAGCTTCCACATTTCTTTTTTTTATTATTTTGGAGCATTAGCAACTAAGGTCATATTGCTCCAGGGATATGCGATGGTCATTCCCTGACCTTTCCACATCGTCCGTATTTGGTGATTAAGGGCTCGAACCCCGGTCTAATCAAGAAGCGTGTGTTAAGCACTGCTGCTCCTGCCCACCTGGCTATGGAGGCGCCTGTTGTGTTGAATGATCAGGTAAATTATTTTCCACCCGTGGTGAAATTATGCATTCTCATTTATTACATACTTTTGCCATCCTATTGCCATCATTTTTGCTGTTCATTTTAAAATTTTATGTTGAATTATAGCTTTTAACAATATTTTTCAATAAATTATAAAAACCTTTATAAAATGAAAATAATTACAATTAGAATGTTTCAGATGTCCGACGATTTTACAAAATTTAGTACGGACGTTCATAAGGGTGGTAGTGGTGATGGTGATGTTCTTCAAACATCTTCTGATTATACTTCTTTTTTGCTCTACTCTTTCCAATGGGAAAATACAACAAGTAAATAATAGCTTCCAGACAATCGTACAAAGAAATAAGTGATATTCCTAGCCACATTCCCATATAACCTCCGATGTAGCTAAACAGCTCGATACTCTAAAGAGGAAGAAATATGGATTATTTTTAATGATTTAGGTGCTACAATGACACTACAAAATATTACAGTATATGGTTTCAAAAACAAAACACAGAAATTCTTATATCTAGAATAAACAGTAAAGTAACAGGAATTATTTAAAAAATACAGTATCCCATTAATTTTCAGCATTGAATTTTTATCCCGAACAGCAAGCGTGAACTTGGTGAAAATTACATGGATCCAAGCTGTCTCTGTTGCATATCTCATAGAAATAGAGAAAAATGAAAAGAATGGCGAAAGTTTAACAATGCAGTGGCAAAACGATCGTCTTTTCTTAATAGAAAAACAGTGTTATGTATCTGGGTGAAGTTTGTAGTCACTATTTGGCTAATTCCGAAATTTTAGCCAAATTAAATAGCAAATGCGAACTACGCACTGTAGAAGCCCTCGCTATAATTGAGTACAGAGTTATGAAGTCCTTTTCCATCATCATTATCATCATCATCATCATCATCATCGTTCCGCTATTCCACGGGTCGACGTATGAAACCTCGCCACCATGCCCTGTCCGTGTACTTCTCTCCGTCGTTGAGTTCACTCCAGTTTCCTCCTCTCTTAATGACATTGGTCTTTATCATGTCCTGCCATCTCATTCTTGGTCTCCTCCTTGGTCTTTTGTCCCTTAATTGTAAATCAAACACTCTACTTGGCAAACGCCTCTCCTTCATCCTCTTGACATGTAGGATCTCCATTGACCTGTTAGCCAATAGAGATCCTACTCTGTTTTAAACCTCATCTGTGCAATATTCGAACCAAAAGTTTCTGAACTATGATACAATATGGTTTCACTTACTGGTTGTTCTCTTGCGAAATACTACACCTGATCCAGGCGTATTACTGGAAGCTCTTCTGGAACCTTTGTTTCCTTACCTGTTGCAGCACAGAGAGTTCATTGAACGGGTACGTTTTCATCTCCTGTGATGATCAGTTAAAAGAAACATTAATGACGTGCAAATGGTGTTACTTGTTGTTACTTTTGGTCATCAGCCCAATTGCAGGAAGCGTCTGTTTAGTTAAATTAGGACTAAACTTTTATAGGAATTTTGATAAGTTGCGCAGTATTTTCATCTGATCTGGCCGGGAAATATAATCAGCATGAACGTTCTGCATCTTCAGTAGAAGTCAGCCCATTTTTGAATAATTAGCTCAGATTTGAGTTCTGCCCATTACTAGACCTTGAAAGCAATTTGTCTTTTAAGAGCTGTTTTTGGAGTTTTTAACAGAATTTGATGGAGCGTCCTTCTTTCAATCCGCAAGGCCGCCGTAGCTGAGTGGTCGGTGGCGAGGGTGTATAAGTAGAGGTTCAAGCCCGTGACTGCTAAATACGGTTGTTTCTTGTATTCTTTCTTTCTTGTGAACCCGTGTGATTACAACGGAGTATAAACAGAAAATTTATTTATTTTTTATTTATTAAACCACAAAATCGTAAAGGGTACTCAAAACGATCTAACTTGGAGAGTGTAAAATAACTCTGAAAGAAGCTAGATTAGCACAGTTGGTGTCGAACCGCTCACAGAAGGAACGCACATAATTACAAGCCTTTTGATTTCCGTTGCTATGTTCCTCTTAATATTTAGATATTTGGAAACACACAGTATGTGCTTAACAATAAATTTTTTTGCCAGTGGTAGGAGGACACTCAGCAGGGTTTTAAAGTAAATGCTGGATTGTTTAAAGTACTATAGATCTCACCTCGAATTTTGGCTTGTAGGTGAACTTGGTAACTTCAAATCTGTTGAAGCGGAAATCGAGTTTGATATTCTTGTACCTATAAATATAAATAATCGACTATAAATTCAAATTCACAGTGATTCAAGCTAAAATGTGCAAACTCCGTAGTATCTCACAGTATGTAAATTATCTACATTATTTATATAGCATTAAATATAAGGTTTGTTTAAAAAGTAGTGGAGTAAGACTTACTTGCAAGTGACCTCCTCTATGGGACACTAGGAGAGATAAAAGTACTTCAACAACAATATTAACGTTACTATTTTCACAACTTTTTATCTAAATTGCAAGTAAATTATTAAAAATTAAAATATTTTCTTAAATACATAAATTACTTAAAAGAGTAAGATGAACAAGTTAACTTACAAGACCTTCATATGTATTTTTCTCTTCTACGCGGATTACATAATTCTTCTCGCTGCAAATAAAAGCAGTACTAAGTCAAAAACTCAAATGACAATATTTTAAAAGGTCTGTTCAAAAGCATTCTTTTTGAACAGACTGTTCTTAAGCCCCAAAAATCTAGCTCTATCTCTCTTTCTCTCCGAGAACACAATTGTGCTTCCTCGCAACGTGTTGACACAGGCAGACAACCGATATCCACCACTATTAGCAATCAACAGAAACCGAGCAATTTGTATGTGCACTGTCAAAATGATCGCTCTGCGCATTATCCTGAAGTGCCCTCCCATAATAGGTTGCCTACAACCTCCCCAAGTTTTAAGTTTCCCCGCAGAAATAACAGATATGCAAGCATAATAGGAACAAGAAATATGCAGTCTTGTATTAAAATTAGAAACAGAAATAGTTCGACGCTTAGAAGTAGTAACATTTTTGTTAGCAGGTTAGACCCAATACTACTTCCCAGCAGATGGACCAGCTACCATTAGAGCTAGAAATTCCAGGTAGAGCTTTCAAATTAAAAACCAAACATCCCACATATTCATCATTTAGAATTAAGCTAAAGAATTGTGACCTACAAAAATATCTAAATCCTGACATCTGGCCAAATGGTCTACTCGTCATGCCATTTTATGCAGCTATTGGAGGATCGGTCAACAACTCTAGTGAAAAGGTACCAACTAATTCTCAATCTACTGAACTCTCTGCATAGCTAGAGAATAATATTCCTGATTCTCATCCTAATCCATCATTTAACCTGCCACCTAATACATCTGTTTGCAAACATCCTTCCAACACATATGTCCATATCAGCATTTTTCTTCAAAATGTAAGAAGCATAAAAAATAAACTGTCTACACTTATTTCCTTAATGGTTGAAGAATTTCACGACATCATATGTTTAGTTGAAACGTGGATGCAGGAATCTCTACAGGATGTTTTTCTACTGCCGAAGAATCTCAGCTACACGCCAATATTGACATCAAGAATTAATCGTAGAGGTGGTGGGACAGCAATAATTTTAAAATCCAATATTAAAATTTCGAACACATACAACTCTAATACCTTCAACTTTGAGGGAATTTCCCTAATAATCCAAGATAAAGATTCTCTGCTTCAAATTTATAATATTTATATTCCACCTGGACCTACTGATGACATCATTAATGAAGTAATAACCTGGATCACTACTGTTCTTAAGCCTCAAACTAACATCATTATAATGGGCGACTTTGACCTTCCCCTGCCCAAATATAATTTACAAATGAAGCTGCTGTCCGACTCAGTTTTGTTCTAGGAGCTAAAAAAATCAAGGAGCTAAAAAATGTTACAAGCGGTAATCAAGCGCTTGATCTTGTATACTCTAATTTCTCACTCCAAGAAAAACTTAGCAGCAACCTTACATTCAAATCTGACTATAAAAGTATAGAACTGCAAGTAACAGTTTGCTACCAGAATCCTCGCTCCCCTCTGGAAATCACCAAAAGAATATTACCAATTAAATTCCTTCAGAAAGAAAAGTTTTTGCAGCTCTTAAAATACTACCCATGGGATTCTTTTAAAAATATTCCTATACAGGACGCCACCTTTCTTCTTATAAAATGGTTGAATCAACTGAAAACAGAGTCGGCATCCAAACTTGTTAGAATATCTTCTCACTCCCTTGGTTCAAATCCCACCTGAAACCATACTTTAAAAGTAAGCAAAAATACCACAGACAGTGGAAGAAATACAGCACTTCATTAGCACACATAAAATATAAAAAGAGCAGAGCATTGTTTCAACTCAAAAAAAATTCAGTAATACAAAAATTAAGTAGAAAGTGCACAATAAAAGAGCATTTTCTACAAAAACAACAGCTACTTTAGAGCATGATCTAGTTTTTGAATGGATAAGATGCAATATGGAAACAAGCAGTTCTGACATTTGCACTGAAGGTATACAAAACAGATTTATAGCATTTAATTCTTACGAACAAGCAGAGAAAGTGCAACATGATGTGTTTCCGGGTCAAGTCCTGCTAATTAACCAACTTGTGAACAAGAATACAGTTCAGCGTGCAGTTAACCAAATACGCCCTGATAGTAGTGAAGGTCCTGATGGCATCCCTGGTTTTATTATTAGATTGTCCAGCGTATACATTATTGATTCGTTAGTGCATATCATTTCCAGGTGCATCTGCCAGCCATTCCTTCCAAGACAGTGGGAAATTTTCAGGATTACTCTGATTCCTAAAAAAAGCTTGCAGAAATAACCATCCCGGCCATCGACCAATTGCTGTTTCGTCAATAATTACAAAAAATATTGAAAAAAATCATGCTACCATATCTTCACAGTGCAATCTTCGCTAATGCACCTGTCAATATGCATTTTGGTCTTAGAGGGCGCTGCACAACAACAAGCCATTGTACGCATCCAAACATTTCAAGATAAGGCACAATGCGATGTACTTTATTTTGACATCAAAGGTGATTTCGACAACATAGATCTCAAAAAAGCTTTTGAAATACTAAAAAAATGATTATTTCCTATCTTCAATACAGCTTGAATCGCAGACTTATCCTCTTCCCCACTAGTACTGACAATATTCTCGTCACAACCTCAACGACATTCCTCAAGGAGCCATTCTCTCCAGTACTATATTTTCAGCATCTCTTCAACCACTTCTACAAGAAAATCCAAATATACTGGCATATGTCGATGATTTAAAGTTATTTATAATCTCCAAAGCCAGTGATGATATTCGCAACGTTATCAATGATGCGAATTCACAGATTTGTGAAATCATCAAGTACCTGAAAGATCTCAATCTGAATATAAATGCAAGCAAATCTGCTCAAATTACTTATTCCCTTCAGAAACAACCCAACTACATAGAAATAAAAATTGCAGATGTCCCAATCCCAAATGTTTATGCTCACAAAGAACTTGGAGTTGTTTTTGATAAAAATATCTCCTTTAATGCCCACTATTTATACATTTGTATGTTGCTCAAAAAATCCAAAATGCAAAATGGTTAATCAAACAAGAAACAGCAGCGATTCAAGACAGAAAAACAGTCATTAAGCATGTTCAAAGATGCATCTTTCCCATTCTGTCCTATGCTTCCGAAATCTGGTCTGGTGCTCCTCAAGTAACCGTCAAGAAATTCCTTTCCCTAGAATATTGGGTTCTTAGATGGCTCAATGGGAAAGCTTCGTTTTCCCCATACAATATTCAGGCAACAGCTTTATGAAAATCTAAAAACAAAGCCTCTGCAACAGATGACCAGCGAGTCTGGAGTCATGATTCTTGCAAAGTTAATCACTTCTGCATGCGATTCACCAAACTTAATCAATATAATAGCTTCCCCCAACAGAAAAAATTCAAGAAACCAGCAATTCAAATCCAACCTCTCCAGACAGAATGTTCCCCTATGCACCCCTTCACCTCATAAATCATCACAACATTGATTGCAACAGGTCAATCAACTTTGAAGTCTACAGGAGTCAGATCTTCGATAAAATGAAGAAAAATAATCCAACCCAGTAACTGCAACTGAAAGCCAAATGTCCGGTTGTGAAAATTCTCTTTTTAATTCATAACTATAGTTCCTAGTCACTGTTAATGTCTATATGAAATCTGCTATGTACATATATTCGATTATTTTATGTAATTTCCTCTGTATTATTATCTGCCCCTAGCTATGTGCTTGTGATGGGCTTGCTGTAGTTGCAATAAATGAATATTTATTTATTTATTTATTTATATACAAGCGACAGTGCGTGTGGAAACAGGCTCTGCGAATTTTAAGATCAACAAGTGGTGGGATGCCAAATATCTATATAAGAAACATCGTACACAAATGGAAGGCAGCTGGCCTTGACACATTTGAATATTTACCACGGACACCACGTAAATTCCAAGAATCAACCGAAAGATCTAAGGTCGTACAGCAGCAGTTGTAAGAAGGGAAACTGTGTGCAGCGTGTGAGGTAGCTTAATGGTGGATAACAGGGTTTCATGGATGAATAACCTCCAACATGTCTCTCGTAACGAAAGTTAATGCAAAACGACGGATGCAATGGTGTCATACTAGAAGAAACCGCCGCCCCTTGGAAAATGATTCTCTTCAGCAATGAGTTTTGATGTGCGTGGCTGACCCCATCGGATGAAAGGGAAGTGACGATTCCAACCCAGAAAACATTTCAAAAACGTCGAAATCGGGAAGTACAATGGCAGTATCCAATGGTTTGAACAGTGATATGGTGCTAGATAGATGGTATTGGCGATTGCACTTTCTAGATTGCGCGATATTGTAAGATCTTCCAAACCTGATGCAGTTTTTTTGAAGAAAACCTTTCAAAAATATCACAGTACCAAGAATAACATAATGTGCATATATATTAAAATCTTAACTGTATTGAACTCTTTCTTATTTTGTAATTCAAAATGATTAAAAATTGCAGAGATATTCAATTATTCTTAGGTTTCAATTGGTTAATATCCAATGTAATTATAAAAAAATGTATAATTTTCTTACTTGCACGCTACTCCACATCTGCTGCTGCAAGCATCCACAATATCTCGGCCTACTACATACTGCTCTATAAATAAATAAATTCATGAGTAAATTTTCGAGCTCCTTGAATTCGCAATTCTACCAAAAGTCATAGAGCGCCTGGGACAATTATCCTATGACTGCCCCGTCAAAAGTCAGGGCGGATGCTCAATGAATGTTGGCAGTTCTTGCGATAAGAGAGTAGCATGCTCTTACAAAACCTTAAAATTTAATTTTATGACTGTTATTAAAATATATTTGAAAGATATAAAGAAAAAAACAGAACATAAAACAACAGTTAGTCGATCTCATGTGTGGATAGCAAGATTCCCTCCCACACTTTGGAAACTGGGGTTTTTCATCCAACAAAACAGAGAACTCGATGAGAGAACACGCGCAATTGTACGGACATAATACTCATGGACGGATAAGGCAGTTCTTCATTGGTTCTTAATGCCACAATTTTTTTTTTGTTCCATATCACTTGAATAGTTATAATCTCGTTTCACATAGCACAGTCTACTGTTTGGAGATTCACCTTCTGAAAATCGAATATTTCCCCCTAAATATTGAACATTTTTCACCCATTTATTTATTTCCAATAAAGTATCATCCCTGCCCCTCACCCACTCTATTTCACCCTTTTCAGTTAATAAAAGTAAAAAAATAATAATTTATTTAAATTACTTACTGTTGGAATTGCAACAGTGCAGATCTAGTCCTTCTGCATGGATATTTCTTAAGGCTATTGTTTGGGTTTTAGGAGCATTAGCAACTAATGCCATATTGCTCCGGGATATGCGGTGGTCATTCCCTGACCTTTCCGCATCCTTCATATTTGGTGGCGACGGGCTCGAACCCCGGTCTAATCAAGAAGCGTGTGCTATGCACTGCTGCTCCTTCCCACCTGGCTACGGAGGCGCCTTAAGGCTATTGAATTCAAAACTATTCAAGAAGGCAACGTGTTATCATATGTTGTGTCCATAAAATTTAAGCACAGCAGCAGTTTGGCTAGTTTGCCTGTTTCTGAACGAAAAATCTTAGTCTCTAGTAAAGGAACTACTCCCAACTAACTCAGTCATATTGTCAAAATAGTCCAAGTCTTTCTCCAGTTTTATCGCGAACAGAATCCAGAACTTTTCCATGGTGTGGAAGAACAGTGATCAATCACGGACATTATTGCCAAGGTCGATTCCCAAGAAGGGACAAAAACCCTGTTTTCATAAAAGTTATTTGTCCCCTTTGATCTGATATTAATTGATCTATGTCGAGTTGCAAATGAAATCCAAAGGCCGCTAAGACTACACTTTCTTAAGTAAAATAAGCATTTCTAGATGGAAAGTGACCAATTAAATATTACTGTTTTCATCGAAAAGATTTCAAATAGCTACTGTTTCAAACTGAATTTGAGAAAAGAAAAATTTCAATTTGAGAGAAGATAAAATGTAAAGCTTACTTGCACCACAGAGAGGTCTTTCACTGGGATAAGAAATGGTTTCATCCACACATCCTTTCACACTTTGTAGCTTGCAGAATTCGATGCACATCTGCAGAACATTCAATGAAAATTATTGTTAGGTAACTGGAGATTAATTATTGTTAAGCAAAAATATAAAAATAGATTGATTAATATAATAAACAAATAATAATAACAATTTCATGATTTATATATTTAGTAAACTGATAATAAAAAACGAGTTCTAGAAGTAAATGACTTTCATATGCCACTGCAAACTGAGAACACTACATTTTTCGCATCCTCGTCTCGTCCATTCATTCCTCCAATCAGTGCATTGCAGTAAACAGTATTCAGTCCTTCAGCTATAATACACTGAGTGTCCACATTATTAGGTACAGCTACCTAATAACAAGCAGGTCATTGTTTTAACTCTCATAAGCCAGCATTGGTCATGGCACGGAATCATTGAGATGTTATAAGTGCAGTGAAAATCAATGGGAAAAGGATAGGATCTCATAGACTTCGAAAGAGATTCGATTATCGGTGCGTAAACTGAAGTTTAGCAGAAGAGAATTCTCATTGTTTTCTGCTTCAGTTTAGGACTTGCCTCAGAAGACTCTAGTCGTTTTACAATATAGCAGATTGCCTTGATAACGGAATCCATTAACCGTTCTGAAACGTAGACATCTATGCAATTTTATTTGGTGAATTGAGAGTGCTTGGGTGCAGGAAACGTTTTGATTCTTGGTGTGAATTTAGTTTTACAAATATACGTGTAATCTGATGTTTTTAATTTTTGTTATTTAATTATTAACTTCCCACGTAATACAATTCATACAAAACATCAAATATTATATTTTATCTAAAATAACAGTTGGCATTGCTTTTGAAGTGGCCTTCATACAATAGATTACTTATCCAATTAAAATTCAACTGAAATTTAAAATTTAACTCACTTTACGATTAATAGGACCAGTTCCACCATTCGATTTCCATTGTTCCAGATAATCAGTGCAATTTGACTCGTATGGTGGAGGCAGGCGTTCCTTTTCGATCTGTTGATACAAATACATCACTTGAATGAAAAAAAGGTCTTTAAGCTTGTTTATTTAGAGTTAATGGAGATATTGTACACTATGTTATCAAAAATATTGGAACACCATAAGATAATCACACGTAAAGTATCGATAGTACCAATGATGTAGATGGCGTTATAGCAGTGCTCTAAAATTGCCCCATGAAGTTGAATGACAGCATTTGATGGATTTCGAAGGTTCTGAAGATCCAACGATTCACTAAAGGGAAAATCATACGGAAGTGAAAGACGAAAGCAGATACGAATGTTGAATTAAAAAATTCAACTAAAAATGTTGTGGGAAGCCTTTTTATTTCTTATATTACTGTTATATTATTTATTTTTTTAAAGTTTAATTAGCAGCTCAGAAGATTCGTGATGGAGAGGAATCCAACGATCCCCTGGTCGTAGGTTGCCGACCATTGAAGGCAACCTATTGAAAGAATACCTCTTAGTGTTCCAATACGTTTGTTAATTACACAAATTAAATTGCTGCCATACTTTCAGTCGACGTTTCAGTTTTAGAATTCTATAGGCACAGACTCTTACCATGGATACGTAGACGTTGTACATTTTCCCGCTCTTCAAGGAATACCCTTCTCGAAATGGATTGACCAGAGAATAGGCATCATGGATAGCAATCTGTACTTTGTAGGGTCCATGTATTTCAAAATACTCCCATGGTTCAACGTTTAGCTGGACGTAATACACTACATTGGAAATGAAAAGAAGTACATAGTTTAGACAAGCAGAAATAGAATTTGAAATTGAATAGATTTTAATCCAGTTTAAGCTTCGGCTGTTTAGTTAACTGTAATGAAATGAAGACAATATGACAATGAAGGAAATAAATAGAAAAAAAAATCAAAACTATTATCGTATCTTGTGGATTCGAACATGCTGCATAAGGAACTCCATTCTTCGACCCTGAAGACTCGGCTGCGGTAAAAAACTGAGCAAGTTTTCATCAAACAAGTGAAAGAGTAGAATACTTTCCTGTGATGGTTGTATAACGCAAGTAATTTAAATATTTCTGCTGATATATATTACTTTAGCAAAAGTAACTGGACACCATCATGTTTGGTACAGCATAAGTTTTAATGAACACATTAAAAATGTGTGGACCATCCTCAGTAAATGCTTCCTATGCCCATGGGACAGTCATTCTACCACAGGTAATTACTTCAGACATGACTGGCTTCAAAGAGACACGTATGAGCCACAGACGAATAGGGTGCAGTAAGTTCCATTAGTGTATACAGCGAAGACTTTCCTTCCACATCTCCACGTCAATGAAGAGTTCTGTGAAAACAATGGATAAGAATTCGAGAGGATTTCATTACTTCAGCGAGAAATTTCTGAAGTTCAGCACTCGAAAGCGAAAGAGGGGATCTTTGTGGCATCTCAAATCAGCGATCTTCTGGAGGACGAAAGAATAGAAAAATTGCTCAATATATTAGAACTAAAAGCATGGGATGGAAGGCTTTTAAATGGATTTGTGGAAACTTTTTGGGTGAACGCAGGTCTTCCGCAAACAAAGATGGAGTTCAGTAAGTTCATATATATATAAGGAAATGGGACATCGTACGTTGCTGAAACTCCATTTCTTGCATGTGCCTTTAGACGTCTTTCCCGAAAATCTTGGACGATGAGTGACAACAGGGTAAATGATTCCATCAAACCTTAAGTCAAAGGAAAATCGCTACCAAAGTTTATAGAACGAACGTACACCGAATGATCACTGAATTATAACCACCTACTTAATATCTTGTTGGACCATCGTTTGCACGGATAATAGCCGCTATTCGCTTAGGCACTGACTCAACTATATATATCTGAAGACGTCCGTAGGGATCTACAGCCATGCTGCCAGCAAGGCTTTCCACAGCATAGGAATATATGACGGTTGCGTGTCCATACGCCTCACTTCCCGTTCCAAAACAATCCAGGCGAAACTGAAGACCATTCAAAATGGATGATGTCTTCACTGTGTTTCTAGAACCACTTGGTCACAGTGTGGCCCGATGACACGGCGCGTTATGTCTTGGAAGATCCCGTTTCTGTCCGGGGAAAAAAATACAATATAGCAGGATGCACATAGTCGCTTAAACGCTGCCAATAAACATTGCTAGTAAAACGTTGGTCCATACGCACTAGGGGGGATCCTAATTCTTACCATAAAAACGTGCCCCATGTTAAACAACCACTACCACGTACTTGGGTAGTGGACACCTTGCACGATGGGTCCATGGACTAATGTTTTTGCGCCACAAGCAAAGGCGTCCATCGGCTTGTTGCACCAGATAAAAATTTGTATGTTGACTTATCCGACCAGCACATCGTTTTTAGTCCTCCAGTGTCCAACCAGAATGTTGTTGACACCACAACATTCGCCGTCGACGATGATCAGTAGTGAAGAGAGGGTGTTTCTTGGGTCGTCTGCTGTGGAACTCCGTACGTCTGAGTGTGGGGTTCCACACTCAGACAGTCTGGAGAATGCAAGAACAATGTCCCAAATGACGATGCGTCGTCTAGCAGACGACACATCGTCATTTGGGATATTGTTCTTGCATTCCCCAGACTGTACTGCGATGTCAACTGTCGCAAACCTGCCGTTGAGCCCATACAATGGTCTGCACCCTTCACCAATGCTCCAACGTACGAAGCTGTTCGGCTTTTTATACTGTGAGCTATATGGCATCGTCCATTACGGATTGGGTGTCACAATTCAGTGATCACTGAGTGTGATCATTGGAAGACTACTGCTGGATGTTGTGATGCTTCTGACAAAGTGTACCAAAGGAAATCATCCAAATAACATTTTTAAATTGCACATACCTTTTTTTTCAGTAGTGTTCTAGTAACTGTGTTTATAAACTGTATTGGGTTTAAGCTACGAAGGGTTTCCGAAAAGTAAGGTAACACATTTTTTCTCTCGATGATGTTTAATAATACGAAGTTGAAATTACACACCAAGAAATAAGTGAACATGCACGACTCCTCCAGAAAGTCTTCAATTTTATTGATTCACTTGTCCCAACGATGGATCAGTTTATCAATACCAGTACTGAAAAAGTCTGTGCCCACACGCAGTAACCAACATCGCACCGCCTGACGAACTTCCTCATCCCTGGTGAAATGCTTTCCTGAAAGGTGTTTTTTCAGAGGGCCCAACAAACGTAAGTCTGAAGGCTCTAAGTGTGGGCTGTAGGGGGGGGGGATGTGACTAAGTTTCCCAACGATTACGGCGCAACCACTCACGAGTGGTGTGGGCAGTGTGTTGATTTGCAATGTCGTGTAAAAAAATCACGCCGCTTGTCAGGAGTCCTGGTCGTTTGCATCGAATGTTGGCTTTCAGTTTTTCCAGCGTTGCACAGTAAAGCTGTGCATTGTTTTTTCCTCCCTTCGGCAAGAAATCCACCAACAGAACGCCTTGGACTTTTCGGACACTGGGAACAGTTTTGAATTTTTTGCGCACAGGAGATTGTGGATGTTTCCAGGTCATGAAGTCGCTGTATCACAACAGGTTCTCCAGACACATCCCCATGCGTTTTGATTTATCCTCCTCTAATAATTGTAAGGACACCCAGCGGCAGCATACCTTTCGAAAGCCAAAGACATCGTGAAGAATTTCGTGAACAGTCGACTACTCACGTTCAATATTTTTGCAATTTCACGCAGGTTCACTCGCCTGCTTTCAAGAACGATGCACTTAATGCGCGAAATGTTGTCTTCGGTCTTGTTCGACGAAGGTCTGCCCGCCCGATGTCGATCTTCAATGTCAACACGACCCGCTTTAAATCCATTGCATCAAAAACACACCTGCTTCTTTGTCATCACCTTTTCGCCATACACAGCAACCAGTTCACGGTGAATGTCACTTGGTGAAGACCCTTTTGCTTGCAAAAAGCAACTTCACGAACACCTGTTTTGGACCACACTCGCACGGTAGCCACCATTTTGCAACTGTAATCTGCTGTGAGGTGACAGTACAGCAACACTACAATGGCGGTCTTTTTGAATGTTATTAACGGGTCTATCTGTCCACTGCGTTTCATCTCAGCCCCTTTCACCATTATCAAGAAAAAAATGTAAACAAAAATTACTTTACTTTTCGGAAACCCTTGGTATAAAAGTGCTAAAAATGTTAATTTTCATGAAGATTAAGACGATTTAATTGTTAAGATAATTATGTTATGCTAATTGATAAGATAATTGCGGCTATTTCATTATTGTACTCATATATCAACAGTTGACATTTATTAAGAAATAAATAAATAACACGTGCTAGAAAAAACCACGGACATATATGAAATTAGCGAGCAAATAAACATACAAAATATTTAATGCAGATAAAATACACAAAATTAGATATATTTATTTACTTGCATACATACCAAATGTTTTCGGTATAATTTTTGGAATTTCTCCAGGCTGCTCCCACAGCGATTTTACACTGTAGCAATAATTGGGTAATCCATCATCATCGATAACTGGTACGCTTATGTAGGGCCTGGAAAAACATGGACTTTAATACAAAATACATTCACAAATTCCTGGAAATATCTTAATAATATCGCTTCGCCAAAAGATGCAGAGACGAAGCTCTAAATTCTGCGCGCCAAACAGCTCTCATTCGATCTTTAACAACCATACCAAAGCAGCGGTCGGATCCCCTGACTTCTCGCTCCGTTCTCTACTACGTCCCAGAATTGATACTTAATCACTTTCATTTGCACGACTAGATGCAAATTACCAATGGATGACCAAATTCCCCAATGGATGACCTGGCTGTATTGCAGCTTCATCACCAAGAACGGAAATCACGAAACTTGGGTTTTGGCATTATGCACAATTTGGAGGTAATTCTTTTTCTTACATGGGGTTTTGTGTGTATTCTTTAACTTTGGCGCCACAGTGTATAGCATTAGTAGAGACATATAATGCAAGAAACCAAGCTTATACAGCATCAGCCAAAAAAAAAAAAAAAAACATTTCATACAACCATTCGCTCTAAACGTTTGTTCAGTTCTTCTTTGAATTTATTTAAACTATTAATTTCCACAATGACAGATGGAAGTTTGTTCCAGCATTCAACCACCCCCTGGCTAAAGGCAAATTTCCGAACATCTAGTCTACAACTACCCTTCCTCAATTTGAATTTATGCCCCCTCAAGTTCATAATCTGAGCAAGAGGAAGAATCCTATCAGCATCGAGCCTGCTCAACCCATTCAAGGCCTTATACACCTCAATCAGATCACCTCGTAGGTGCCTAGTCTCCAGAAGCTGCAATTTGCAGAATTTAAGCATTTCTTGGTAAGAGCACCCCTTCGTTCTCCTCACCAATCTTGTTCCCTTCTCGGTACTCGTTCTAGCAACACTACATTCTTCCTAAAATGAGGCCTCCAGACCTGTACGCAGGTCTGGAGGCCTCATTTTTATAAATTCGTTTGTATAAAGCATTGCTTTATACAAACGAATAATCACATCCTCCCTACGCAAAATTTCTATAAATCATTGACAAAACCCCATGACCTGAACTGGCAGCCAGGTAGACTACACAGAAAACTTCATATCTGAGTGCACAATTACCCCCATGTCTTTTTCATTCTCTACCACCCTAAGTGGCATACCACACAATTGGTACGTTTCTCTGAGATTACTTCTACCCATATGCAGTACTTTGCATTTGTCAATGTAAACTACAGTTGTCACTTCTCAGCTCATCTGCCCAAATTTTCTAGCTCCTTTTGCAGTAGCACACTGCCATTACTGTCATTAACAACCCTGCCAACCTTTGTATCATCTTCAAACTTCTACACTAAGCCGGATATACCTTCATCAATATCATTGATAAATATACAAAACAACAGTGGGTCCAACACCGAACCCTGGGGAACTCCACTAATAACATTAGTCCACGAAGAGCAGCGTCCATTGATTACCACCCTCTGTCTTCTCTCGCTCAATCACCCTTTTAACCATTGTAGCAACTTGCCCTTGATGTCACACTGCTACAATGTGTACAGTAGTCTTCCATGTGCAACAGTGTCAAAATCTTTCCTGAAATCCAAGTATATGATATCAAAATTATTTTTTGCATCCCCTTCCGGTTCGTTTTAACCATATCATAGTTTCAATCAAATTTGTCAGACAAGACTTTCCCTTAACAAACCCATTCTGTGTCTGAATAAATACTGCAATCTTGTCTAAATGATCCTGCATTGGTTCATTAACCAGTGACTCCATTATTTTACCCGGAACAGAAGTTAAACTAAGAGGTCTTTAATTACTGCTCTAACCCTTTGATCCCCCCTCTGTAAATTGGGGATACATTTCTATCTATTATATTAGGCCACCCGAATAATTAAATTCATCTGCCGTGCTGTGTCTTATGTCTGTTAATTGCGTGTATTCTATGGTCGATTTGTCTGTTTGCTGGACGAAAAACCACAGTTTCTTGGGGGGAGGAAGCCTTGTTCTCTATGCCTGAGACTGACTAACTCAGCCACGGAGTGAAAAAAGTTCATTAAAGTTCCTCGCGTCATCGACGAGATTCGAACCCGGGCCTTTTTAACTCGGTGTGAGGAGGACGGTGACGATACATCTGTGCTGCACGCGCTGACCATTTCTATTTACAGTCTGCCCCCATCTCGGTACTAGATTTTGAACAGTCTCTAAGACCAGAAAACTTGCTTCTTGCCCTAATGATAACCCAGCATTCTGGTCTCTTGTCAAAGCTATTGGCCGCAACTTTTGTCCATCTCTGCTCCCACTCCTGTCAAAACCAGATGGGTCTATTGTTACTTCAGTCAAGGATAAAGCTGATCTGCTAGCATCCCCTTTTTCTTCCAACTCATGTAGTAATGATCTCGGTAAAACACCTCCCACCATTCCCAACACGCTCCATTCAATGCCTCCCGTGGTCTTCCGTCAGAACAATTTTGACGAATCTTGATGCTAAGAAAGCTCCAGGACATGATGGTATTTCTCCACTTGTTCTCAAAACCTGTGCTCCTGAACTTTCTCCTGTTCGTTCTTTCCTGCCTTTTTTCACTTTCTTATTCCAAAAGTGTTTTTCCTTCTGCTTGGAAATTTGCTCATATCCAGCCAGTTCCTAAAACGGGTGAAAAATCCCTCCCATCCAATTATCGTCCCATTGCAATTACTTCTACTCTTTCTAAAGCAATGGAGAAATCAATTAACCCCCAACTCTTAAACTACCTAGAAACCTTCCGTGTGATCAACGATCGTCAGTATGGATTCCGTCAGTGTCGATGCACTGGTGATATTCTGGCTTATGTTACCCATTTATGGACTAATTCAATGGAAAGGTTCGGTGAAACACAAGCAGTTGCTCTTGACATCTCAAAGGCTTTCCATCGTGTTTGGCGTAAAGGTCTTCTAAACAAGCTTCCATCTTCTGGTTTTCCAACTGTTTTTTGTAATTGGTTATCCAGTTTTCTCTCTGATCACTCACTGAGGGTGATGGTAGATGGCTCTCTGTCTTCTAACTTCTCCACTAATGCTGGTGTCCCCCAAGGTTCAGTTCTTTCCCCCACTCTTTTCCTCTTGTATATTAATGACCTTCTTCCATTCACTGGAAATTCTATCCATAGTTTTGCTGATGACATTGCATTCCACTTTCCATTTTGTCCTGCTCAATCAGCTTCAACTTCTCGAATATCCACTACCAATTCCTTAAATTTCGATTTCTAGGTACTTCTCCAGTGGGGCAAAGACAACTTAGTCCTTCATCAAATCCTTCATCAAAATTCATCAAAATGAATCCTTCATCAAAAATTCTTCCCTCCTATGTGGCATGTCTATCTAGTAAGACCGCTGCCAAAAATACGCTCTGCTTCTCAGCCCAGTCACTTCCGTCCTATTTCTTCTGCATAAAGCCTATTAAAGCTATTTGAGAAATCTCTTCTGAAAACGTTAACCACACAAATAATGCCACATCAGCCACCGCAGATCCACTATGCCACCCGGTCAAGATCCACCGCTACAAATCTAGTCAGTACCACTACCAAGATCCTCGAAGCATTTGAGCACGGTTCGGAAATCACCGTTACTTATATCGACGTCCAGGCAGCATTTGATTCCGTATCCGTTCACGCGTTGATAAGGCTATTACGTGAGTATTACTTCATTGGCGGAGACGTGCTCTGGTTCATTCAGTCAATGCTTGAGAATAGGACGATTATTGTTCGCGATGCCAATCGACGCTACACCAGAAATATTACAACTGGAGTCCCACAAGGTGGGGTCCTCTCTGGTATTTTGTTCTCAGCCGTTCTTCTGCCTTTCGTGACGGGCCGAACTGATATTATCACCTTCGCCGATGATATAAAGCTGTTCACTGTTATCAACCCCGGAGACACTGCTGACTAATGTCGTAATCGAACATAAAATCCAGAACCTCGAGGCCTTCCTCTCCGGTTTCGGCCTTCACATCAATCCTGAGAAGTCGAAACAGCTCACTTTCTCGCTCAAACGGAACCCAACGATGGTGCAACCCAATATAAGAGGATCCGCGATTTCTGCTGTGCAGCAACACACCGACCTGGGCGTTATTTTTGACCAGAAGCTCACCTTTATACCACACATAGACCACCTACAAAAAAAATTCTGTCGACTCCAGTGGATGCTTAAGCAACAACTTATGCATGTCCATGACCAGGCCGTTGGGTGCAGGTATATTAAGACGTGTGTCTATCCGGTCATTCTTTATGGAGCAGAAGTCTGGACCTCAACTGCCGCAACGCATCTAAGACGGATTTTTGCGGGCGAATTTTGGCTATTGAAGTGGGCCATATGGAAATTCCGGCTTCCCCCTGCACGAAGGACCACCCAGATGGCGGCAGCTCTCAACATCAGACGTCTTCCTGCCATTATTCATGAGAGAAGACTCGTCTTTTCTGTAAAAATGATGGTTGGCATTATTTCGCACCCAGACTTCTGGGCCAACTGCGGTTGGAGGATCCCGGTCCCAAGCCTTCGGGCCAATCCAGTCCTCCAGGCCACCCCAAACCGGTTAAAGTTATCCGATCGCTTCATACCCGTGCAAAGTTTTGCCAATAGTTTCGGCCTTTCAAATCCTAGCGCTCTTAACCCCCCCACGCGAAAGATCAAATATTTTTTTTTTTTTTTTTTTTTTAGGTCCTAGCCACTGAAATCCCAGGAAATTAGGTGGCAGGACCTGCCAGAGTAATTAATTATAATGCTGATATACCTGGCCTGCCTCCACGGGGCTGTGTGTGGACAACGTTGGGCCTCAGTAGGGGTCCAGCGGCTAAATGGCCAGAAGAACAACGGTACATAGCACTATACATATACAATATCCACACACTTTTAAATCTCTGGCCTTTCCAGTGAACTGGCACACCTACAATGAAAGGAACGCGGAGATGGGGGAAACCCCTGGTGCCGCTTGACACTAAATACACTCTACACTCTACACTCTACCCGTGCAAATGCTGCAGTACGTATACTCCTTGGATGGCGACCTCTACAAGTTCGCATTGGATAAAAAATACAGGCAGAACTTACTCCATCGACTTCCTTCTCAGGACCATGTCACAGGGCATTAGAACCTGCTCCCAAGGACCTGTCCATCACTCCCATGGATCCCTCACTACATTGCTCCAACTTTCTGCGCCTGCTCAGATGACTCCAACACTGTAAGAGGACTGCTCCCTGGAGGATAAATTAGCATGATAACATGCTGTTGTGTATATATATGTTCACATGTAAATTTTCCATTTGCTTTCATTTCATTACACTTGTATAATTAGTAATAAGATTATTTTTTCTCCTATCTCATCCTTGTTTATTGCAGTGTATTAGCCTTTGTAACCTTTATATTAGACTTTTACCTTGTGTTAACCTTTACTGTAAACCCCTGGCTTCTAGCCGTGAAGGGTATTGTGTACAGCATATGCATTTTGTATGCAATAAAGATTTCTTCTTCTTCTTCTTCTTAGTTGATTTCAATCCTTCTACAACTAAGTCTTGTCTTATATCTCGCGAAAAAGGATTCTTCTGCTCCTATGCTTATCTTTGGTGACACTCCGATTTCTAGGCAAGATGATATATTTCTTTTGGGGATTACCCTGACTTCTAATCTCTCTTGGCACAAGCACATTACAAATATTGCTTCCTCTTCATCTAAAAAACTTGGTTTTCTCTTTCGCTCTCGGCGTTACTTTTCTTCCAAACAGCTGCCTACTCTGTATAAATCGCAAATCCGCCCTGCTATGGAATATTGTTCCCACATCTGGGGTGGTGCCCCCAAAACCTCTCTCAGGCTTCTTGATTCCATTCAGAAGAGGGCAGTTAGGTTAATTAATGATTCTTCTCTAACAGAGTCTCTCCACTCGCTGTCTCATAGACGTACTGTTTCTGCTGCATGCCTCTTCTACAGATACTTCCATGGGCACTGTTCTTCTGAATTGGCTTCTATAATTCCCGCTCTGTCTTTCAAAACAGTCCGAACACGTGCCGCCACCAGCCAACATCCATTTACTCCAACTTCAAACTCACAGAACCAACTTTTCATCTTTCTAGTTTATTCATTCAACTGCTGTTTTCTGGATCAACCTTCCTTCATACGTATTTCCTGAAAATTACAGTCTACAGAAGTTCAAGTCCAATGTCAACAAATATCTTCTTTCGTCTTCTCAACCTCCAACCCAAGCACGGTACTAAGTACTATAGGTTCTAATTCCTCTCGTGTTTGGGGTTTACATAGAAAAAAAAAAAAATTCGTCCACCACCTTATATTAATGCATTAAATAATACAACAAAATTATCAAAGAATTTCGTATATAGGCAGATAAGTAAGAAATTAGCTGTATGTAATGTAGTGATTAAATAAATCTTTCAATAATATCATTGATAAACAGGGTTTTGAAAAAAAAAAAAAAAACCTTGATATTTTTATTAAATTAAAATTAAAATACGTCGACTGTGGCTTTTTGAATGTTCTTTTATAGTAGAGTATTTCAGTTTAATTCAATGTTATTAAATTAAGTAAGTTTTGAATAATAAGTTAAATTAACCTACAAAACTCAGATTAAGTTTCATTTAAACGCCTAATAATCGTATAAATCAAAAGAATTATTGCTAACAACACGGTATTACTTACTTGCAAGAGATTGGTTCATCAATGGTTTGCGTTGTACAACGATCTATTAAAGTCGTGTTCTTGTGGGCCAGCAATTGTATATAATCCCAGTCCAGTATCGTTTTCGAAATGTTCGTATTTTGAGGTTTCTGAGTGAGAGAGAGAAAGAAGAAAAAGCAGCCAGTGAATGCCAATGTGTGTCTAGTATTACTTTGTAATTTCATTAGTTTTTAATGTTGTAATGAAAGAAAATAGATTTAAATATTTCAAAAATAACAATTCAAATTGTGCAATGTCAGTACATCCTCAGTCAATATTAAAACAAATCCTGTCAAATTATAAATGTGTTTATTTTTAAACATAATAAAACTTCGGCTCGATTGACACAATAAAGAAAAATCAGATTTTTTATTGGAGTTTTTTTTTACTTTTTTCAAAAACAAGAACACGGGAATGCTCCCTGGTGACATTAAATATTGCAACGTGTACAATATCACCTTTTGTGCACTTAAAAGATGATATTTTCCCCTGGCAGACATACACCGGTCCTATTCCACCTATCCTTTTTGCACAATATACACTGGTGTGCAAAACTTAAGGACCGACACTATTTCTAAAGGTTACAACCACAAAATCTTTACTTAAGGTACTCTTTACTGATGAGAGTAGATTCAGTCTCAGCAGCGATTCTGCAGAAGTACACAAAAATAGGTATTTTTAATTGAATAGCCTCTCCTTGAAGACGCTGCACGGCATTTGATCTGTATCAACGCAGCATTATTTATTTACGAAAATACTCTGCACATCAATATGAAGTATGCCCCACGAACATCTACAACAATCAGAGATGAACAGCTATTGTAAGTGATGACTCCTGTACCATGATTCCTGCTGTTGACTCAGTATATCGTTCGCTGATACAGGTTGGATAATCTTTCTGTGGTAGTGTACAGATGTGCATAGGGCCGTCATTGGACCCCAAATAGAAATGTGATTTGCGCCAAAGATGACATGAAAGATACCATTCTGGTCCCAAGCAGCATTCTTCCTGCCATTGCAAATGCTGACGACGATAGAATTGCATCAAAGACAGACGAAACAACGGACTTTGAGGATGCACTTATTTCTTCTGGTCGCCAGCTGCTAAACTTGCTCCTTAATCTAAGTGCAGATAGAATAGATTTACAATATTGGAAATCCTTCTTATACCCATTGTTGTCAACAGGGTCCAACTGTTCTCTCGTCACGACCCTTCAATCTTCTGACAACCTAACGATCAGACCCTTTTCAAAGTCCAAAGATTTGTATTTAATTCTAATGTGATGCATTCCTGTGAATGCTTCCTTTTAAGATCCAAAATGCTGAAAAGAGTTTTCTTTCTTGTATTTGCAGAGTAGTAAAATTTAAGGTGGCCATGTAAGATAAACGAAAGTACCTGTATAAACTTTCTTTTTGTTGATAATGACGCCTTCAGGAACGAAATATGATCTTTTCCTTTCGTTTTTATTGGTGAGTGTCATCTGGGCTGTCTTGGATGGGTTCAGAGTGAGTCCAATCTGTTCAAGGAAGTTCGCCAAGGGAACTTCCTTGTCTGGTGATTTGAATTTGAATTTTATTTGGTGATTTGAGTTTGGATTTTGAGCCTATATCGTTTTTTCAGGTGGTGAACATTTTAATATATTCGACGTGAGCCATAAAATTCTTGTGCTATGCCAAAAGAAAGGATCCATGGCTGCAACAACCAACATGGCGAAGAGAACTTCACTCTTCTAGCGCTCTTTTATGCACTAGAAAGTTTGCACTGAAATATTGTGGGTAACCTTTATTTCTGTGTCGAATAGTCCTCGGCATAACCCAAGAATTTTGGGTTATACCGAGGACATTTCCTGCAATTTCAATGTTTCTCCAGTATGAGAAGGAGTTCAACATCTAGAATTCCAAAGTAATGTTTCCAAGGACTCTCTGTTCGCTTTCTAAACTTTCTTCACAGTTATTATTATTATTAGCCATATGGTGCAAGGAAGTCTGAGGCTTATGCTGCACCAGCCAAAAAAAAATTGAGTAGTGGAGTACTCAATGTTTTTTTGGCTGGTTACTCCAGTACTCAATTGAGTACTGGAGTAACTAAAATCGTTAATGGAGATTTCAGTAAATGCATAAATAACTGAATGAATTCTTTCAATAAATAAATGATATGAGACACCCGTAGTTATGAACAAAACAGTTATTTTGTTCATAACGACAAGTGTGCTAAGACTTTTGGTAGAACAGAAGACTTGCGTTAAATATATCTTTTTCCTTATGTGTTTCCACATATTTACAACCGTTTAAAAACGATAAATATCATTCGCAGGCATTTCTCTTTTAGACCGCGAAAGCAATTGAGCAATAGGGTAGAATTAAAATGGGCTCTGCTAAAGGACGCCTTAGTAGTTGAAACCATGTGCCTGCAAGCTGCGTTTTGTACTTCGAATGCCCTTGGGAGTTATCATATAGGAGCGATGTCCTGTCCACTTGTGGAAATCAGAAAACATATTATAACCTTCTTTCATTAATAACTCTTTTTGGAACAGATTACTATTCCGCCTTACTTGCAAACTTGCCGCAACATAAACACGGTATAAAAAGAACTGTCAAACTAATCACGAAATGTTTTCATAGTTACCGTTGCTGTTTTACTTCATGAAAATAATTTGCCTCATTATGCTTGACCTAAATCAGAACTCGTTGTCATAGTGGAGACACAGTTCCTCTCCAAGGTAAAAAATAGCTCCCTCTAGGGTGGCATAGTTGGTATAATCGCCGTCCTCCCCCACAACGGATGGAAAAGATCGAAGTTCGAATCTCGTCAATGACGCGAAGAATTTTTATGGACCTCTTTCATAACGTGACTGAGTTGATCTCAGGGGAGGGTATCATGATTTATTTCTCTCATAAACTGGAGTTTTTCGTCCAGCAAACGGAAAATCGACTACAGAACCACGCAGTTTGCCTACATAATATATACAGCATATATAGACATTTTAATGTCTATATATTATATAATATAGACAGTAATAATGTCAATTATAACAATGTCAATCCTTATAATGTCAATTATAAGGATTTTATAAACACAGCAACGAGTAGCAAAGTATAATAGGCCATGGATCGAAATTGAACTTCATTAATAGGTCATCCATGTATGCAAGCCGTTTAGGACTTCACATGTCATTGGGACTTAAGTATTTTCATTGGGCTGGACTTATACGTTCATTGAATTTTACTTGGATTTAAATTGAATTATACTTAGATTTCAATACGTTCATTGGATTGGATTTCAATACGTTCCTTGGATTGGATTTCAATATTATTTAGATTGGACTTCAATACGTTCACAGGACTGAACTTCAATTCGTTCATTGGTTGCATTCATGAACTTGCTGATGGTCTTGGTGCTGAGATTGCTTAAGGTATCGGCGCATTCCATTTACTGTACGTATATCTGTTACTAGTCTTCATCTTATGTAATGTGAAAAGGTCTGTATTTGACTGCACCAGATTAAATTCATAATTAGTTAAACTCTTAAAAAAAACCTTCTAAAAGATTCTTAAAAGAACCCTTTAGAAGATTGTAAATGAGGTGTAAGTAATCTAAATTTTCGCATATTTGTGAGGTGATTACGGCAAGAGTGGTTAGAAGTCAATGTTATTTCTGGTAAAGATTACTGATCTCGTTGTTGTAGTAGTGTTTTAGGAACATCAGCGGCTAAGGCCATATTTCTCCGTGTATAAATTGCGTGTGTTCTGTGGTCGATTTTCTGTTTGGATTGCTTGACAAATGAATGGATCTAATCCTGGTTGGTTAGTGTACATGAGCAGCACTTGATTCAAACAAGCGAGTAGGCGTGTCTTGTGGCAATTTAGATAGAAGATTATAAGTTGTCTGCGACTAGAGAATATCTCGTAAAATGGTAAGCGACCTATACGAACTGATGAACCAACTATGAAATTGATCTGGACGTTGAGGCAGAGGGCTGCATTTAGGGATCAGATTTGTGTTTGAATTTTTGATCCATACCCTTGAAGCACACTATTGCCTCTGGGTGGCTGGCTTCGTGTGGGAGAAACCATGGGCTCCTCTGGAGGATTAGACCATAACGGCGAGCTTGCCGCTTGTGATGGCGACGGTTGAATAGCGAATCGTTGCGTTTCTTCTTGAAGATGCTGGACCTAAATAAATTCTTTAGTAGTTAATGAAAGGATGCTATATCCCCTGCTCATGATTTTCACAAATTGTGCATTTCACCTGCTAAGACGAAATGTATGATTTTAAAAGGCCATTTAAGTGAAAGGAGGTAGCCCACTGGTGTAAACCTAGATGAATATTTGGATGAAAGGTTGAGCTTCATGCCCCACATGAGATATATACGAGAAAAGGTAGTAAAAGTGAGTATACCAATCATAACCTATGCGTGTGGGGCGTGGGGCTCTGTTGTGAATCAGATACACATACGAAGGCATCTATTTGCTTCTCAGAGGGATGCTCTATTGAGTGTTGCTCGGGTTTGCAGAACTGTATCCAGTAAGGCTATTCAAGTATTGTTTGAAGAAATGGAGAGAAAAAGGATAGAAGGCCAAATAGTACAGATGTGGCAGGAGCGCTGGTGCCGCTCCTGCCACATCTGTACAGCGATTTACCTTTTTGTCCCTGACATGACGACAACGAGGCGAAATAGGAAATGGCCGACTTTGGGATACCAACAAAAGAAAATATTAACAGGAAGGACATGCGTTGAAAGCTTTCCCAGTTTCAGTGGAAGAAAGTATAGATGTGGGGAGTTAGAAACCTCCACAGGTATTGTCTTGCATTGCCCACTTTATCGGAGTATAGAGTTCAATTGGCTAGTAGTAAGGTTAGAGATCTTGATGAATCTGAGCTGCCGAGGCTCCTCGAGGCGAGAGTTTTATGTAGCTTTTAGACAGTTTGGCAATAAAGTATTTGAAATACACGATGTAAATAGATAAATATGTGATGTATGTATTGTAAATATGGATTTTAATTGTACAGGCAGTATTATATTTTTAAGTGTATATAGTGTATAGATGGTGCGAATTGAGATATTGTATTATCTTTAAATTATGTGTTGATTTAATTGAAGTATAGCAAAGTATATAGAATAGAAATTTGTGATGTTTAAGTTAGATAGTAGACAACCCATCTCCCCGCGGTAGGAGTGGTAACCTCCCCACTAAGGCTGAGTTTTCAGTGTGTGGGGAGGGTCAAGTGGTTGAAATAAATTGTGGTTTTATATTTATGTGTTTATGGCATTGATGAGCTATAGCTCATAGAACGCAACAAGGTGATGATGATTCCTTGTTCATTATCATTGGCGCCTCCGTAGCCAGGTGGGAAGGAGCAGCAGTGCGTAGCACACGCTTCTTGATTACACCGGGGTTCCAGCCCGTCACCACCAAATACGGAGGATGCGGAAAGGTCAGGGAATGACCACCGCATATCCCGAAGCAATATGGCCTTAGTTGCTAATGCTCCTAAAAACCAAATAACAACAATATCATTATATCTCCCTCCCCTAGTTTCCCTATTATGACTTGAACTGAAATGTGTCTGGCCTGCTAGAATGTGTTTCCCACCCAGATACAGGTTACTAAAGTCATTTTATTTTAAATGATGTTGGATTATTCATAGTCTGGCTAGTGTTTGATTATTCATAGGGCCACTGTCCTCGGCGCAATCTCCTCCCAACACAGGGCACCCTAGCCCTATGCTTTATTTCCGACTCACCCATACTCACCCCTGCACCACAAATCGTTTACTTTTCTTGTCAGTTCCCCCCCCCCCCGATGTGGATGATGGGCTTCTTCCACAGGAGTACCAATCTATTCCTTTAACTTCCAACTTCTTGGTGGACAGCCTTCCTATCATTCACTCAAACCTTGTTCTGCTCCACTGTTACCCCCTTTCACGCCTTCCTCTTCTAGAGTTGTTTTTATTTTCTTTTTTTATACTGAGCTCTCCCTGGCAAATTCAGGCGCAGTGTAGGGTTCGCTCCGCGCTAACCCTAGACTGCGACTTCAACATTGCTATGTGATGGGTAGAGATCAGCTGCATATGCTGCTGTAGTTACAAAGTTTTTGATTTATCCTGATTGTGATTTTATGTAGTGAATGCAAGGTCGACTTTCTATTGTGAGGTGAAACAGTAAAATATTTCCTCCTGAGAAAGACTTATCCTCCAATCAAGGTCAGCTTTAGTACGAAATAGTCGTTTCATTGATATATGAAATAATGAACTGACATACCTTCCAAATTGGTATTATATTGATGCTGTATATGATGTTATCAATACACTGGAAGATGATTGATGATGTATTTGATGTTATCTCTGTTCTGGCAGAAGAATTCTGGCAGTCTCCATGTGCCAGAAGCGACAACCAGCTAGTGCTAGTATAGTTGGTATTGCAGTATTGCAATAGATGGTGGGGATGTCAGGAAAGCTGACTGGGACCGCCTTCTTTAATAAATAAAAAAAAGTTTCTATTTGTCTCCTATTGTATCTTCTTTTTGCAACAGTAACACTTTCGAGAAATTAGATTCCGTGTCTTCCAACGACCTCTTATAAATTATGGATATCGCAGACCTTGAACAATCCATTGATTTTGACAGTTTTTGCAATCGTTTTCCCCATATATTTTCCCCCCAAATATATATATATATATAATTTATTTAATCATATTTTTAATTATGTTTAGTATTTAATGTTTATTTAATTACAATTTTAATTAATTTATTGCTTAACTTTTTTTTTTTTTTACTTACCATATATGCCGCAATTTCAGCATCTCCTTTTTGAACATCTGCTGGATATCCATCCTCACAATACAAAGCAAATGTCGAATTCAGGCAGATGGTTTCTTCACCATCTTCAGTTTGTTTCGGCACAACCATCTCACATTCCGATGGTTCCCGAGAACAGAATGTTGTCCGGCGTATCCTGAAACATCACATACATATTTAGACAAGATCAAAATAACATTGGGCATCTGAACAACAACAATCTGAAACAACAACAACAACAACAAACTGTCTTCCTCAGTATTTAAGAATATTAGCATAACCATGTACGCTCATTGGATCAAAAATTAAAAACCTTTTACAATTTGCGTTAATAGATAATTAAAAATACGGTTTGCAAATGTAAGTTGTCATATGGTGTGGTCACGAGATCCTTAGTATCAGGTACATACGCTTTCTTGGGGCTTCTTGGTCGATCCAGTCATGGAGAAGACATGATTTCCTTCCGATTTTCGGAAAGGTGTTATTGCTAGAGCACTTTTATCAGGATTGAGATTGAGACAAGAAACCAATCACTAGTGAGTGTGGAAAGCAATCATCTTAAAAGTATGTCATGAGTGAAAAACGAAATTAGAATGTAGCTGTAAAATGAATTCATGCAGCAGAAAGTCGATACTCCAGAATGAGGCTGTAGCAATTTAAAGAGAATTGTGCGTCAGAACAGAAGGTCTAGTCAGCAGTAAACAACCAAAATTCAATTTAGGCTAAGAAAGACCTATCTTCAACCGGCGGGGGTTGAAAAATCTAAGATTTCATAGTCGTGTGCCTCCTCTTTCTGTAAAATATCGAAGGATTCGACTGGAGTAATGCTGCTAATACAAAGAATGTCTGCGCGGGTAGCCAGTGGTATCGTCACCGTCCTTCCCACACCGGGTGGAAAAGCCCCGGTTTCGAATCCCGTCGATTATGCGAGGAACTTGAATGGGCTTTTTTCACTCTGTGGCTGAGTTAGTCTCAGGCGTAGATATCAAGGTTTTTCGTCCAGCAAAACACACAAATCGACCACAGAACACACGCAATTTACAGATACAAACATGGTTTTATGTAACCAATTACGGAGAACCCTAATGTACTAATAATTTGATTGATTTTTTTTTTTTTTTTGATACCAAGAATGGAATATGGAACAGTGGAAAAAGATCATGTGGTCTAACGAGTCTCGATTTACACTTTTTTGCACCAATGACAGGGTAAAAGTGTGGCGTGAATCTCATGAAGCCATGCATCCAGACTATTTAGCGTGCACCACTCAAGCATCTGGAGGTGGTATCATGGTATGTTCTGTTGGTACTAACTACGTTTATCGTTAGAAGATCTTGTTGCCCCAAATGAATATTTTTCTGTTGTATTGGACCAACTTCACCCTTCCATGCTTCATTTTTACTCAGATTAAAATAGGTTCTTTCAAGACGACAAAGCAACCATTCACAGTGGTAAAAATTGTAGCTGAATAATTCGAGAAACATTCCCATGATTTCTAACGTATACCCTGGTCGCTAATTCTACAGATCCCAATGCAGTTGAGAAAGCCTGGGATATATTGGAAATATTTCAAAAAATGTGTAATTAATGGTAAATTGTGCTTGTGTACTACTAGTGCTACTTGCAAGAACCTATGCAGTCTGCGAGCTTCAAATTATATCTATTGGCCCCTAGATAAAACGCCTGTGTGGTAAACTTCATGAGAGCTTAAGTATTTGAAAAGATGACAGAGTTGTAAGCTCCCTTTATTTAGAATCTTAAAGTTAATAGAAAAAGGGTTAAATACCTGCATAGGGTGGAATACATCCACATGTGACCGAGGCAGGTCTTGTTTCACAAGTTGAAACTAATGGGAAGAACGTTAATATGATTTTCAGAGGATATTCCAGATATCTGGCGAGTCGATGATGCCAGACAGTAGCTGTGCAAGATGACAAGGTTCTGAATGAGCCTCCATAGCCATGGTTCCCTGCGTCATAGTATTGTGGTTTCTTCACTTGTCACTCTTCTGGAGAGGCCTGGCTTCCAATGCCGTCGAAAACGGCTTTCGAATAAAGAATTCTTAAAATACTTGAAACTATAAAGGGTAGCCAACAATCTGAAACAACAACAGATTATAAAGGATGAACTTATTAAAATTCTTTGTAGTTTCATCGAGATTTGGGAATGGAATGAGAAGTCCACCCTCACAAAAGACATTGCGTTCAATTATTGATTCGTGTGAGTTAGATTGTAATCAATTCACCAAGCACTGGATTCGTTTCTTGTCTCTACATTATGGAGGCATTATGGAGATAATAGGGAGGCATTATGGAGATATTATGGAGATATTATGGAGACATTATTGAGGCATTATGGAGACATTATGAAGACATTATGGTCTGGAGGCAAATATACTATGGGCGACCATCACTGTTAGCTTCCAGACATCTTGAAGTGCGCTTAGTACAGTTACTGATGGGATGAGGGGAATTTGCGGTTCAGGATTTGATATATTCAGCAGGGATCCCCGTATAGACCCCTGGTGAATATATCAGCATATGAGGTAGGAGAAGCATAATGGACATTACGAGAAGTTCCCTTTAGCTCTTGCATTAGGTGAAAGAGCTATAGGGAACTCTTCCTGGTGGAAGCCCTGATTGAGCTACCTGCTCGTGAAGGTGGAGTCATCATGAACAGGTGGAGATCGGTACCAGTCAGTTAGTGTACAAGGATGTCCTTGTGGACATCCTCGCCGATGCTCCGGCTGATCATGAGAAAGATCTAATCCATCAGATCTTTCTCAAGATCAGCCGGAGCATCGGCAGACTTTTCATTAACTAGTAATATATTTAACTAATAATAATAAATGAACTTAATAATAAATAAAGTTAATAAATTTAACTAATAATAATTAATATTATTATACTAACTAATAATGATAACTATGTATTAACTAATAATACATATGATATTAGGTGGGAGATGCATCATAGAGAGAATTAGGAGGTTGCATATGAATTGCTGCTGCCTATTTAAGTAGGTCTGGGCTGGTTATAATCATCTCTTCCCCACACTGGTTAGAAAAGAACTGGGATCGAATTATACGCTGTCGTCTAGGCAGTTGTTAAATTTTTTTCTATAGAGATGGATGAGCGAGGTGTTTTTAAGCTACAAAGAAGAGTGAAGTGAGGGTGAGAGGAAGGATCCTTGGGAGAGGGCAGGTAATACGAGCTTCAAAGAGTGAATAGAAGCAGCAAAATTATGAAATACATCTATCTGATCAGATAGCTCAGAGAGATTGGGCAGAGAAGGAAGTGTGCGCTGTTATTTGATCACAGTATTAAGTAGTTAAGGACAGTTATCATGAACTATCAGGAATGTGAACGTATATGACATTGTTAGATTTTAAATTTGAAGTAAAAGAAAAAAGCATTAGTTTTTTTCTGAGATATAACTTACCTATTACCATTGCAAATAGTGATTGCAGGTAGGTCGAGAACGGAAGGAGTATAAATCTCGACGTCGATAACCGTTGGAAAACGAAAGTACATCTTCAGAAAATCTTGGGTTTGGTATATAAAACCAATGATACACAGAATGAAAACTATAATCTTTATCAGCTTTTTCACAGGATGTCTGGTAGTAGCAATCTCTGGGACCCCTGTTATGAGAGATTTGCTGCACAATTCCCGACAGTAGCGTGAGAATGATCGGTATTTTGATCTACTCTCCTCAGCTGACATGTTTCAGTCGTCCATTGGAAACTATAAGAAAATTATAAATATTTTTCTTAATACTCGAAGAATGTCAGTATTCAGTATTAGTAGTGGCAAAATTAAGAATCCAAAGAAGCAAGTTTATACAGCATTAGCCAAATAATAAAAAAATTACCCACTTCATTTGCTCATCTCTTCTAATAAGATGTTTCCACAAAGTCTGTAGAATGAAGCATTTTCTATGAAACATTTTAACTGAAATGTTCGTGTTTCGTTTTGCTGTACAGATGCGATACACATCATGCAAATATCGACATTTTTAGAACAATTAAATAAACTTTTAAATTAAATAAAGTTTATTTAAATAAATTGTCTGTAAATTGCGTGTGTTCTGAGGTCGGTTTTCTGTTTTGCTGGACAAAAAACCCGAGTTGCCCGGAATAAAAACCATCGTACTCTCGCCTGAGACTGACTAACTCTGCCACGTTGTGAAAAAATTCCTCCTGTCATCGACGTGATTCGAACTCAAGTCTTTTCCACCCAGTGTGGGCAGGACGGCGATCCTTCCAACTGTGCTACCCACGAGGGGTAGGCAATAAGGGGGTGATAGTGTAAGATCCTAATCGTACAACTCCAGAAAGAAATAATAAAATTTGGGAAATTTTTGAAATTTATTGTATATATTAAACAGACAGGGTTAAGCAAATTTCTGTTGCGTTTCCACAGTTGTTTGTTTGAGGTAGAGCGCGGATTAGCGTTGTCAATGGGGGGGGGCAGTTCGGTCTACCAACGGGACAATTGTAGTGTCAGTTGGAGGCCGTTTTGTTTACGGTAAATAGAGCGGGAGCTGCACTTGAAGAAAGTGAACGAAGGGACACCCCCCTTCCCCCAAGAAAGGGTTAGAAATCCAAAGAAGAAAGGCCGGGAATTCTAGAGCAAGCCAAGATTTGATATTATAGCGCTGAATAAACAGCCGACCCCGAAGTGCGCTCTTATAAATTTCAAGGAAGGTCACTTCAAAGAGGCGTAACGAAAGGGGTAAGTGAACAAGGACTGTCAGAAGAAGTGTTCCAGAAATTTCTAAGCATCCAAATGTCCCCGCTACGACTAAAGGAGTCCGACCAACCAGAACGAGGGCCGAGACAACGGAAAAAGAATGTTACGAATAAAAAAAAGGATGAAGAAAGAGAAATTAATGGTGATTGGTCAAAGAAAGGGGGAAGAGGGAAGAATAAAAAGGAGAAGCAAGAGTGTGAGACAGAAAATTTTGGAGAGGAAGACAGAAATTTTGGGAAGGGAGACTGGTCTAGGAGGTCTGTGGGGGAGATTTTTTTGAGAACGGAGATTTTTGAAAATGGGAGTGAGAACGGGGCCGGCACAGTTCAGTGGGTATTAACAATAGTAGAGTGAAGGAAAAGATTCAGAAGAAAATCGGCTCAAGTAGCAGAGATAGTTGCAGGAAAGTCTAAGGAATGGCCAAAAGCGGCATCCCAGAAGCAGAGCCTCTGTACTATGGAGAGGATCAACAAACAACACAGTCCAGAGATGTGCGCCTAATGATCCAGTAAAGGCCAGGCCCAGGGAGACGATCGCTGCAAGGAGACCTGAAGCCGAAAACCCCCATAGAGGCAGAGGGAAGAAAAGAGAGAAAGGCAGTGAAAGTAAGTCCTGAAAATTTTGATTATGCTACTTGAAAAACGGGGAAAATGAACAGAACTGTTAGACAATGAATAGGTTGAACTGAATACTTTATTTTAAAGGAAAAGAGGGGAAACAGTAGTAGATAGAGAGGAAAAGAGTGAGAGAGTGAGTTACCCATCTGTAGTAGACGCATATGTAAAAGAATGCATTAGATGTTATTGCTATTAACAAATAGTTAGTGCTCGGAGGGAACAACCAGTTTGTTCATAACCCACTGAAGGCTCCGAAGGGCCAGGGAAGGTTATGCCAAATTTTATGTTGCCCTGTAACAGGAGAGAAATGGAATATAATGTATATATGCGTGTAAATATAATGTATATATGCGTGTAAATATATGTTAGGTTGTAAGACACTTTAGGAAAGCGAGTCAAAGATAAGTAAGGGGAGAGAGAGAGATAAATTCACACTATTGGTTTGTTGTAAAGCATTTTAAAAGAAAAAAAAAAGATTGATTAAGAAAGGGAATAACGAAAATATTCCTTTTGTCTTATATATGGGGAATCAGGGATAAAAGAAAGTGGATATGATGAATATATGTGTATGTGAGGGTAGGGAGTGTACGAGAGGTTATCCATAGGGATTGCTGTGGAGAAGTATGAATTGAGTGCAGGTATATGCTGATTAACTTAATAGTTTTATTGTTTTGCTCATGTGCTTAACAGGATTATAAATGCATAGAAAAGAAAGAAGTATATGTGAGTTTAGTAAATTTGTAAAGTAGAAGAAGGCTATGGGTAGGAAGGCAGGAGGAAAAGCTACCATCAGTTTCGAAATTTAAGTATCTGGGATCGAACATTGAGAGGGATGGAGGATTGAGTGCAGAAATACAGCATAGAGTGCAATGTGGATGGTTAAACTGGAGAAGGATGAGTGGGATGCTTTGTGATAAGAAAGTAAATTGCAGAATGAAGGGAAGATTGTATAAAACTGTGGTTAGAGCCGCATTGATGTACGGTGCTGAGATATGGGCGATTACAAGGGCCCAGGAGAAGAAGATGGAAGTGGCGGAGATGAGGATGCTAAGATGGATGTGTGGGGTGACGAGGAAAGATAGGGCAAGAAATGACTACATCAGAGGTACGGTTAAGGTGGGCCTCTGAGTAAAAAAATGCATTAATCTAGTGAGGAGTATGTGGGGAAGAGGTGCGAAAAGTTGGAGGTGATAGGGAAGCGGAAGAGGGGAGACCTAAGCTGAGATGGAAGGACAAGGTGGCAGAGGATTTAAAAGAAAGAGGATGGAGGAGAGAGGAAGCACAGAATAGGAAGGAGTGGAGGAAAAGAATTAAGGATAGAAATACCGACCCATATAAACGTGGGAAGAAGGCGAAGATAAAGAAGAGGAAGAAGAAGGCTATGGGTAATTGTATAATCATGCTTTATTTAGTGTTTGTATTTTCTTTATGATCCTAACGGTGAAATAAACTTGGTTATGTTGATAATATACATGTCTCATCATTCAAGAGAAACGTACACAGCTCTATAGTAAATAATCTGACTTATCCTGGTTGGGATGAAGAATAAAAGAACATCTGGAATCTTCTGATACTGAAAAAGGTAAATAAAATAAAATAATGAAGGAGCAGATAGCTTGTGGACCTTGGAAGAAAGTGAGACCCCCTGTTCTGGAATTAATACGTGCAGCAACAGCCTATGAGGTTCCAGGGTAAGCTGGGGGTATTATAAAGTGAAATAGAATTAAATAAGATAAAAGTAAGAAGGACCTAGATCCCACAATAGATTCATCACCTCATCGCCTACTATAAAAGGCTCTTGGTTCTTTTCTAAGTACTGAATTCTTTACTAAGATCGTACAGTAATAAGTCCAACTGCTAGGTCCATCTAAATTCCACTTCTTTTCTTCAGTGAACAGCATACTTTCCACTCTTTCTTCCACGTCATATGCTCTCTTATCCACTCTGATCTCCAGTCAGGGGTTCAGGCTTTAAAGGTGATTTTTCTGCCATTTTGTTATAGAATAAAGTTGAAGTTTCTCTGAGACGATTGTGATTAGGACTTTTACATACTCTACTTTCCAATACATTGACTGCTTTACGCAGAGAGTAAAAACTGTTAGTCATTAAGCAAATAATTTATCTTTCATCTCTCAGTGAAGTTAATTTTGTCCTACCTACACTAGGTTTTTCTTGCCATTTTTGGCCTTTCTGAAGAATTCTGTTGGTAGAATCGCCGTTATCTCCGCACCAAATAGAAAAGACCTGAGTTCGAATCACGTCGATGACGTGAGGAATATTTACAGGCCTTTTTCAGCAAGTGACTCAATTAGTTGTCTCAGGCTACGGTAGTGCAGATTTTTCTCCCTTAAAGTCTTTTTTTTTTGTCCAGCAAACAGGCAAATCGACCATAGAACGCGCTCGATTCATGTAGCCATCATATATATGGTGCAATATGGCTAAATCGTTGATGCGTCACAAACTGTACAACGAGGGTATTCAGCTCTACCTTTCCAGATTTATTCAGTATTAATTAATATGGTTTATTTTCTGGTTTATTTTTAATACACTTCTACTTTATTTTTTACTGCTGATTCTACAGACATTTTAAACACTTTTTTTATAAATTTATGTTGATTATTAAAATAAACTTTACTTAAAATGATCTAAAAATGTCTTCGCACGATAATTGCATGCTCTACAAGTCTACATCACATCTGTAACAGCAAAATGAAAGAAACTGTTTCATTCTGCAGACTTTTTGGACACACTTTATTTTGTCAAACCTTTCTTTCAATTTATCAGATAAAAAAGAAAAAGTCATTAAAAATTGCAGTACAATGTACCTTATTCAAGTGCCTTGCTGGCAGAAATGTCTTCTTTTCCTATTCAGTCTATTGTAAATCTCACGTCCATTTCAAATTCAAGACATCCGATATGAGAATGCAACGGACATTATGTTATCTGGGGCTCTGCTGTACATATTTTTAGAGATCTTAAAAAAAATAGGTCACGGGGGCCCTGGACTAACGATGATTGCATTTCGGCTCCCCGCTAATAGAGGACCCTGGAGCAACTGCGCCACTGGACTCAATAAATAAATCGACTTTGGCTACAAGCTGATCTCAGACTACTTAAAATCTTATTTAGCTATTAAGATAAATTCGAATTAGTAACTCATCTAACTATGATATCGGCAGGGGCAGATTTATATTCCTTGCTAACTTACATGCTGATAACCATCCTCTCTCCTTCCCCAAATTTTGTATCTCCCAGTGAGATATTTAAAAATACAGATGGCCTTTCTGTTCATCCTTTTTTTTTGAGGAAATTTTGTTTACCATTCACCGTAAATTGTTTCCGTATGAACAAAACATCTTTTCATTCTCAGAAGCATTTGATCCAAGATAAATCCATTTTTATCTGAATATATATTTTTTGAAAACAAAGGAAACACGCAGATTTCGGGAAAAAAAGTATAAACAATCAATAATATATGTTTTTTGTATCCTCTGGGATCAGACATGGTAGCAACACCTCGGAATTCTTCTTAAAATTTTGTAAACGATTCAGAGACTTGGTTACACAATTATGAGGACGATCCTACGGTATTTCCTCACTCCTTTGTAACCAAGCCTCTACTAACACGTATGGAACGAAACAAAGTATCTTTGATGAAATACAATTAAATGGAAAGCTAATTGGAAGTAGATGGAGAACACAATAAACATTATGTAAAATAAACTTTTCTATTGCGAAAATAATTCCAGTATACCTCTTTAAAAGTTATTATAAAAACTAAAAAGAAGAACTCTTTATTATATACAGAAGGAACTTTGCTGTATACAACTCCCTTCACGCCTACAAGCCAGAGGTTAGTTCAAAGGTAGTTCATGTTCCGGTACACAAAAATAAACATATTTTTTAATATATAAACATATAAATAAAATTATTTGAATTTACATAAAACCTTCCTCTAGATTAGTTTTAAGAACCAACGTTATAGATTTCAAAATAAAATGAATCACAAGCAAACAATGAAAGAAACAAATATAAGAGTGCCACTTGCCCAAGCCTTATCTTGAAATTCCACAGATTATTTTGACTCCCTGTAAGTTCTCCTTTACTTTTCCTAAAAAAACTGACTCCTTGTAAGAATAAGGTTTCTAATATTGGTCTTCCTCTCTGATAGGGTGGTTGTCTGCAACATGATATAGCTTAGACCTTGTGTCACATCTGTTGTACCTCGAGACAAGGCATAAAACAAATGTTATATTCCGTGACCTGTTGATGTCACACGTACACGCACCAGAGACAAATTTGCTTTTATTTTGTTTTTTATGGAAATGTCCACGTATTAAAAATGAGTGTCTCGATTCCGCGTTACCTTTTAAGCGGCTGTTTTCATAGAGAGAGATCGTTACTGCGTGTCTTATAATTATTCCATACTGAAATTCACTTTCAGCTCTTGCCATACGTTCTCAAGCAAGGAAACAAAACTGGTGAAACTTGTTTCATAATGTTTTGTTTCGTCTGTGGAATTTTTTCAAATTTGTCCTCGTAAAAAAGTGGCTTTTCAAGTATTTAAAGTTAAAAAGAGTCCCAAGTTCAATCCCAGGCGTCCCCTAACGATTTGTCTTTGCCGACCCCATATAAACGTGGGAAGAAGGCGAAGATAAGGAAGAAGAAAGTTGAAAACGTCTTGAGAAGAATACAATTTACAGCAACTTACCTAGTAACTTGAAATACGTATCCTCAACTCAATGCAACATGTAAATGAATTGTTTAGATTAATGAGGTTTTCGAATTATCGAAATATATATGCTGCAGTATAAACTATATTATATATTCCCTGTATTGCTTCTCGAGATCTGTTTGATTCATAATTGTAATAAAAAATAATCTTATTGTAAAGCAAGTTCACATTTCAAACAAGAATTAGCAATTCACTTGGAAGTGGCATTGATCACATTGAAACTTCTTGTTTTTCGAAAAATATAAACTTTACAGGTTAAAATGCAAATATATAGATGCTAAATCCAGTTGACCTCCATAGCCGAGTGGTCAGGGGCAGGAGTGCTAATAGCATACACTCTTTGAGTAGACCGGGATTCAAGCCCCTGGTTGCAAACTACAGTGTCTTCTAACTTCTTCTAAAATTTTACAACGACTAGTTATCTAAAGCACAAAATATAATACAACTGAAAAAGAAACTTCCAACAGAAGTACAGTGAAAACTCCTGGGACCAGAAAATAAAAAAGTGATATAAGTGACACAAGAAATAGAGGAATTAGATGAAGAAGAGAGAAAAAGAAGAAAAGTTAAGTATCTCAGTTAGATGAGGGAAATTCAAGAGGCAAAATCAGAAGAGAACCACGCAAGCTAGTAAGTGTGAAGATCACTATTAAGACTAAAAGAATAATTATTACATGATGTAAATAGAATTTCACAAATCTAAAACAATTAAATCTAATATAATTTGACTGGCCAGTAAAAAAAAGGGACCAAGCAAGGTACTAAACATATTTAAATGAAACACCCAAGGTATTAGTTTAGGAAAGAGAAAAGAAAGGAGAAAGATAAAACATATCTCAGAAATCTCAGTTAGGTAAGGAAAAGTCTGAACATCAGTCCAGTTTGTGAGAAGGTTAAAGTAAAAACTTAAGGAATGTTATTACATGATATAAATAAATCTACGCTTAAGAACTCAAAATTAAATCATTAGTAATTTTAAAGCAATTTAAACTAATTTAAAATCAAGACGGAAACTCTGCAGAAAGTACAAAATAAACCAAACGAACAGAACAAGCTAAACATGAAAGTTTCCAGGGACCTTCCTAGAACAGAAGAAAAACCACTAATTGCTTTAACCTATTCCTGTGAGGTTGCAACCAAGTCTCTAAATATTTACAAAAACCAGAGCAAAGAAGAAAAACTTAACTAACACTACAGAGTTTCACAAAATAAAAACAAAAACTCTGCAGAAAAATTAAAATAAAACCAAGAAAACAAATATATATACATATATACAAAATTATAACGTTAATTAACTAAACATGAAAACTGTTTCCAGGGGCTTCCCTAGAAACAGAAATAAAACAACTAATGGCTTTAACCTAGTCCTGCAAGGCTGCAACCAATACTCTAAATATTTACGATTCAAAGCAAAGTAAGAAAAATTTTAACAAACACTGCAGAGTTTCACAATTCAAAAACAATTAAGTTCTAATAATATTCCGCTAATCTAAAACAATTAATTTCTGATAAAATTATACAGGCCACTAACAAGGACCGAGCAAGGTCATCATCATATGTGCAAAATACAGATACACAATTTACAGTTTAAACAAAAAACTGCACGGCCAGCACCAAAAGAAAACATTATTTGAGTACCAAGGCATTCAGACATAATTAACCTAAAAACAGTAAAATCAGGAAATAAATATATAGCATAATTTGTCCCAAGCCTAACTTCTTCAACAGCAGACTTAAAGATAGGACAACTTTGATCTCTAAATGAATGGTTATGGTCCTTTTTCCTCACCCTACAATTTGGGCAAGAAGCAAGGATGTTAGGATTAGGGCAACCAGAGGTTTGATGGCCAGAGAGATCACAGAGGCCGCAGGTGTGTACAGTCTGTCTGCAAGTGTGAGAGGAGTGTCCATATTGAAGACACTTAAAACAACGTAGGGTGATGAAGAAGTCTTTTATAATGTGTCCCGTCCAATTAAAGAAAACACGATTTTTCATACCAATAAAGTAAGCTCTAATCCTGGAAGAGACCTCAAGAACCCAGTGCAAGTTTCCTTTATTTTTGGCAGTGATTTTAAGACGAATTTTAGTCTCTTTTGAGGAATCCGAGGAAGAGATGTCAGAACCAGAGAGGTTGCGTTCAAAAAGTGATAAGGACTTGCTGGAACCAATCTTCCAGCAAGTCCTTATCACTTTCGTCACGAGGAATATCTTATATAACCATAGTAGGGTTTATTTTCTTAGGGAGTTCAGTTTTTAATTTCAGCTCACCAAATTTAGGGCACTCTTTAATTTTATTAAGGTCGAGTAGTGAATCCGTTTCAATAGATACGCCTTTGTCTCTAATTTTCCTGATGGATTTAATTTTGACGTGTTTCAAGTCAGATTTCAAGTTCCTGGTAATAGTAGAATGAACCTTCTCACTGGTAACAAAAGAAGAACTGCCACCCAGTTTAACTAAAAGGACAAAGCTATTTTGAGGTTGAGATGAGGCAGGAACACCAGAGGCAGAAACAATATTAGCAAAGGTAGGAGAGGTAGAAGAGGATGGTCCAGAATCACGGAACTCAGGAGGCAAGGTCACTTTGGAATTTAGAACCTCCAACTTCAGGGTCAGGGAATTCAATTTAGATTGCAAATCCAATATTTCATTGTCTTTAGAAGTCGGAGGATCAGGAGCCGAAGAAGACGAAATCAGAGTAGAGAGTTGATCTAACCGCGAGGCAAGAGATCCCAGTTTTAGTTAAATACCCGTGATTTGGTGATCTTTACTTTTAAAAGCGTCAATTACATATCAAATTTTTCGACAAGCACCTCCAAGGAGGTTAACCTGGAATTTAGTTCAGTAATCTGGTTACCGAATAGAATAATAATTATTTTTAGATAATTAAAGTATAGAATTTCAATATTATTCATTTATTCATTTTTCTATATATATTTAAGGTAGTAATAGTAGTAGTAGTGGCATGTGATGCAAGAAAGCAAATGTATGAGCTTATGCAGCATCGGCCAAAAAAAAAAAAAAAAATCACACCATTCCCTCCAAATGCCTGTCCAGTTCCTCCTTAAATTTATTCAACCTATCAACTTCCGCAACGACAGATGGAAGTTTGTTCCAGCAATTAACCACCCGCTGGCTAAAGGCAAATTTCCGCACATCTATTCTACATCTGTCCTTTCGTAATTTGAATTTATGCCCCCTTAGGTTCGTAATCTGAACAAGTGGAAGGATCCCATCAGAATTCAGCGTACTCAACCCATTCAAGGCTTTATACACCTCAATCAGATTACAGCGCAGGTGCCTCGTTTCCAGCCACTGCAATTTGCAGAACTTAAGCCTCTCTTGGTAAGAGGATCCCTTCATTCCCCTCACCAATCTTGTTGCCCTTCTCTGTACACGCTCAAGTAAATCTACATCCTTCCTAAAATGAGGCCTCCAGACCTGTACGCAGTACTCAAGGCGTGGCCTGACCATTGCCTTATACAGAGGGATAATCACCTCCTTTTCCCTGCTAGCAAAATTCCTATATATCATTGACAAAACCCCATGACCTGCCCTGGCAGCCTGTCTGCATTGCTCAGAAAACTTCATATCTGACTGCACAATTACTCCCAGGTCTTTTTCATTTTCTACCACTTTAAGTGTAGTACCACACAGTTGGTACGTTTCTCTGGGGTTATTTCTACCCATATGCAGTACTTTGCTTTTATCAAGGTTAAACTTCAGTTGCCACTTCTTAGCCCATCTGCCCAAATTATCTAGATCCTGTTGCAGTAGCACACTGCCATTACTGTCATTACCAACCCTGCCAACCTTTGTATCATCTGCAAACTTCGACACTAAGCCGGATATACCTTCATCGATATCATTGATAAATATACAAAACAACAGTGGACCTAACACCGAACCCTGTGGGACTCCACTAATAACATTAGTCCATGAAGAGCAGCACCCATTGATTACCACTCTCTGTCTTCTCCCACTTAACCATCCTTTTATCCATTGTAGCAACTTACCCTTAATACCATTCTGCCCCAATTTGTACAATAGTCTCTTCCATGCGCAAGTGTCAAAAGCTTTCCTAAAATCCAAATATATGATATCAAAATTATTTTTTGCATCCAGTTCCTTTGTAGCCACATCATAATATCCTATCGAATTTGTCAGACAAGACTTTCCCTTAACAAACCCATGCTGTGTCTGAATTATTGCTGCAGTCTTGTCTAGGTGATCGTGCAATGCATCTTTAACCAGTGACTCTATTATATTACCCGGAACAGAAGTTAAACTAACTGGTCTGTAATTACTCGTGTCACCCATCGATCCCCCTTTGTGAATTGGGGATACATTTGCACATCTCTAGTCCGTGGGAACCTCCCCTGAGTCCAAGGATGTTCTCATAATTATGGCTAAAGGGTTTGTTTACTTCCTTTGCTGCCTCCTTTAATATAACTGGATAGATCCCATCCACCCCAGATGCCTTTCTTATGTTTAACTTCAACAATTTCTCCTCCACTTTGCTCTCAGTTATTACAAAATCATTAAGCACACTGTTACAATTTGATAACCTTCTTCCATTTTCAAACTGTAATAAGGTGTCGCTTCTGTAGTGGTGATGACGTTGTTTGGGAAATTCTCTGTCTGTTTATATATGAATTAGTTTTTATTAAAATAATTAGGTGGTTTCCATTATATATATTCATAGACTGAAGTTTATGGAAGTTCAGAGTCCTCATATCCTACACTCTTCAGTTTTTCCAGGATTCCATAAGTATTCTAATTAATTTAATGACGCAAATTTTTTTACACTTAGCTTTCCAACGATCGCTGCACTTGAACTCATTATATTGTTAGATTGTGGTAATAATTTAGTGTGATGTAGATTGTATTGAATGCATTGGCTGTCAATGCACGTACAAGACAAACAGTATATCTATATATATATACTTTCTCTTTCTCTGCAGTATTGCCTTTTATAGTTTGACCTTTTTTCGATCCTAATGATCGAAACTCATCGCTACTTATAATTCACGATGATAAACCATCTTGAATTATGAATAGGGTGAACCAAATCTTTTGATATAAAGAAGCAAGGGCGTGTGCAGAAATTTAATTGGTAAGGAAGGAATATAATTGATTAAGAAAGAGTGAGATATAGAGGGAAATATATGAGAAAGACTCAAAAGTTATTCGATTGAATTAAAAAAAAAAGCCTTCATACAGCTGGTTCAGACATTTTGCTGCTGTTGATCATTTCTAGTACTCCTGTTTTTAATCTCCAATACGTTGTGTTGTTGTTTTTTTCTTTTTCTTTTTCTATCCTCGGCCGTCTAGAAAAACGGGAGTTAATTTCTTTATTTTAACAGGATCTGTGAAATGTTAATAAGTTTCTGACCCGTTTTGGAAAAGAGAAGAAATCATAGACAGCTATAAACGAGGGATTCAACAAAGAGGAGGACCACAGTCATGTTATTCTTGGCCAGAAATTGTAGCCCACATGCTGGGGTGCCCTCTGTGAAAGAACGCCATTATACCCTCACTTATCAAGAGGACTGAATTCAAATCCATGTCGAAGACTGCGAGCATATTTCGCAGTTTGCTGATCTCAGGCGGATGGATTACGGTCCTTTCGCTGCGTGAGTTATTCCGGAGTTTTCAACCTGCACTTTTACAAACGTAAAACACTAACGCAATATGGCCTAAGAGGATAATGGATCACAAATCCAACAACTGAATGGGATCGAAGAACAGGGTCTCTAGTAATGATTAAGAGGTGTTCAAATACTGTTGATTACAGTATGAAAAAGGAAGCAATGATAATTTCTTGTTTCATTAGCTTTTCCGAATTTTAAACAATTGCATAGGTGAGAGAGAGAGAGAGAGAGAGAGAGAGTTGATTTCTATATGTAACGTATTTATGTATTCATGGCTGAGAAAGAGGCACCCACGGGCGGTTGATGAAAATTGGAATTAGGAACTAGATTAGTTGCTTTTAGGATTAAGACGACAGCCATTAGACAAATAATACGTCAGAAAATTGTGATTTCTTGAGGTTTGGATGGTTCCTTATTAGCAGAGTGTACCTAATAAAAAGATCAATGTATAACATTAAGATAAACCATTTTGAGGGGGGGGGGGAATTGAAGAATAAATCTAAACTGAAATTGAGGGAAAAAAGGATAATAAAAAGAATAAAATTTGCTTGTGTCACTGACGGGATTTGAATTCAAGGTGTGGTGAGGACGGTGATTATACCAACTCTGTTACTCACGAGAGATCTAGTTCGTACTGGGAAAGATGTCTGAATACTTTTGGTAGGCTGCAGATCATTGCCAACGACAAAACGACACTACACTGTTCTAGAAAAAGAATTTAGTGATTATAATCACCGTCCTCCCAACACAGAGCAAAAAAGACCCGGGTTCGAAGCCCGTCAACAACGGTAGGCAGTTTTATCGGCTTTTTTCATTCTCTTCCAAAGGTTCCCCTTCCAGTTTTTTGTCCAGAAAAATAAACAAATCGATCACAGAACACACAATTTTATGGATATAATATGGGCTTATAAGTTTGGACTGGCTGTAATAAAATAGTTTGTTTTTTCATGAAACGAAGCATGCATCTTACTCAGTGACGTATGATATTCCAAGTATCTATCAAATTTTAGCTCAGCAAAATAATTTGTAAAGTTAAAATATTATTAGAGCATGCTGAAGAGATATTTGCAAACTGCAACCAGTAATGCTGAAGAGATGCCACCTGCATAAGAGATAAAATTAAAAACAAAAATAAATTCACAGCTTTTATTTGCATGCACGTTCCGTGAAAATCTCCCTTTGATCGTGAAAATTGTGTAAATCGGTTTATTTGTTCAAAGAGAACATACACAGCTTAAGAAACATTTTCTTTGAAATTAGTCTTCTTATAACTTACTATCTGTGAAACACCTATTATTGTTTTATGCATATCAGTAATGATTGAAAAGCAGTTTATTTCATGATGGTAACTATATATTGCATGTTGCGTGACTGTCTTCATATTTCGTACGATTGATATTCAGGAATATAGAATTAAACAGACAAAGACGTGGAATTAATCGTTACCGTGGACTTCGAGATTGTTGTAGAAGGCATTGCTTTATTTAGCGAAGTTTGCAGTTGGTCTGTATTCATGAAATTTAAATCAACCTCACACTATTATTTATGCTAGACTGGTATTTTGTATCTTGTATTAATGATATTATGTGCCACTCTGTTCTGTTGGTACGCTAAATATTCATTGGCAGTCAGTTTTCTCTGTTTCGAAATTCATGAAATATAAAAGTAAATCATGAAAAAATATGTCTATTCCACACTGAGTGACCACTTTATTAAATACACCTATTTAATAGCAAGTATATTTCCCTTCCCCCCCACCTTTAGCCGCAAAACAGCCTGGATTCTTGTGGCCTGGACTGAACGAGGTGTCGACAGTGTGCAGCAAGGATGCTGGTCCATGTTGACTCAATTATTTACCACAGTTGGTTGTGGTAAATTGGATGGTGGGGGATCTGTACTCCGAAAAACTCTGTTCATCTCATCCTACTGGTGATCTATTGGATTGAGATTTCACTATCGCACGAGGCTGAATTCACTCGAATTCACTCTCATTTCCCTGGAACTAGTTCTGTGCATTTCTAGCCAATAATCGGCATTTCGAATTATATGACGTAGCAGATAATCTTGCCGTAAGATGGCATTCGCAGGAGGATACCCTGCAACCATGAAAAGGTGCATATAGTCGAAAACAATTTCTATATAACCTATGGCATCCAAATATTGCTCCATTGGTATCAGTATGCACCAAGAAAACACTCTCCGCACCATTATATCGCCACCACCAGCCTACATTGTTGACACCTGGAAGGAAGGGTCCATGGACTGTATTCGCCATATTCTGGTTTTCAGACCAGCGTGAAATAGCATGAACCGGAATTCTCCAGTTCAGGTAACGTTTTACTAATCCAGACAACTTCTTCCACTGTCCAATGTTGGTGTTCGTGAGGTAAGCGGAAATCATATCCTCTTGTTTTTTTCTGACAGAAATGTAATCCAGGTGGTTGTATATTAACTTACAATCAGCCTGATTTGAAGTTTGATTTGTCAAACTTCAGACAACTTGAAGATAAAAGCAGTATATGCAATTTGAATATTAAGAAAACGACAAGATCCAACCTTAATCACATTTCTAAATAATAAAAATAATAAAGGCGGTCAAAAAACTTCCTAATAAAGCTACGGTCGACCCGGATGGATTTCCCTAGCTTCCTATTGAAAGTTTGTAGCATTTACATTGTTCATATGATATATTTCGGTACACATATAATGAAATTCTAAAAACTGGCTCCACGCCTTTAATCTGGAAATCCTATTAAGTCAAAGCAGTTCTAAAATTCAAATCCCATAAAACTTTTCCTTAATCTGAATAAATAAATAAAATAAAATATCTGAAGGATTGCAGACCAATCTCGGTTGGATACTTCTGAAAGTTTTCCAAAAAGCGATCCATACAAGGATAGATGATCACTGTTTCAGTCATAGACTTGCATTTCTCTATAATGTCATCAGTAGGCGGTCTACTATCTAATCTGCTCCAAACTGTCTTTGAAATATAAAAGGAATTCGACAATAAAAGTCTATTCGATGTTATCTTCCTAGACATAAAAGCTGCATATGATAACCTCTCTGTACTCCTGCACATACTGCAGTTTCATTTCAATATTACTGGTAACCTTCTTCAGGTCTTTGCTAGGATCCTAACCAATAGGGTACTACTGGTTTACTACAACGGTGAGCAGCTAACGTTTAAAATAACTACAGGTGTTCGGTAAGGTGAAGTTTTGTCCTCAACACTGTTTGCAGTGTTGAGGACAAGAAATTTTCTGACAAGAAAAAAGGATTTTCTTGTCAGAAAATCCTTTTTTTTTTTTTGAATATGCTAAAGACCTCACGCTCCTCGTTCATTCAAATGCTCCTGACTGTACAAAAGGTCAACCTTGAGGTCCAAAAATTCATGCTTGACCTAAATAATTATGTACATTCTATTGGACTCCACCTAAATAAAGAAAATTCGGCACAACTCACTTTCTTGAAGAATCGTGTAGAAAATGATGTCCGCATCTTCATCGACCTGGCGCAAATCCACAAGGTAATTATGCATAAGGATCTGGGCATAACCTGGGACAAGAACCTCATTCATCAAGCTTCATTCATCACTTCAATGACCCCAAAAATAAATTGATTCTATACATTAGCCTTAAGCAAGAATTAATAGGGGTCAGTCACAAAAGCTACAGTACCTCTTAATGTGTGTTTCTTCTGCATTCTTTATGCATCAGTCACCTGCTCCTCGTACATTGCACCACCCTATTAAAACAGCTATTGTAAACTAACTCAATTTTTAACTGAATTTTGTACTCTGATTTAAAAAATGTTATTAGTTTTTTCACTAATCACTTATGTTGATATCATCAATTGTATTATTGAAAGTATTAAGTTAAGAGTAAATGCTAGGAATTTGTAAACTAAATCTAATCATGTTGGCAACGCAACCTTTACTTCACTTATCTATTTCTTGACTTTGAGAGCTCCATGGCAGCGTTTATCAGTGTAAACTCAGTTTATTTTTGAGGTCATTGTGTCAAACTTGTGCTGAAAAGTGAGTAAAATGTTTCAAACAAGTGTTTGATCAATCCAAAATTACTTTGTTATATTTGTGGAAGTTAGGTAGTCCTCAAGTAAAGAAAGATATTAAAGAATTTGTAAAAATGTGTAATGTATTTATTTTGGAGAGTGAAACGTGGTGCATTTGAAAAAAAAAACAGTTTCATAAATCACTGGTAGATCCCAAAAATGTCCTTCCAAACTTGCACGTCAAACAGGCTTTGATGAAATAGTTTGGGAAACTTTACCGCAGGAAGATCCTTGCTTCAATTGAGCTGCCTTTGTACTAAATTCCCATAAAATAGCCAAGAGAAGCCACAACAAGGTATTTTTCTTGTTTTGGCAAACCTAAAATTCGCAAACTTAAGGGACCGAGATATTGAGGGAACTGTGAATAAAAGAGAAAAACAGGTATGGATTAGCTTCAGATCTGTTGTCGAGAACTTAAGAAACAATAAGAATCCGACTACAGGAATATATTCGTAGATGAAAATATATTGGAAAATTTCAAGAAGCTGGGCTGCAACATGAGTGTCAAAGTACATTTTTTACATTCCCATATCTTCAAAGAAAATCTAGGAAGAGTTAGGGAAGAACAGAGTGAGTGGTTTCATCAGAATATTAGACATGGAAATGAGGTACGAGAGTAGATGGAATGTCAACATTACGGCTGACTTTTGCTGGATTCTGAAGAGAGACTGTAAAGTAGACGGATCTGCAAGAACATCGAACGAAAATTGGACCCATCGTAGATCAGTTCTTAAAATCAGAGGTGAGTGTTTAGTTGACTTTTTACCACACTGTCCTTTGTAATAATGTTTATAACTTGTGTTTACATATAAAAGTAATTCTTTGTTATAATTTCAGCGAACAGATTCTGCCAAAATTAATAAAAATTTGGGAAAAATAAAACCTGATGTGATGGAAACAAACAGAAGTTATTTTTGAAATCAGTATTAGAAAATGATTTAGAAACAACTTAAAATATCAGTGAATTTTTCTTTTCAAAATGCAGAGTAGTGACTTTAAATATTTTAAACGACGTTTGTCTAACAATCTGCATATAAATTGTGTATATGTATTGATAATATGTAATTTTGGACATTATTTAAATGCTATATTGCATAACTGAAAAAAATGTTAGAAAGTGAATATCCTTCTAGCAGATTTGCTGCCCAGAAGTGAAAATCCTGTATTAACTGATAAATAAATACGCACTGTTAAGGAATTCTATTAGATGAGTCCTATATGGAAGCATATTGTCGTTCATGCAATGAATTCGTGATAGGGAACATTTGAGAAGTCTCAAATAGAGATCAAGGAATTCATATTGTATGTTTTGAGCAGTCAAGGTACCTTTGCTAAATATATGAATATCGGCAACCTTCATCATGATACCTCCCCACCACATTGATAGTTGTCCTTGATGTTAGAGGGATGGAAACCTGATGTTCTTAGAAACCTGTTCCTAGAAGTGAACACTTTATGAATCAGTTTCGCGACTGAATTTTGAATCAAGAGTAAAGTGAAAATAGACAGCCCCATTGGTATTTACTCCAGACTATTTTATGGCCCTCGTAGGTAGCACATTTGGTAGGATCACTGCCCTTTCCATACAGGGTGAAAAAGACCTGAGTTCGAGTCCCGTCCATGAGGACAGGAATTTTTATGGTTCTTTTTCACAACATGGTTAAGTTAGTCGGTCTCAGGCGAGGGCAGCATGGTTTTGTTCTCCCGAAAACATTAGCATTAGCATTAGTAGAGGCATATGATGCAAGAAAGCAAGCTTATGCAGCATCAGCCAAAAAAAAAAAAAAAACAAAAAACACTTCCATTTCACCCCTCCGTTCGTTCGAAATACCTGTCCAGCTGAGCCTTAAATTTATTTATTTAGGCTATCAACTTCCACAACAAGGGATGGAAGTCTGTTCCACCAACCAACTATCCTCTGGCTAAAGGCAAACTTCCACACATTTATCCTACATCTGTCTTTCCTCAATCTGAATTTATGCCCTCTCAGGTGATTATTCTGAGCAAGAGGAAGAATCCCATCATCGGCATTGAGCATACTCAAACCATTCAAGGCTTTATACATCTCAATCAGATCACCTCGCCGGTGCCTAGTCTCCAGACACTGTGATTTGCAAAACTGAAGCCTTTCTTCGTAAGAGTAACCCTTTGTTCCATTCACTAATTTTGTTGCCCTTCTCTGTACTCGTTCCAGCAGCTCTACATCCTTCTTGATATGAGGCCTCCAGACCTGTATACAGTACTCTAGGTGTGGCCTGACAATGCCTTATATAAGGGGATAATCACCTCCTTATCCTTGCTAGAAAAATTCCTGTATATCATTGACAAGACACCGTGAGCTATTCTTGCAGCCCGTCTGCACTGCTCAGAAAACTTCATATCTGCCTGCACAATTACTCCCAGGTCCTTTTCGTTCTCTAACACTGTCAGTGTAGTACCACAGAGTTGGTACGTTACTCTAGGTTTGCTGTTTCCATATGCAGTACTTTACATTTGTCAATGTTAAACTTCATTTTCCACCTCTCAGCCCATCTGCTCAACTTTTCTAGATCCTGTTGCAGCAGTGTACTTTCATTAGTATGATTAACAACCCTACCAACCTTTGTGTCGTCTGCAAACTTGGACATTAAGCTTGATATACCATCATCAATATCATTTTTAAATACAGAAAACAACAATGGATCCAACACTGAACCCTGTGTTAAATTCAGTGTTGGGTCCACTAATAATATTAGTCTACGATGAGCAGTGTCCATTGATTACCACTCTCTTCTCCCTCTCAACCACCCCTTTATCCATAGCAACAATTTGCCTCCAATGCCACACTGCTCCAATTTGTGCAGCAGTCTTCCCTGTGCAACAGTATCAAAAGCCTTTCTAAGGTCCAAGTATATAATATCAAAGTTATTCCCTGCTTCCAGTTCTTTTGTGACTGCATCATAGTATCCAATCAAATTGGTTAGGCAAGACTCTCCCTTAACAAAACTATGCTATGTCCGAGCTATAACTGAAGTATTGTCTAGATGATCCTGCAGTGCTTCTTTAATCAGTGCCTCAATTAATTTTCCTGGAACTGAAATTAAACTCACATGTCGATAATTATTTGTGTTAGCCTTTGATCCTCCTTTGTGAATTTGATCCTCCTTTGCATTTTTTTCTCTATCACCTGTCTCATTAGTTCATCTGACATCTATTTAGGCCTAAACCTTGAACAATATTTCTTAGTTGTATGTAAAGCCTAATAGCTTCCAAGATAAGTTCTTTGAATGCTTCCCATTTTGAATTTGCTGTTGGTAACATCATCAGTTGGTCCCACTGTATAGAATTTAAATACTGTCTCAGTCCATCGTAGTCGCCTTTACGAAAGCAATACCCCTTCCCTTTACCCCTAATGGTAGTTACCTCTTTGAGTAATTCCCACTTCAGCACACTGTGATCACTGCCACCTAGTGGTTCATTTATCTGCAGATTCTTAATGCATGAAGAATCACTATTAAAATAATCAAATCAAGACTATTACTCCCTCTAGTTGCCTCCCGAACATGCTGATGTAGAAAACACTCATGCAATAAATCCACAAAAGCCTTGCTAGTGTGTGAGTGACCAACCCCCAAATTCCAGTCAATATCTGGGAAATTAAAATCCCCCATTATAAGACTCTTTGATTTACTGGCCCACTCTATTTCCCTGTATAATTTCTTATTATACTCATCAGAGTCATTAGGCCTATAGCACACTCCTACTCTCAATTTTGATCTCCCAATGCTTATGTCACACCAAACTGACTCGACACTGCACTGTCCAGCGATGTCGATTGGCTTCATTTTCTTGGATTTTATGTATTTCTTAACTAATAGCATAACCCCTCCTCCCTTCCTATCCTGTTTGTCCTTTCTGTAGACGTTGTACTCCCCAAATTCCAGTTCTGCATTCCTTATATCTGTGTGACACCTCGTCTCTGATATCCCAACAATATCCGCCTTTGATGCTTTGAGCAATACCTCAGATTCATCAAATATATTTACCAAACTACTAGCATTGGTGTACACTCAAGTATACATGCACCTGTTCCTATTCTTAGCTACCCTAACACAACCAATGTGTTTACTTGTTCCGCAATGACTCCCAGCAGTCTCTGAAATATCATGCATCTTGTTTTCCAGGCTGTTGCTCATTCTGATAGAAGCAGTGCAAGAATCACTTTCACCTCTGCTTGGTTTTTCTTCCGGCAAACAGAAAATCAACCTCAGAACACACTGAATTTACAGAAATATAGATGGAGCAATATGGCCTTAGTCGCTGATACTCCTAAAACCCTACTGTATGTTGTCAGATGGTCCTTCTTGATTGAAGGTTGGGGAAACGCCTGAAATGTAACTCACTGCGTACATTACCTGTCAAGGAAGTATATATAATCAGGTGTTTAGACATTGCCTAATAATAAAACACATTTCCAGCATGTGTTTCGTTAGTCTCTGGAAAAGTTTTAAGTTTAATCATAGCTTCTCCTAACCCCCACAGATCCCATAAATCTATTCATATAGATGAAATTATATTTCACATATTATTCCAGAACAAAAAGTCGGATCGAGGTTCAATTTTCAACTTGTGTTCTTCTGTTGGCTCTTGGGAAAAATACAGGTGAAGCTACGCTTTCACAGACCTCGTTTCCTCCCCCCTCTTACAAAAATCGGCATAAATTAAAGTGTATTCGCATTAATCAACAAGAAAAATGCGATTGTTACCAAATGTTCAACATATATCCTGTTGGCCGGCCACTGAGATGGTTCAAAGTTGAATTCCAATTTCGCAGCATTCCTTCCCCAGTTTTCCCAACAGATGTTATTATTATAAATTTTGAAAGGAGCTATGATTCATTTCAAATTTAAGTACTTACTTAGAATATTTTAGGAATCTTTTTAACAAATTTTCATTCTGTTGACTTGTTTTCTTATAAATCATGAATTATTAATATTTGCTAACGCCCCTGAAATGTAAAGCATGTGTATATTAATTAACTTGTTTCCAATGGTGAACAATCATATTGCTTCATTTTTGGCTTTTATGTGACCAGGTAATTCTGTCCACAAAAGCGACTAAAACACAGAAGAGAATAACATGTAGGTTTATGAAGTCATGGCGTGGTCACAATTACGTAATCATAAGAAGCATCACGAAACACCTCCCATGCTACAAACATTTAAAAAAGGATACTGCGCAGTAACTGAAGTCATACGATTGTTTGGTTGGCCTGTGCGGTAGGGGTTCATGCTCGTTAAATATATTTGAACGGTGATGTTTTCAAGAATATATGATGTACCTTTGAAGCTTTTTTAGTTTATTTAAGGATAGCTAATTTTCCTTTCAAAAAAAGTATTCTTTCATATCGTGGAGAGTATTCTTCATACGGATTGGTAGGAACACTTGTTTGCTTTTTGATACTTAAGCAAATTAGTCCATCTTCTACGAAGGCTGGTTGGTTTTCATTTCCCTCCATGGCCCGAGTACAACATAATGCAAGATTAATTTCAGTTGCTTGTTGGAGCCGTATCTAACACTTTGACCCACTTCTCTTTTGTTTTTTTGCATATTGAGTTCTATCAGTAATCCATATTTTTCATTATGTAAATACGAGGGACTGTTTCGGGAAGAGACCGGCTTTAAATTAACATATCGTTCTTCGTACAGTACCCAAAGTAAATTAGCCTTACACAACAACAACAAACATATTTCTCGGATGGTACATCGTTTTAATTTCAGATGTTTCGTACAACAGTGTTGGGAGGCAGAATTTATCCAACCGAGACGAAAATTCTAGTTTATTTAAGGATAGCTCATTTCCGAAATAATGACTAAGGGGCGGGTAAATAAATATACCAGTTGATTGCAATATCGGTTCTACTCTTCAAAGAAGCTGAAGGTTTTATATCGCCATCCTCAATGTCTCATTTCAGTTTAATAAAATGACATGGAGAGAAATCGCCACAAAGGATCGTTCCGATATGACTAGGTGAACTTAGTGAACTTTCCGACCAGGTAAGAACTTATTTTAGTGGCAGTTCAACAGTTTCAGTTGTTGAACAGCCTTCCTTATACAGAAAGGACTTGGTGATTTAAATTCATTTATAAAAGTAGATTAATCTGATTCTGTAACTCTTTCTAATACTAATATACTTTCTAATTCTAATACTCGGCATTGAGGCTTTAACTTACGTCCAAGCCTCAATGCCGAGTATTTAGATGCTCAGTGGAGCAAAATTATCCTCAGGATCGAAAAGCTAACGCAATAAAGCTTACGAATTTTATTTGACTTCATTTACTGCGCAGAAATATTTCCTTGCATTCCTATAGTATTATACATAGCTTTTGTTTCGAACTGTGCAAAACGTCTAATTTCCTTACGCCTTAATTTTACACATGATTATATGTTCTCAAGGCGCGCGAAAAGTGCACGTGACGTCCAGATAAAATATTTTTATTTAGTTCGTAAGAAAATTATTAATGGAAGTTGCACGAAGATAATTGTGAATATGGTTTCCCTTGAATTCTTATGAGACAGCTACCACAGTGATATTAAGTCGAAGGACTCAGGTTTCAATATGACTTTTGATGGTACTACAACTCCGTGGACTCTTAGTGAGATCTTGAATGTAGATGTGAAAATGGACAACGTCCAAAGGTGGTTTCTCTGTGAATATAGTTTTTGTTCTGTATTATCTCAGTCTTACAGAACTGGTTTCGGGCCATCACGGGTAACACAACGGATATAATCACGGTCCTGGGTTCGAATTCCATCAATGACACTAGCAATTTTCATGGGCATTTTTCACAACAACGTGGCTGTGTTAGTCGTTCTCGGGCGAGGGGTCCATGGTTTTTATCTCCCGGAAGCATAGGTTTTACTTCCAGCACACAGGAAACTGATTCCTATGGCCTTAGTTGCTCTGGCGCTTGACACATATCCAAACTCCTTTCAGAAGAATGGTGTTAACTATAGTATGCAATGCTATGCATCATTCATTAGGTTAAACGCGACAAATACATAGGCTTTGGGGAGAATCACGTAAGGAATTCTGCATGTGTTGTAACTGGGTCCATTGTGCAATCAAAGTCATACGTATCTGTGCCTTCTTGCTGAATATAAAACCCGAATTTCGGGAGGGGGAACCGTGAAACTCTGGCCAGAGACAGGCTTTTATTACTGTCAAAATCATCTATAAGAGTTGATCCCATCTCTACCTCAATTATTGTTAAATTTCAAGTCACTCACTGCAGTTTACAGACAAATTGCACGAGTGCCACTTTATTGGTACACCCACGTTTATATGAAATGGAATGCTTCTTCAGTAACAGCATCGAAAGTTCGTACCATGTGATATATAAAGAATCTGAACAGATAAAAAGGGATTTTTTTAGTTATATTTGGATTATAAGAAAACATCCATCCATCTATTCATATTACGTCCATAAATTGCATGTGTCTCTGGTCGGTTTGTCTGTTCTGATGGATGAAAAAATGCGAATTTCCTGGGGAAAAGCTTTTGCTGTTCTCGCCTGACACATTAACTCAGCCACTCAGTGAATAAAGCCCATAAAAAAAAATGTTCTTGTTTATACTCTGGCACGACCACCAGGTCAGTGGAGTTTACAATAAATCATCGATACAAATGTTAATCGTATTTAGCAGTCACGGGCTTGAAGCCCTGTCCACTCAAAGAGCGCGTGCCAAGTACCTCTCGTCATTGACGGGATTCGAACTTGTGCCCTTTTCATCCATTGTGGGGAGGACAGTGATTATAACCACTGTGCTACCGGGAGGACAAAGGACATGACAGCTATACAGCAGCGATAGTTTTTTTTTAAATGTAGGTAAATGGAATGGAAAAGTAATTTGGTTGGAAGCGAAAATATGCGGTTCTTGTATACCCTTGCTTTGTAAATCCTTTGATTACAAGTAAAGTTTTTAAACGCAACGTGTTGGATAAAACATAATCGCACGAGGACTAACATCAAAGAAATATTGCCGTGGTTTGAAAGAATCATTTGGACATTCTGCTAATTCCACCATTTAAAGACAAGAACCAGGAGATTTGAAAGTGATGCTGAAGTTGCGTACGTTTGGGATGGCATTATTCATTCTCTTTCTCGCTATTCCGCCAGCCAAATCTTTAAATGACACGAGTTACTATCTCATTGTAATTGTGTTTGTGTCTTTAATTCACTAATCTATGAATACTTTTAGCCAAAAAAGAAATTTCTTTCTAGTTTCGTTTGAGAAACCCCGAGGTAAACCTTCAGAGTATTCGATGCACTCTTTTCGCAATCACTTCCGTAAGGTATGGGAGCAATCCCTGATCACAGGTATTCCAGAAATAATCACCTCGAAAAACAAGGGGGTGAAGATAATGAAGTTAGTCGTGTTCTTGATGTGCATTGCAGGATTCGTCTATCAGACCAACAGTTTCCTCCAAATCTACTGGAAGTATCCGACCCTTGTGCAAACAAAAGAAGAGTTTCCTATCAACGTTCCAGTTCCAGCTTTCACCTTTTGCAGCAATAACAGGTAAGTGCAATATCTATTTTGAATTTTATAAGAAAAACCATCTGCGGATCATGAAGTTATAAGTTTCTACCCCGGAGCACCTATCTTGGTTGGTACATTCCGCTTTGTCACATACATACATTTTTTAGGGAAAGCCCTATGCTTCAAGTGCGTGGGTTTCGTGGAAATCGTTTCCTGGCATCAGACGTTGAAGGTTTGGGTCATTGTTTAGAAGTTTCTCTTCCCACCTCTGCACATATTACATGCATCTGTGATCCTAATTAAGGAGAATCTTCTTGTCCGGACTTGTTTTACTCGTTATTTGTTTTGTTCACAGTGGCCACTGATTGAGGATCCTAGAAAACGACCTACTTTGATATATTAGCGAACTCTGCTAGTTTGTAGCTATGTTCCCCCTGCATTAACATCATGCAAGGCGTACACTCGTCCAAACGCATGATTTGTTAATAAATTGCTAAGGCAGGCAGTGTATAATCTACATTGATTGAAAGGTTGACAAACATGGTGATCTACCAGTGAAGTCATGCTTAACATCTTTTGCGAGTGTTCAGGATCGCTGTTCCTAGACAGTGAGAAACTTGGAATTACCACGATGACCAACGACACAGAAAATCCCGATAACCTATGTACTGTCATTAAGAAAGAATGCGGGAGTCTCCCAGAGCGAATTATCCTTCGTTCACTGACGCGAAGTTCAAACAATGGACACTCATTTGAAATTAATTACAGATTGCATGATGATGATGATTGCACTAATTGCACTAAATAACAATTTTTCAAAATGGCTCTGTTGATCTGCAGTTTTGGTCTCATGAATTGTTTCTTTATGATTCCGAATATGATTCAGTTTTCATATAACATCAATAGTTAGCCCAAAAACGAAATAAAGTAAAAATGAAATTTATTACCAGATTTATGCAATTAATACCAGATTTATTAACGTTTAATATAGTTGGAGAAGAACGTTATGTGGTGGTTTTACATGAAATCTAATTATCTATAATGACCACTCTTATACCACGTGAATATTAAAATGCAGTACTTTGTTCAGCTAATAACTAAATCCCTATACATTAAGCTAATGTTTTGGGAACCTTATACAATAAGGTAATGTTTCGGAAACCTTTCTGAAACATTACAAACAAAGGAATGTTCAAGCACATCATCCTGCTCATAGTGTTGACCTGCTACCCCTGCCGTCCCAGAAGCTGTTGTTGTTGTTGTTGGGTTTTTTTTGGCGCAAGAGCTACTTTGGCCATATTGCGCCTGTTCTTGTCGAGAGACACAGTAATGATTAATAAAAAGGGTTTATAGGAGCATAAATATATTAATCTGTTTTAGATAGTGGAAAAACTCAGGTAAATTGGAGTTGTCTCCAATCATATGTCTAATTTGAAGAGGTTCATTTAAATTTGATAGGGATCGGAATGATGTGTTTCTGGCATACTGATAGTGAGTGCACTCTATAAGAATATGTTTTATGGTTAGCGTTGAATTACAGTGGAAGCACAGTGGTGGATTATTTCCTCGCAGTAAATAGTGATGTGTAAGTTGAGTATGACCTATACGTGCTCTGGCAAGCACAACCTCTTCATGTCTGTTTGTACGGAAACTAGATTTCCATAGCTGTGGATTCTGTTTTATATTTTGTAACTTGTTATTTACCTGATTATGCCAAATTTCTCGCCATTTTTCATTGCAAATGCGGCGTATGATTGATTTGTAGTCTGTGTAAGGAATCCGGATGTGGTTATTATCAGTGGGGTTTCTTGCTGCTTTATCTGCACTCTCATTTCCTGGTATTCCAGTGTGCCCTGGAATCCAACAGAATGTGACAGTCTGCCTATTGTTATGAAATTCGGATATTTGAGTTCTTATTTGATTTATTAGTGGATGTGGAGAGCGAGAATTGCCTTGGAGGGCTGTCACTGCACTCAAGGAGTCTGTATAGATAATAGTCTTCGGAGTGAAAACATGAGCAAGTAAGGTCAAACCCATCTTAATGGCATAGAGTTCTGCAGTGAAAACGCTGCATTCTTGTGGTAATGAAACAGACACTGTTGATGTTGGTAGCACCACAGCAGCTCCCACAGCTGTGTCATTTTTAGAGCCATCAGTATAAATTTGCAAAGTGTCTGCATTTGCCAAAGAGTGAGCTGCATGTAGTTTCTGAATGGTTGGATTGTTCAGGGAGTGTTTCCCCCAACGTCGGAAATAGTCATCACACGAAGGTATACACACTTTCCATGGAGACTGTACAATTTCTCTGTCTTGATGTAAATTGTCCAACTGCATATTCCACTGCTGAATCAGTTCTCGTAGACGGATTCCTGTAGGTTTGTTTTCAAGAGGCTTATTTCTGAAAAGGTTTACCCATTGTGGATCATAGAGGTATGACCAGATAGGATGAGATGGAAGGCTATATATTTTAACTGCATAATTGAGGAGCAGCATCTTTCTCCGAAGGTGGAGTGGAGGTTCATTGGCCTCTATATATAAGCTTTGCACCGGCGAAGTCCTGAACGCCCCAAGAGCAATCCTGAGCGCACTATGTTGTATTGTGTTGAGACAGGCTAACAGAGTCTTTCGGGCAGAGTCATAAACAGGAGCACCATAATCTAATCGAGATCTGATTAAGGCTCGGTATAGGTGGAGTAGAGTATAGCGATCAGCTCCCCATGTCATAGATGAGATGACTTTAAGTATATTCAGCTTTTTTATACAGACAGTTCGCGTTTGTAGTATGTGTTTCTGGAATGTCAGTTTAGTGTCAAGAGTTATGCCCAAGAATCGGATATTGCTGGTAATTGGTATTGGTTGTTTTTCCAGTGATAATTCAGGTTCTGGATGTAGTTGTCGTTTTTTACAAAAGTGAATGGCTGCAGTTTTGGTTGCTGATAGACGGTAACCATTACGTGAAGTCCATGACACTATTTTGTTTATTACAAGCTGCAAATGTCGTTCAATGGAACGCATATTCTGTGAATGGCAAGATATCGCAAGATCATCAGCATAAAGATAGATTTCTACGTTACTCAAGATGTTCTGCGCTAGATTGTTTATCCTAAGAGCAAAGAGGGTAGCGCTGAGTACCGATCCCTGTGGTACACCTTCTCTTTGGATAAGAGCTTGCGAAACAGCATTACGATAACTCACTTGAAAGGTTCTAATTTTAAGGTAACTCTCTATGATCATTGGGAGTCGACCTCTGAGTCCTATAGCATATAGGTCTTGCAGAATACCATAGCGCCAGGTGGTGTCAAAGGCTTTTTCAATATCCAGGCACACCATGACAAGATGTTCTTTCCGAATAAAGGCGTTCCGTATGTTACATTCAGCTTTCACCATAAGGTCTAATGTGGATCGGTTTTTGCGAAAGCCGTATTGATTACTACTGATGACTGAGTGGGATTCTATGTACCATACAAGTCTATCGTGTACCATCTTTTCCAATGTCTTGCCCAAGCAGCTGGTAAGGGATATCGGTCTATAGTTGCATGGATTCGTCTGATCCTTCCCAGGTTTGGGAAAAGCTAGCACTGTTGAGTGACACCATGAGCGAGGATAATAGCTTTCGGAGAAGACCCGATTCAGAAAAAGCAATAGGGAATTTAGAGCCTTTTTGTCTAGGTGTTGTAACATAACGTAATAAAGACCATCAGGTCCTGATGCCCCATTTCTTGATTTGTTTAGAGCAACCTGCAGCTCCAACATTGTAAAGGGTTGATTATATGGAAGCGCTATTCTTGTACTGAAATTTAATTTGCTTTGCTCAGTCCTTCTTTTAAGTTGCTGAAAAGATGGTTCATATGCAGCTGTATCTGAGATATTGGCAAAGTTTTCTGCTAGAGCATTAGCTATTTCAACTGGAGATGATAAATCTTGTCCATTCCATCTCAGTATTGGAGAGGATGCTGGGAGAAATCTACCATTTAGTTTTTTTATTTTATTCCAGATTATTCTGCTGTTTGTGTTCTTCGTTATAGTAGAGGCAAACTGGATCCAAGAATCTCTTTTTGCCTTTTTCCTTACGAATCGCGCTTTTGCTTTCAGTTTTTTGAAATTTATAAGGTTCTCGGTAGTTGGGGTTTTACGAAACAGGTTCCATGCCCTGTTTTTCTCTTTTTTTGCAAGTTGGCATGCTTCACTCCACCAAATATTGGCATGTTTAAACGAACCAGTACGCATTTTTGGTATGGCCTTGGTCGCGGCATTCAGAATCTGAGATGTGATGTGCTGTGTGGCATCATCAATGGATTGGAAATTGATAATTTCATCACTGAATGAGATACTGAGAGCAAATAACTTCCAATTGGCCTTGGAAAATTTCCATTTTAAGCGGGAATTATTTACCTGAGGGATTCTAGTTATTTGGAATTCGCAAATTATTGGAAAATGGTCACTGTTTAGCGGATTGTCCAGAATTGTCCAGCGGATGAGTGGATATAATGTTGGAGAGCAGATTGTCAAGTCTATAGCTGTAGTTGTTCTAGTAGAGAGATGGATGTAAGTATCAGCACCAGTATTCAATAGTGTTAGATTGTGTTTGTCAAGCAGCGACTCCAGAACTTTACCTCGTCTGTCTGTATGTGGGGAGCCCCAGATCGGGTGGTGTGCATTAAAATCTCCAAATAAACAAAATAGAGGAGGGATCTGTAGTAGAAGTACTTCTAGGTCATTATAAGTATATTCTTTGTTTGGTGATAGGTAGATTGAAACTACTGTTAACATGATTCCTAAGGAGACACGCACTGCTACTGCTTCTAAGGAAGTTTGCAGTGGAATGTGTTTAGTAGGGACTCTTGAGTTTACTAGAATGGCCACACCTCCACGCACGGTGGTATTATTATTTCTATTATGTTGATATATAGTATAGTTCTTGATTTTTGGAATTACTTGCGGAGGTAAATTAGTTTCTTGCAAACATATGCTTACCGGACTATACTGTTGGATTAGGTCATGGATATCATCGATATTACTACGTAGACCTCTACAGTTCCACTGTATTATGTGATCCATTATTTGATTTTGGCGGTTGTGTTTGATTCAGTCTGTTTTTTAGGTCCAGTCTGTTTTTGTCTCTCAAATTTTATTCTTTCTTTTTTCGAAAAGATAGGACGCGCTGTGTCCATGTCATCATCTGCGTACAGATCTAAGATTGGCTCATCCGGGCTGATGTTTTCATTAGTATCCATATTTGTTGTATTTTGCTGACTTTTCTGCCTTGGGACTGCTGTTTTAGTTTTTATAGTTTCTGAGGAAGACTGCAAAGCCGTTGGCGGTACTGTAATTGGTGTGTTATTGGCACTGTCATTCACATGCTGTTCCATAGTAGTTTGCTGTGATTTTGAGAGTATTTCTCTAGCCCAGTCTGCAATAGACATGGATGGGGGAACTGACACGTCAGTTTGAGTGGCTGCTGACTGATATTTCTTTGTTGCTGCTGCGTAGGTGTGTTTAGTTGTAGTAAGCATAATCTGCTTCTTTGCTTCTTGGTATGTGACTTTCCGCTCTACTTTATATTGTTGGATCTTTTTTCCTGTTTTCCACAGTTCACAGGACTTTGAGTAGGCAGGCTGTTGGCCTTGACAGTTTGAACAATGTGGTGTTTCCGCATCACATTCCGTTTGTGCGTGGGATTTTGAACCACAGTTTGGACACACAGCATCCCCTCGACAGACGGTCTGAGAGTGTCCAAACTTTTGGCACTTATAACATCTGATGGGATTAGGAATGTAGGGTCTTATACGGCAATTGAGATAGCCGGCTTTAACACTAGATGGTAAATTTGGTGTGCCAAACGTAAGGATGATGTTCCGCGTTGGAACCAGCTGGCCATCTTTTTTGATCATGATGCGCTTAGCATGTGTGACTTTTTGTTCTTTTAATTCTTCGACTAATTCGTCTTCTGTGACGTTAATCAAATCCCACTCAGTGATGACCCCTTTGGAAGCATTTAGTGTCGCATGTGGGGTAACTTGCACGGGAATACCACCAAAGGCTGAGAGGTTCAGCAGAGTCTCTGATTGCTGACGGCTCACACTTTCAATTAGTAAATCACCTGATCTAAGTCTTTTCACCATTTTAGGTGAACCTGCTGTATTTTCCAAACATTTCTGTATCAGAAACGGGGAGAGTGTACTCATGCATTTGTTTGACAAGGAGTGGAATATAAGGAAAGATGGACATTCCTTTTGCTCTGTGTCAGTCCTCAGTCTTTTCGACTGTGATGTGTCATGGTCATTATCATTTGATTTAGGACATGAGCGCCGAGGCTCAATTGGAGGGAAATTGTCAAATTCCATGTTTGCTCCTTTTCGCCCCGGGAGAGTGGCTTTCTTCTCCCAGGTTACCAGCCCCGCCACGTGGAGGCAGGAGCGGTGCCACCAGTGACCAAACGGTTGTAAAGTTTAGTAACTTGTTAGTAATTAATATATATACTCTGAAAAAAGAAAGGTAGTTTTCCTTTCTTGGTTCTTACTTTAACGCTTGAAGCACAGAACTACTTTAGCTAAACAAAAGAGAAAACGACACTAGAAATAAAATTGAACTTTGTCGCTTAGAAATAACACACTATATATCTCAGAGGAAATCGCTTGTCACTATCGCTTGGCACTCGGGGCCGTCCCAGAAGCAGAGAAAACAAAGGAACTTAGAAGTGAAACCATCGTGCAAATACAAAAGGAATCCCAAGATCTTTTGAAGTCCCCAAAGACATTCCATTTATACCGATCATACTTTATCTTCTCTAATATATAAGCTAGAACTTGTAAACCGTAAAAATGACTACTTTGTTTATTAACTGGATTTTTTTTTACCATTAGGATTCGCAGAAATGCGTACTGTGAGGTGTTTAAAAATTGTCAGAACCTTAGCAGAAGTATTGTACAGAATCTGTATCCTACGATGATATATGGAAAAGATTTTGATACTGAGGTGTTTCAAGTAAGTAAACTCAATTCATTTATGAATCTGTGTAGAGATATTCATCAAAAAATTCACGATGATATCTCTCTTTTCACAGATTTCTGTTTATTCTTTATTAGATATTTCTGAATAAGGCCGACTCTCGGAAACTAAATAAGAGTTAAATTCCTTTTATATCACGGAGGTATTTACTCTTTTTTGAAACTTATTTATGATGATCTATGAATTCCTTTTCAAGCACCAACAATATTCTGCCACCTTCGCCTCATTCTATTTATTCTGGTGTCTTTTACCATAACCTTGATGTGTTGTTGAAAACTTTCGCTTGCTAACTGCACCGAGGGCTGATAGAAAATATTCCAGTTGGTTGTGCAAAAAAATGACCCCCCACACGAATGATACTACCTAGATTTTTGAAAATACTAAACAAACTATTAACATATTCTCGAAGCCCTTCGATTCATAAATGCCTGAAATGTAGTTTAACGACCATGTTGGTTGTCAAAAATGTTGCCAGAAAGAATTGATACTATCCAACCCTCCAATTCTTTCTGAAACATAGAAGTTGCGAAATTATTATCCTTCAACTGTTCTCTGATTTGTGCTCCCTCAAATACTCCAACGTGGAGAATAGCGCTTTGAGTTCGTCTTTTTGACACATTTTTCCTAATCCAATGATCAGCATCAGCTTAACTCTTCTGTTCATTTGTGCAGGAAACAAGGAAATTTTGTGTAACCCGACTCTTGTTCAAGAAGTAGTATTGCCAGCTCATCCAAATCACACCATACTATCTTCTCATGATTGCAAGAATTTTATTTTTTAAAAAGGGATTTTGGCAGAGTAAGGGGGAGGAGTGAAAACTGGAAGGAAAAGACAGAAATATGGGAGCAAAAGAGAAGGCGCCCCCAAGGAAGGTCAGTGGGGCAGGCCCATTCCCCACAAAAAGGAGAAAAGGGGGCTGCGAGGAGGAGGGGAGACGGAAAAGATCTCCCCCACCCCGCCGGCGAGAGGGAACGAAAGTGACCAGGAAAGGTGCCTGGTCCAGATCGCCCGGTGGCGTGTTGGCAGCAAGGTGCTATCGGGTCGTGGATAGAGCTAATGCAGGGAGGAGCTAAATTTGAGTGTATTTCTACACTCAAATTTAGCTCCTCCAGGATGTTAAGGCATGGGATAGAATCCCGTCCAGGTTTGGTTGTCGCAGTCAGTATGCTTTCCTTCAAAGCATTCCTCTTTTACTTCTTTCCTTCTACCTTATTGTTTCCCCTTTCCTTTCTTTTCCATTTCTTTTCTTATTCTCTCCTCTGGTTCTTCTAATGTATTATCTTTTAAGGGTCGCTGGGTTTGGAGGATTTGGATTGATCGTTGTCGGCTTGTAGACTTGCTGAGAAGCTATGCCAGTAGCTTTACGAGGTGTCAGTCCATGGTTCTATGGTCGTGGGAGAGTTTATCGTCTTAAAAAGAGCTCCTGCACAAAGAGTGTGAAGATTTTGCTACACGAGCTGTTCTTGGCTCCTGAGTACGAACTGGGTCTTTGTCATGAGGATGCGGCGCAGGTCCTCGTAGGTAGGACATTCATGTATGAGGTGATACCAGGTTTCTTCTTCTCTGTAGTGACACTGCGGTGAATCTGAGAGACGAAAGTCGTAGAGTTTCGTCCTGAAGGAACCATATTCTGTGAGGAGAAAGGTGGTATGGAGGTCTGGAGCGGACCATGCAGGCTGGCTTGGGTATATCAGATTTACACCCAGAAAGACTTTCCGTGTTATGGCTCCTTTGGAGGAGTCGGACCATCGGGCCTGCCAGGTCTGCAACAGGTGTGTCTTTAGACGCCTCTTTTCAGCACTTGTGTTGTTTGTTGGATCGGTAGTGAAGCCAATGCAGGTGGCCGCTCTCCCTTTGAACAGTTGGTAAAGCAGCCCACAGCGCACAATTTCCAGATGTAGGGGAAGGGATCCAACAAGGACCTGGTAAAGCAGGGTGCTAACTGTACAATACGCTCTCTGGAGATAGTCAGGAGGATAGAGTGCTGTATTGTGTCTAGTTTTCTCCTGTTTACTGCAGTGATTACCTTGTACCACACACCTGCTGCATATGACAGAGCTGGCATGAAAACAGCCTTGTAGAAAAGGGAGCGTGTCCTCTTCTTCAAGCCCAGTCCCTCCTGGTAACTCTGGAAATCATAGCGGAGTAATTCCTGATTTTGGTTCGTAGGTAATTGAGATGTGGGGTGATTGACATGTTCTTATCCAGGACTATCCCGAGATATTTTAGTTCCGTTTTTAGCTTTATGGTTGTACCATGGATTTTTATTTTTGGGGGCGTTCTAATATCCAGAGAGCCCCTCAATAGGATTGAATTCGTTTTTTTCGAAATTCTGAGATGTTTCTCTTGGATCCAGTGCAGCAGTGTTGAGATGGCTCGATTTGCCGATGCCTCCATTTGGGCTCTGCTGTTTGCCTCAAGCATCGTTATGAAATCATCGGCGTAGGCTTGCGTTTTTACTGTGTTCAGATCAAAGTTTAAGAACTCGTCACGGTCTAGATTCCACAGAAGGGGTCCCAAGACAGAGTCCTGCGGGCACCCTCTGAAGACTGGTTGCGACACCTGGCAGTACGGAGCACTGACGTTGACGTTTCTATTTGCTAGGTAGGCCTGGATGCTTAGTATAAGTTGATGGGCATGTTAGCCTTCCGGAGCCTGCCGAGGACGCTTGGCGACCATAGCGAGTCAAACGCCCCGGCGAAATCTATTGAGATTATTAGGAAATACTTGCTGGTGCAGGTGTGTGCTTCGTTTATTATGTTTTCGAGAGCATTATCTGCAGAGCGTCTACTCCTAAAACCGAATTGATTCGGATAGGAGAGCCCCGCACCAATGTAATGGGGTTCAATCTTTTGATAGAGCAGTTGTTCGAAAGTTTTTCTGAGCACCGAGAGCAGTGCGATCAGCCTCTAGGATCCCGGAAGGTCTTGTTGCTTTTTCAGGTTCTTCATTATGAGTCTCACTCTTGCCGACCTCCAATCAGTGGGGAAGTAGCCCTCTGTGAGGCAGTGGTTAAATAAATTCAGGATTGTGTCAGGGATATATTCGCCCGTCTTTTTGACGATTTCAGTTTCCAATAAATCTTCGCCAGGTGATTTACTGTTTCGAATTTTGCTTGCTGCAATTACAAGATTTACTCGGTGAAGGCTCCTTCAACATGTGAAGGGTTATAGGCAGAATTCTCCTGGCGTATCTGGTCAGGGGTGCTCGGAATAACAGGTGGTAGCAATGTTGCGTCCAGGATGTTGTTTATTGCCACCTGCCATGTTCTTGTGTAAATTCCCTTGCGGAAGTTTGGTGGCAGAGATTTCCAATTGTTGCAACCAGGTGTTCCTAGGAAAGTTTCTTTTTGGTTCTGATTTGAGCTATGTATTCGTTTCTTTTTTCCCTTACAGTTGCTTCAGGGTCTCTATCTCAGCCTCTGGCGGAGATAGAGACCCTGAGTGTCTTCGGCAGGTGTTGACTTCATGCCATAGTGCTTGGAGCTGTGCGGATCACCAGGGGGACCGCTCCTGGAGTCTCTTGATAGCGGCATTTGCAGCATCCGTAATTATTTTAACGATCACACGTCGGTGTTGGTCAGGACCGAGGTCTGAGAGATTAAAGTTCTGGGCTGTCCCATTCAGGGTTTCCCAGAAGCAGTTCCAGTCGGCCTTGTCCACCGCGAATCTGTGAAGAGTCTGTCTTGCTGTTGGTTGAACATTGAGAGAGCGATGCAATTGAAAGGTGAGTGTGATCAGATGTTGTCCAGTCGCCTTTAACCGTCCAGGAAGAAATATGTTCTGCAATCAAGCGGCTTGCCAGGCTCACATCGATCGTCGCCTCCCACAGAGTGCTCCAGTAGGTTGGTAGATTGTTTGGTTTATTGAGGATCGTGAGGTTGCTGTTGGAAAGGAAATCTTCTATGCGTTTGCCATTATTGGTGCAATGCCGATCTGGTGTTTCGCTGTGCTAGGCCGGCGACCTACAATTCACGTCGGCACCGATGACGAGTTTGGCTTTTGGGAGTTGTATGAGGATGTTTTCCAAGTATCTTATGACCGGCATAATATCAATTCCCTGATCTGCTGCAGAGCGAGATTGCATAGAATTCTTCCAACGGTGTGATAATGTGAGCGCATGCTGCCCAGCTGGTGCAGAGATGAGAGTGAAATTCGAGTTTTGGACAACGACAGCCACCCAGGGGGTATCACCCTCCATCACCACCTTGTAGGTTATCGGATATCCTTTCACTTTTTCCTGGTGGGTGTAAGGCTCCTGAATAAGAAGGAGGTCCAGGTTTTCCTCCTCGCCTTTTTTCTAAGTTGCGCCGCGACTGCGGCAGCTTTCTGGGCGTTATGTGGTGCAAATTTTACGATGTTGGTGTTAAAATTTTGTTGGATACTCCCCATAGTTGATCCCTGACTGGAGGGCGCTCTTTGCTTTTCAGAGAATTATGGACAGCCTGGCTACCTCCTAATGGTGTATGCGGGCAACGTGGGGGGGGGGTCCAACAGGGGCCCTGCGACCAAAAGCCAGGACACACAACAGAACCTAACACAATACTGCACATTCAACACACAACACTTTTCTGGCATTTACAGTGGTGCTGTATTTCTTCACAGTGTATATATGGCGCAGATGTGGGGGAACCACAGGTTGTGCCTGACCCTAACACTATGCACAGTATGCTTTTAGATACATCGGACATGTGTTGTCGCGGATCGAGCTGTCGTCTAGCATTTTCTGGGCTCTGCAATTTTTGCAGGTTGGGGACATTGACTTGGTTGGACAGGCGTTGTAGTCATGTCCGCTTTCTGCACAGTGCCCACAGGTTGGCTGCGTCTGTGCACATGTGTGTGTGTGTGTTGTGTGGCCGTAGCGACAACACCAGAAACATTTGGGAACAGCCACGTGTTCCTTGAATCGGTGGCTGCCCAAGTTCATGTAGACTCATTGTTGATGGCTAAGAATTTTCCAGGCCACTGGAGAGAGTTCAACTATCCAGTTTATGGCTGTTCCAGTCGTGGTCCTTGTTTCGCATTTTGAAGTGATGTGTTTGTCTGGTTCCTGGTCCGGGAGTTCTTACTGTAGGTTTCTGCAATAGAGTTCTTCCTGTAGGTTCTCTGCAGAGAGGTCCTTGCTCGTGCCATAAATGACTGTACATGGCCCTTTTCTCCTTGGCGGCTCTACATGGAGTCCAAGGGTTGAGATTTTGAACTTTTTGACAATTTTGTCTGGCTCCTCTTGTGTCTCCGTTTCTATTATCACGCCGATGGATGTTGCGCGTCTTCCGTATTGATTTAATTTTGGTCATTTTGAATTCATCACTCAGATTAGTAATGACCGAGTTTTTGATTTCTTTGCTCGTGTGATGGGTCTCCTAGGAAGTGGGCTTCAGGACAACCGGGTGTGGGCGTGGCAACAGGGTGTTCTTCCTGTTCGGAGGAGTGGAAGCCTTTGAGTCTCTGGGGTGATCCTCAGCGCATCGGCGTATGTGGCAGGGCGCTGTTGCATTTGTTTAGCTCCACATTGTTCGTTTGCCTCCAATTTCGTTTTTGCTATCTCCCTTTCCCTATCCATTTGAAGGAGAATGGTTTCAAGCGTTGTCCAGATGTTCACGGTCTGTTCCCTGAGGCCTGTAATTACCGTGTTAGGTTGATCTTTGAATAGATCTGTAAGGACCCGTCCTTACATTAATTAATAAAAATGGTTAAATATTATGAGAATTTAACTGTAATACGAATAGTGGTTTGCTGGTAAAAACAACATGAGTTAAGTAGCGCTGGAATTCAAAAATACCTTCCAGTCACTCCTTGTGTAGTTGTAGCATGTTTGTATGGAAGTTCTTTGACGAGTCAGTGAAAGTAATATACCATGACAAATCCCCCATTAAGACAGAGGCAGATGCACCATAGAAAGGGCCAAGAGTGCTTAAGCTGGCCCTCTTAAAGATTTCACGGTGAAACGCTATTAGAGGTAGGCGACGTCACCAGGTGTGCGCGCGTGAGGTCACGGGAGGAGCTGTGACGCTTCTCAGTTGACCTGAACTTCCGCTTCTCTTTCTGGATTGTTCTGGTATGTTCGAGGTCCACGGAAGTTGGGGCACAAAGAGTAAAGAAGACCCGCCCACGGAAGAGGAGAGGAGACAAATGAGAACACAGGAAAAGGGATGTGCAGATCTCCTATTGGCCAGGAAGAAAGGAGAGGGAATTTTGAGAGGGAGATTCTGAAGAAGTTCGTGGCATTCTGGAAAAGTTTTCGTGGCATTCTGAAAAGGTTTTCGTGAGATTCGGAAGAAGTTTTCGGAGGAGTCGGAAGAAGTTCACGGAGCGGTCTGGAGGATGATTTGAAGGAGTTGGAGAACGATACAAAGCAGAGCAGCAGTCTAGTTTGGGTGATAGCTGCAGACCTGAGATAGATGGAAGCAGTGATAGAAATTCTGCATATCCCGACAGCCAGTAGGAATGTTCACCTGTAAACATGGAAGCCATAGTGAGGAAGAATCACACCCTGAGAATTATATAGGCAAAGCCAGTCGAATGAGTGGTCGAACCATTGACCTACTAAAAAACCCCTCTATCCACGGAAGAAGAAATGCTGACCTGTAAAGAGTATGCGACACTGATTGATTCCAGCCGTGCAGTACCCGGTAGGGAAACACCATAATCACCGAGATCCCCAAATGAGCGCCCCCGCATTCCAGTACCTGAATGACCGATATGAAAGGAAGCCGAGCAGAGAGGGAAGTTCCAGGCCAAACACGTAAGTGCTAGAGAGTTTACCGACATAGGTGTACTTAATTTATTAAGGAGAGGACTTTAGGAGAAAAATGTGTATATTTAAGTAATGAATATATGAATAAAGGGGTAATGTATTTAAGACGGACGCAGCCTATAATTTGAAGTGAAGCTCCTCATATTAATGCTTGCTGGAAGGAGAGGGTATGATAGTTAACTGAGAATTGTTTAATGTTGGGAAAGGTTTTTATAATATGTATGAAATTGAAGGTTGAAATTTCAATTTATTATGAGTTGATTTGTGGGGAGTATTTCTGATTTAAGTAGGGGCTAATTAATAAGTGATATTATAAAGGTATAGAGGATTAACTGTTCAGAAGGGTAATGTTAAATTGAATTGATTAATATTTCCTCTTGACCTGATTGCAGAAAGGGTGTCTAATTGAATAAATGCAATTTTTCTTACAAACTGAGACACGAACTCTGAAGGTTTTTGTGAGCCAGTTCATTGGCTGGTAGTTGTTGGTTTATTATACAGACTGTTCAGAAGAAGAGTGGGAAGAATCTATGTAAAGTGTATGACACGACCTATTGAAGTCCCTGTAAAGAACATGAAGAGACACCATGTCATAATGAATAATAATGTGTATTAGAATAGGATATCAGATGATGAAACAATTGAGTTTGAACAAGATATTTACACATATAAAGGTTAATGAATTAACAAGTTACCAGCCAAATATAGTTTGACCAAATACTATTGCTAATTTCTGTATGATATGTTAATAAACATTGTTTTATTTCACATTCATGTGTTGGAGTCTGTCATTCCGAAACTCAGCCAATCCTGTGGAGAAATACTTAAAATAATTAAGGTCCCCTACGAGTCAGGTAATCTTCTGAGAACAAACAAGTCAGATGCTAAGTAGGAGGATTGGACTACGGGGATATACACATAAAAAAGGGGATAAATTATAATAATTAAAATATAAAGAAAATTAGGGCAACCAAGAAAAACAATAATACCACACACCCCCCCCCCCACAATAAACAAGCCCCACCCCCACAGATCTTTCAAGGCAGTTCTCAGTTTTAGGATTTTATCTAGCACACTACCATCTTGTAGTGCTGGGTCCTGGTGTGGCTCTTGTTGTTTTTCTTCCGCAATATCACATTGTGTGGCAGTGCCATCTGACATTTCCTTCGCTTCAGTTTGCGAACGGGTTTCCCGTTCAGATTTTGGCACAGTCGTTTTTTTGTTCTTCCTTTTGGTAGAAGGGGGCAGCCCGGATCGGGTGTCGCTAGCATCCTGGTGCTGTTCCAACACAGTATGTTCATAATTTGGGCTCTGTTGTGATGACATATTGTCCTTATCTGGTTTTCCCTCCATGATTGGTAAGTTCTGGGTAGTTGAAAAGTTCGGTCTATCGAGATATTTGTCACACAGGTTAAAAGGGGTTGGAGGGAAGCGTTTGGCGTTAGCCCAAAAAAGTTCGTGGCTTAATTAGAAACCGTTTGGTGCTTAGAAGTTGTTTTTGGTCTATCTCCACGGTCACTTGTGAGTGGGGGGACACCCAAGTTGAAAGATGCTAGTAGACAGACGGGACTAATTTCTTTTGGAGTTTACAAAGACGCCGATCACAGCGGTGAAATCAGTTTGGTGTACATCACAAAGGTCAAAAGTTTGCACCTATCCATGGTCAGTCTATGGAAAGAAGGGTCTTCGTGGGTAGCACAGTTGTATCGTCACCGTCCTCCCCCACATCGGGTGGAAAAGGCCCGGGTTCGAATCCCGTCGATGACGAGAGGAACTTTAATGGGCTTTTTTCCCTCCGTGGCTGAGTTAGTCGATCTCAGGCAAGATAGCAAGGTTTCCCCCCAGAAACTGGGGTTTTTTCGTCCAGCAAAACAGGCAAATCGACCAGAGAACAACACACGCAATTTACAGTCATAATATATATATGGCTATATGTCACACAGGTTAAAAGGGGTAATTTAATTAAATAATATAATTTTTATATTAGGGCCACCTATACATATATAGATTACACATATATAGGTGGCCCTAATATAAAAATTTTAATTTGAATTGTGCTCTGATACAGTCGCGTAGCACGGTGGTATAGTCACCGTTCTCCCCACACCGGGTGGAAAAGTTTTTTGGTAGCAGTTGTATCAATTGATTTGCTGTTCTTAGTTGAGTTATGAAATTCTTTTGGTAAAAGGATATGTTCTTTTTAAGATGAACATAGCTTGATATAAACACGGATATGGTACGAGTATATTTATAGCGAAACCAGCCAATTAATTAGCATACCAAATTGATAAATGTAGATAAACAGAAATATTTAAAATTTTGTTGTAATAATGTTTCTTAATTTTTCAAATTTCAGTTTCCTCACATCAACGCATGGTATGACGTGTACCTCAACAAATCATTAACCCAAGATCTAGCTCACCAATTTAAGACTCTACTGAGCAGATGCAAAATTACTACTGGATCTTTTAAAAAGAAATGCAGGTGAGGGATAACTTCCTTCTCCCATGTCCCACTATTTACTTATAGAAATACGCTTTTTTTATGTTTACTTATACAATGCCTGTCCATTTTATTAGGATCATGGAGGTTTGAAATGCATGTAACAATCGGTCAAAATATAAAAATCGAAGAGATCAGTTGGTGTGAAACATGTGCAGGAAAGTTATATATATCCCTATGACCAGAATAATGTTCAAATCGGTTTACCAACAATGGAGAACGGACAGGATATCGTGGACTTAAAAAGAAGTATAATTGTCGATGGGTGTTTACGAGATGATACAATAGAACCATTTGAGACTTCAACGAACGGAAAAGCGCCAATAAAACACACTGAAATAATCCATGTTGTTGTTGTTGCTGCTGCTGCTGCTGCTATTGTTGTAGTATTCTTTTATGCGCATCAGTAACTGAGACTATACATTATGTCTGTAAATTGCGCGTGCTCTGGGGTCAATTTGCCTGTTTACTGGACAAAAATCCATAGAAAAAACCAACCAACCATCGCCTGAGAATGGCTAACTCATCTACGTTGTTAGAAAAGCCCATAAAAATTCCTCCTGATGTCATCGAGGGAATTCGAACCCCGGCCTTTTCCACCCAGTGTGGGGAAGATGGTACTTATATGCATTGCTATCAGAGAGGGCATCATTCTATTGTGTACTGACAGTACATTTTTCTGGATAAGGTGTAGGACAGGCTTTTGTGGTGTATCATTCATCCCTTGATCACACTGAGAGATTCACACCAAGAGTATGTCAGGGAAAGGCGCAATGAACGCCAGAGCATATCTGAACATCGTTGCAGATCAAGCACACTCGACAATGTTGCATGTTCGCCCTTATGGTGAGGGGTGCTTTCAAGATGGTTGGTATAATAATCGTCCTCCCCGCACGGGGCGGAAAGATCTGAGTAAAGAATCTCGTTAATAATGCAAGGGAATTTTATGGTTCTTTTTCACAACATGCTGAGTTAGTTGGTCTCAGACGAGGTCAGCATGGTTTTTCTCTCTCGGAAACGCGGATTTTTCGAACAGCAAACAGCAAATCGTCCACAGAATACACTCAATTTACAGACATATTATATAGGCATAATATGGCCTAAGTTTCTGATGCGCCCTACAACAAAAGCTTTCGAGATGACAATCCATCGCACAAAATGTGCGAAACGGTGGTTTGAAGAACACGAAGAATACTTTAAGGATCTATCCTCGAGGGCCCAATCCCCGTATCTCAACGCCATACATCTCAATGCACGTTCGTCAGCATAATCATCAGTCCACATCACTCCAATAATTATAATAATTGAGGACACTTCTGTTTCCTGAATATGTTGTTTCCGTCGTGTCGAACAGTAATTATGACCAACAATTGTTGGCCATAATTACTGTTCGAATTATTTATTAAGACCAGGAGCCATTAGTGTAACTAATGGCTCCTGGTCTTAATAAAGTGCCCAAGTAGTGTATCTTAAATCTATCGCAAGCAAGAATCATGTTGGTTATAAAGCCTTATTCCTACTTCAAAAATCTATAAAAAATGTAACTCCGGCTGGAGCAGATCTGGACCTTGTTGAGATATGCTATTTTATAAACTATAAAATATGTCAAGTGATAAAAAGCGCTTATATTATATTTATATATAATTGTATATTTCATTTTTTGTTATTCAATAATTTCTCTTATTAGCAAATTGTTTACACTCGAAAGTTTTCAGAATAATAAGGGCACTTTTCTTTTTATGCCAATGTACACAACTTTCTCCAAACAAATGCCATTATCCCGTTTCCTTCTAATAAAAAACATTTTTCATCATAAAATTATTTACAAATTCCAAAAGATAATATTATTATCGTAACTGATGTAACTGTAATTCGATATAACTGATTTCTGATTACATTAAATAATTCGATATGATTGATTAAAGATTGCACACTGGCGATAATCAACTTATGCAGTGATTATTTTCTTTTTAATTTGGACTGATTCACTACCATGGTGGTTTTTTTTTTTTTTTTGGTAAAAACAAACCAGCAAGGCCCTCTTCCCCGAGATGGAAGCATTCATGCTCGCCAACCAAACAACGCTACATCAGAGCTTTGTTTGGTTGGCGAGCATTGCAAAGCTATAGAAATACATCGCCAAAGACTCGGAGCGACAGATGATACACGTTGACGATGCCACCTTGTCCCAGAAACAATCCAGCACATCACTGAGGAATGCAGGGTGTTAACCCAGACGCAGTACTCTCATAGGCATGACCAGGTCTCCAGAATAATACATCAGAGGCTAACGAAGAAATACCAGTTGATCAGAGAAAATATACCGTATTTCAAGAACCCCAAGCCATAATAGCAAGCCCTGCCCACAAGCTGTACTAGGACCTCGTCATAAGAACGGACAGGATGATCCGCACAACAGACCGGACATAACCCTCACTGACAAGAAGGAAAAGGCAGTGCCCAACACGCGACTTTCTGGAGTTCCTGTAGCAACCTCCAGAAAACCCACGGAGAAAAGATGATGAAGTACACGGACCTTATACAGGAAGTCAAAGAGATGTGGCATGTGGAACAAGTAATGACCATTCCGATCACCGTGTCAACCACTGGCATAATGCCAAAGAACCCAGCAGCAATAGATCTTCCAGAGAACACCTACAGGAACTCCAGAAAGTCACGATCCTTAACACTTTAGCATAGTCAGAGTTCTTCGACTAATAATAGTAACCGGATATAACAACCACCCCAAGCACCTTGTACCAGTACCTGTCGAGGAAAGAAAAAATATATATATATATACAGTATATAGAAAAAGAGATAATAATAATAAGTATTTTATAAATTTAAGCACTTGATATTAGGCAAAAAGTTTCACAGTGCAACGATGAATTATGATAAGTGTTTTGATGTTACAAATAACTTTTCATTTTCTTAATTTGCAGCAAAGATCACATAACAGTTACACTGTATGACAACCAAAACGCACCGACCATTTGTTATACTATAAATTCTCTAGTGAATCACCCAGATAAGGAGATTGAAACTGTTCCTTCTAGTTCAGGTAAGAACGTTATTTTCTTTATGGCTAATAAAGCGTACATATAAATTAAACTGACCATATACTAAATACCACCAATCAGACATTATACATTGGTTTTGCACTAAGGCCTTGAAACACCAGTGTATTTTCCGTAAACTGGGTGTATTTTATTGATGGATTGTATTTTTTGCTAGCTCAAACAGCACTCTCCGTTTAGAAATGTGTATTATGCTAAATATGAATATGCATATACAGTTTTCCATTCACACAAGATAAAGCCCAGGATTACTGCTGCAATCGTCTCACTGAGGCCCTTTGTGTGTGTTTGGTTAAGTGCTGACCTTATACCTGCAAAGAATCGTCTGCGTTCTGAGCAGACGATTCTTTGCAGGGCTCTCGTGTCGTACTCCGTCAGCTTCGAAGGTTTTCCGGGTCATCTTTGACGGTTTCAGCACCAGTTCGCATCCATTTTTAAGTTACATCACCAATCGTTGACCTAGGGATCTTCAGTCTTTGTAATGTCACGTACAGACCGATTGCTTATAGGACATCCTGTTATTATCCCGCGCTGGAAGTCCGTTAACTTCGTCGAGCGCGGCATCTTGCATTCACAATTGTACTGTTGAGAGAGAGAGAGAGAGAGATATGAAAAATGAAGAGAGCGGAAAGCCATCTCATTAAAAGGAATTACAAAGTAATGATAAACAACGGGTATAAAAATAAAAGTTAAATATTTTAAGTTTAAACCAACTCTTTTCAAAATTTAGACATTTCTACAGGAGCTGATATTCTTTCCTTAAACAAGTGTGGTCATATGTTTATTGTATAATTGCAAAACCCTATTGTATTTATTTATTTATTCTAGAAATTGAAATGCTGATTCAACTGGAACCGAACGAATACATTATAAGTACGCAGTTAGTTCAAGCGAAACTTGGTATTCATGCGCCTTGGACAACGATGAATCCTTTTACCGATGGTGCTTCCTTCAAAGGAGGGATGATATATAACGTTTACATCAGTCTGGTAAGTACGGATTTATAGGGGACCAGTAACAGAAATTTCAATACGTGGGACTGTTTCGAATATGAATTCGAATTTTTCTTATAGAACTTAAGCAAAATTTTAAACATCATTATGTTCACGAGATAGTGTCTTTCATTATCCAAACATTTATACTATCTTTCTACCAACTTTCAGGATTTGACGAAGACGATTTGTGATCGTTGAACTGTTTAATGGTCCGAACAAATGAAATTCGGACAGTTCTAACTTTTATGGATGAATCATTGATGTCTGATCAAATATGGTGTGTGAAGGGTGGATTATAATTACTGATTTGTGTACGTTATATTTTGCGTGATTTGAAATGGGTTAAGCAAAAAGCATTTATCCAATATATTTACAGGAAGAAAAAGAACTTTTAGAAGCGCCATACGCCAGCAACTGTACTGATTATCTGAAAGGGTGGAAAGCTAATGGAGGTGTTGGCCCTTGGAACAGACAGGTAATTATGCATTTCAAAATCATAATTGAACTTATACAGTCAGGTCAGCGTGATTATAAAATTATCTGTTTTAGAAATGTGTAACCTGTGTGATCTAGATAGAACTAGTTCTTACTCGTCATTTAGAATACCTTAAAAGAGCAATACCAGTTTGTTGGTACCTGCGTCCCAATAATCACATTCAAGATAATTGAAAGACAGATTTGTGTGAAATTCTTCATGCATAACTGTGACGTATCTGGATATAAATATTAGTATGTCAAGATGATCGCTGTTGTAATAGCATGCTAGTAGACGCTTTACTGCTGCGATCAACTTCATATACAAATCATTTACGTCCATATACGTCACAATTATACACGAATTTTTCATACAAATCTGTCCTTTCAGTTATTTTTAATGTAATTAATGGAAAGCAGGGACCAACGAACTGGCATTGGTCTTATAAGGCATTTGACACTGCTCTAAATGACGGATAAGAACTAATTCTATGCAGATCAGTGATTCTTAACCTTTCAGACTCTTCGGACCACCTATGAATGAACTGTAATTCGTAGAACTGCCTTAGATTGTAAGTGGTGGAATATATATGGTTCGCAAATTGCTGATCTAAGGTTGGTTGTACGCGCATCACTGACTTAGACTGTATTGTGGCATACATATTATGTCTGTAAATTGCGTGTGTTCCGTGGTAAGTTTGCTGGACGAAAAACCCAAGTTTCCTGGTGAAAAAAACCAAGCTACCCTGGCTTAAGACCGACTAACTCAGACATGTTGTGACAAAGGCCCATTAAAATTACTGGCATCATACGGGATTTGAACTCAGGTCTTTTACACCTGGTGTGGTGAGGATGGTGATTATACTAACTAAGCTATCCACGAGGTTTGGACTAGGACTGTGGGATCGCTGTTTTTCTGTATACTAAATTCTAGGTTCTAAGACTACTCCAGATATAGAGCCTTCAGATTTCTGCTGACGTAAAAATCTAAGGGATCTACAAAAACATGTGTTAAATTGCAGCAGGCAAACAAATCGTTGAGCGAATGACTAATAGTCTGTAATGTCTTTAATCATTGGGTTGTTAGAATGTCAAATCGCCGTTCGTGTGTGTCGTGATGACAGCAATGGGAAAAGGAAGTTACTTCGCCACGACGCCAGGGATCTCTTGGCATCAGAACAGAATCGACCCGCTCGAAGAAAGGAGTCACATTCTGACAGATTTCTAACAATGTAATACCGCCATCCTGGTCTGTGCCATGGTGGAGAGACCAATTAGCAAATACGGTTAGAAGAAGTGGATTGCATTCTTGATGTCCATTGCCTCGTATGCCATGCCTCACGCCATCCAGTCCTCGTCAGCATCTGCAGCGATATACGAAGGGCTGGTGAAACTTTAGACGTTTCGGAAAAGAGCTAAATATAAAATTTCGCGCTACAGACGTCTTCACTATGGACATACTGCAGGATGTTGTTATGAAAAGGATATTGATGGCTCTCATTGTGCAAGGGGCTGACATTCTTATCAGGAACGTTCATAAAAACATGAGACCTAGTTATGCGACGGGGTCGTGGTAGTAGCACAGTTGGTAGGATTGCTCTCCTCCTCACGCCGGCTGGAAAAGACCTGAGTTCGAATCCCGTAGATGATGTGAGGAAATTTTTTTTGGGCCTTTTTCACGACATGGCTGAGTTTGTTGGTCTCAAGCGAGGGTAGCATGGTTTTTCTCTCCTGGAAACTCGGGTTGTTCGTCCAGCAAACAGGAAATCGACCTCAAACCACACGCAATTTACAGATTTACCGATGTTCCTAAAAAACCCAACAGCAACAACTCGTGCGATTTGGTCAGCTATAAATTGTGCTTCGTTGCATTCCGTTCGAAGCACATTGTGTCCATCGCAACAGAAGGCGCTGCAGTTGGTGAGGAGCAGGACAGAGACTAGTTTTTTTTGCTTTAGAATGCATGGACTTACTGATTGCTGTTTCTTCAAGCTCTGTACTGAGTTTGTTTTCCTCTCCCAATTCTTTCTTCTTCTACTATCTTTTCTCCTTCCTATTCTTGCTATTCTTTTCTATTTCTCTATTTGGTATTATCAGTACGCAGATAGTAAATCCTGGCTGGTTCCACGTACCAGGATAATATAAAATATCACGAAAATTTCAAAACATATGCAGCGATTTGCAGCAAATTATTTGTTCCACAATAATCATCTGTCATGACTTTGTATCCTTGTGGACCCTTGAATTTTAAATATTGGGCTTCATTAATAATTTGTTCAATATGTCCTGGATTCGTTCACGTACCCTCCGCATCAGGGCTGAAATTTGTAAACTTGTATTTTACAGATTTATAAATTTCAATTTGATTAAAATAATAAAAATGGTTTAAGGTAAAGGGAGATCCAAACATTAATGAATGTGTCCCGAGGTGATTATTCAACATTCTCTGCTGATTGAACATTCAACATTCAACATGATTCAACATTCTCAACATTCTCTGCTGCTCATAAATTCATTACTGAAATCCGAAGGTATTATTGATTCACAGAGACGATATTTTGAGCAATATTCGTAACCATCTAACTTGATGTAACCATGTAATAACACAACTCGGTTATTATTTATTTGTGGTTTTTGTTTTTTCTTATGAAAACTCCAAACATGAAACGTCTTACAACCTATAGTACCGTGTATGGGTTGAAGGTTAAGAAGATCAAAGAAGATACTTGTTGTCGTTAGACTTGAATTTCTGTAGACTGTAATTTTTAGGAGATATGTGTGAAGGGAGATTTTTCCAAAAGATGGAAATTGAAGGGGTCAGTGAAGAAGAAGAACAGTTGGTTCTGTGAGGTTGAAGTTGCGTAGTAAATGGATGTTGACTGTTTGTGGCACCTGTTCGGACTGGTTTGGAAGAGAGGGGAGGGGGAATTACAGAACCAAGATCAGAAGAACAGTCCTCATGGAAGTATCTATATAGAAAAGGCATGCAACAGAAACAGAACGTCTATGAGACAGAGAGTGAAGATATATGGACATGTGTACGGGGCGACTCCTATAAAGTCAATTCAGCTCCCCCTCATATACTGAAGAATAGCACCACTGTAAAGGGGCGCCAGATACGTGAATAGTGTAGGTCTGTGCGTATTGTATGTGTTCTGTTGTTGTGTTGTTCTGGCGACTGGGCTACCCAGAATCACCATTCACCTGGAGAGATGATTCTGGGTACTCGTCCACATTACGAGAAGGTGGACCAGGTCCAGCAGATAATGTCTTATATCAGATTTTCTTCACCCACAAGAGGTAGTGCTAAACCAGTGGGTGAAGTAATTCTCTGGGGGTTCCTGCAGAGAGAGAGAGAAAAAAACACTCCCCTCATGTACGGAAAATAATAATAATAAAAAAACAGTATAAGCAACTTACCTTTTACAGCAGAAAATCTTTCCTATCAAGCCTAAAACCTAGGATTGATAGGAAAGATTAATCTTGACTATCAAACATACAAGTATAGGTGACAAGTTTAACAAACAATAACTACAATATTTAAAGCAAAGTTTAACAGCAGCTTAACGGAAAGTTCAAGAGTAACACAGAAAAAGCACCATGTATGAATTACACAAAATTATAAAAGTTCCAGTGAGAGTCATAGACACAGTCTTCAATCATCCAAAAAAGATAGTCCTCCAGTCGTTAAGTTTTCCTGCTTAACAATTGTGTTCAGTTTTTTTCCTTCAAAAGTTTATTTTCTATTCAGTTGTAAGATATCAATAAAGATCACATTGCAAAACTAGTAACATTGACAGAACCAAGATCAGAAGAACCTCGTTCACCGGACATGAACCACAGGGTTCATGTCCGGTGAACCATATTCTATCCACAGCGGCTCTGTGGGGAGGCGCATTGTCCTGCTGGAAGAGTCCATTGCCCTGTGGATGCACGATGACCATGAAGGGATGTAGACAGTCTGCAAGGATGGACACGTAACCTGGTCCGTTCCGAGATGCGGCTAGACGTACCAACGTGCGCCAGTTGAATACGCTCCAGACCATTACCAACAGTACATCTGCCTGAACAGTTCCTTGTTGATATGACGGGTGCATAGCTTCGAACTGTTTCCGCCAGATACGCACCCTCCCGTCTTCTCGAAATAACTGGAAACAGGGCTCATCGGACGAGGAGACCCGTCTCCAATTATCCAAGGTTCAGTGCTGATGTTCTTTCGCCCAGTTGAGGCGTAGAGTCCTGTGTACCTATATGCCTGCATATAGAATGCAGTGTACCTATATACCTGCCAAGCAGTGGGTCCGTCCGTCCACTAGCGAGAGGAGTGAGAGCTCGCTTTGCCCAGGAACCAGGAATCCCACGAATTCTGTCCTTTCAGTGTAAAAGAGTTCCAAGTGATTAGTGGAGTTGGGAGAACGATTGAGGCAACAGATGAATTTTACAGAATGGAATAGAGAGATTTATTCCAGAGAAGGTCAAAAAGTGGTGATTCCAAATCGCTAAGTCTCTGGCAGGGAATATCAGCGTAGACATATGTACAAGTACTCCCTTTTAAACGAAAGAAATGGAACAGTAAATAATTAGAGTAATTGAGATGAGCAGTGGTTGAATCAACCGATAACTGGGATTCTGTCAGAAAAAGTACATGGGTTTGGCAGACTGTAAGTGGAACGGATGTTATTGAGATTGGAACTGGGACCACGGATATTTATGAAACGAACCAGGAAGTGTTAATAATTCTACAATAATATGTATATATTGTATAGTGTATAACTTAAGTTCCGGAAGTAATGAAGAAATGAAGAAATTGAAATACTTTATACAACAGAACTGACCTTCGTATTGTTAAAATGAAATTAATTTAGAAAGAATAAGAGCATTAAAACGAAATCTCGTAGAGGAAAGTTCACCTTTCTCTAATATTCGTTATGGATAATTGCTCATAATATTGCGGAACAAGAGTTCGAAGCCTGGTTCCGCAATATAATTTTAAACTGGGAGAAATTCTTCATAACGAACATTCTTTCTAAATTAATTTCATCTTAACAATAAGAAAGCAATAAGGACCTAAGTTCCTTATATAAGTTATTCCAATTTCTTCGTGTATATTTGTGTATTGATAAGTTTATTTTAAAAGATTGGTTTTAGGTTGTTCGCTGTAACCTCTCTATACACGTATTTTGAGTACATGGGTCTGTCTGTAAAGGGTTACAAGTACTCGTATTGCTTGTTTAAAGATTTTCTTATTTTTTTCAATAAGAAAATCTTTTAATCAATTTATGTTTTTTGGCCTCGCCAATTTTATTTTACATCTCTATTGACAAAAGTTCGTGTCGTTGCTGAACGAGTGGTTCAAACACCTTAAGATTTCCAAAATAAGTTTATTAACTGCGTTTAAACCTCGGAAGTGGAAGAAGAGGAGGGGGAGGAGGAGGCGTTCTTGTTTAAGCCAGTGTGTTTCATCCCAACTAAAGTCCACCCATCTGTAATTATATATGTTTCTAGATTGATTACTTTTATTAGGAATTACTCAATGTCTTAATTTGAACTATATCCGAGCTCTAATTTAGAGAACATAACCTGCATTATATAATAAATATTATGCATTTGGAATTTTGCCGATAATATGATTTTTTTGTTTATTATAGTCGTGCGTAAACAAGTGCAAGATGGAAATTATATTTAACAAGTATAACTGCGTCGATAGCAGCGTCGAATACATCAATGATAAAGAACTGTGCACGGGCAGTGAGTATTTTTCACAATCACGCTAACTCTGCCATATTACACTGGAGTGCAAAACTTAAGGACCAACACTATTTATAAAGTTACACCCACAAAATCTTTACTTAAGGTACTCTTTACTGATGAGAGTAGATTCACTCTCGGCAGCGATTCTGGACGTCAGCTAATCTGGCGAGAGGTTGGCACACGTTATCACCCCGCAACCATCACTGAAAGGGATTGGTACACAACTCCAGATACAGGAAGGCGGTACTATAACCGGTGCACGCTACTGTACTGAGATAATCCTTCCCCATGTGCGTCTGTTCCGAGGTGCTATTGGCCCCGAGTTTGTGTTTATGAATGATAACGCCACACCCCATCGCACTGCAGCTGTTGATATGCTTTTGAAAGTGAGGACATTGTTCGTATGGATTGGCCTGCCCGTTCCAGCGATCTAAATCCTATCGAACACACATGGGATGCTCTGGGGAGAAGCCTAACGGTACATCCACACCCAGCAGAAAATGTTCACCAGCTGAAGATGGCGCTGACAGAGGAACGGACGATGTTACCGCAAGAACTTATCAACGACATTGTTCTAAGTATAGACAGGCGGTGCAAAGCCTGCATCGACATTAGGGGTGGCCATATGTCCTACTGAGGGCCGCCTCTTCCTTTTGTTCCATCTTTGGCAGTGATGCATCTGTATCATGGCAGCCAGTGCTATGTTGCCATTTTTGAATAAAGTCCCTCTGTACCGCTTTGTTTTTATAAAGCTTTTACATCTTTCACACAGAAAGTATTCGAAATGCGCAGAGCAATGCAAAGAACGGCAATTCAGCCCCCCAGCAATTAAACAATAATCAATAGTAAAATTGCCCAAGTTTCCCACCACGCCCAGACGATGACTTAAAAACTGTCAGGATAGCAGTATTCTGCACCCTGACAGAAACCTGACATGACAAACCTCCCCAGGATTACCCTGCCACGTGTAGGAACCTGGGGCCCCAAGCCAAATAAGTAACCACGTGGGGGAGGGAGATGTACAGGGAGCAGATTAGCTGAAAAATATCAGTAGGCTAGTAGCAAAGGGATGCAATGTAGTATGAATGAATGAGAATGAAAGACAATGAATAGGCTGGGAACTGAGTGAACTAGGAATTATGGTAAAAGGGAATAAATGGCGGTTTTGGTGAAAGAAAGAGTGACCTAGCATGAGGGAAAGAGAGAGTGAATGGGAATGAGTGGAAGAGCAAATGTAACTGGCCGAAAGAATACAAAGTTAAAAATAACTTACATCACTTTATATATACTGTACTAACAAACATTTACTAACCACATAAACACTATCACTGCATTCTCCCCTGGCCTACAAAAAAAAAAAAAAAAAAAAAAAACTTGTGGCTAGGCCTGCACCACAACTGAAGAATAACAGTAAGTTGAGGTGCTCAGAGAGTGCAGTGCAGAAAGTAAGAGTCGATTAAATGAGATGAGAGCTAGAAGAATGAATAAAAGTGTAAGCATATGAGAAAAAGAACACAAACCATAAATGCTACAGTTAAGTACACACTAACCTTAGTTTTAATTAGCATTTAAATTTACAGTACACATCATTGCATCCCCTCCTGGGGTGTGAGAAAAAGATGAATGAGTGAAAAAAAAAAAATAAAAATATATATATATATAAATATAAAAAAAAAACTTGAAAAAAAATTATAAAATAAGAAAAAAAGTATTTAAAAAAATAAATAAATAAAAAAATAAAATAAAAAATAAATAAATAATAAAAAAAAAAGAATGCAAGTAGATTGAGAATGCAGATTATGAATGAAGTAAATGTGTGTCTCTCCCACCCCCTTGCCTGATGGGTTCCCCACTGCCAGCTAACATATCCCACCCCCGGAGAGGGATGGGCAGATTAACCCTCATACCGGATTCGACACTCCTTGGACATGACACCGACGAAGACATTCTGCGGCTTTGCTGCCAACGGCGATCTGAACTGGGTACTCTAACCTGGTTCCCTTTAAAACCCCATCCTCAGGCAGGGGAGGGAGGAGACGGATCTCTGTCTCCTCTCCTCCCTGCCTACCCCCCATACTTCGCCTGGTGGGGCTCGTCTCCAGTGACCTCTTTGGGGATGCCTACTCTATCGTCCCTGTTCTTCTATCTGTTTTCCCCCAGTCTTCAGTCTCCCTCCCTCTCTAACTAAATCAACCGAAGTACACCCTTAACAATGCCGCCAAATTCTAATCAACGTCTAAATTCTACAGGTTCCCTGTAAATCTCTAAGACAACTAACACTATTAGCTAGCGTATAGCCTCACATGTCTAAATTTAATAACATCAAAATTTTGCCCGACTTATTTGGCCTTTAACACATCTCTTTAGCGTTCACCCCCAACCAGTGATTTCCTAACAGCAATCCCATTAAGCATTAATGTCAAACGCAATTTTTTTTTTTTTTTAAATAGGTCCTAGCCACTGAATTCCCAGGAAACTAGGTGGCAGGACCTGCCAGAGCAATTTGTTGTGATACTGGATACACCCGGCTAGCCTCCACGTGGCAGGGTATGGGCAACGTTGGGCCCCCACTAGGGGCCTGGCGGCCAATAAGCCGGTTAAACAATGGGCACAACATATCACACTGCACAGACACGGCCCACACACTTTCAAGTCTCTGGCTTGACAGTGTACTGTCCTCAATACAGCGAAACACACGCAGAGATGGGAGAAATCCCAGGTGCCGTCCGACACGAACATACCTTATACCTGTACCGTTTTGTTCGTCTGCGCGGGTAGCACAGTGGTATCATCACCGTCCTCTCCATACCGGGTGGAAAAGGCCTGGGTTCGAATCCCGTCGATGACGCGAGGAACTTTAATGGGCTTTTTTCACTCCATGGCTGAGTTAGTTGGTCTCAGGCGTAGATAGCAAGGTTTTTCAACCCAGTAACTGGGGTTTTTTCGTCCAGCAAAACAGGCAAATCAACCATAGAACATACGCAATATACAGACAAAAAATACGGGTTAATGTATTTAATTACGGGCAACCCTAAAATAATAATTTGATTTGTACCGTTTTGTTTCCGTTGTTGTGTCGGTGTTGTTTCCTTCATCATTTCTGTACCTCACAAGGTTCCTCTGGTATGCTTTTCCCATATCCAGGCCACTCCTATGAGAAGCTACAGGTGAAAACCTGACTGGTCCTTAAATTTTGTACACCAGTATATTACTGATCATTTACATGTCACAGAAAAGGCACAACCACAGCTAGGGTAGTTGTTTACCAATAAATGCCAAGGAAATTAAAGTTGCAGTAGATGGTGCCTGGAAATTGTGTTCTTTAAATGGTCGATTTTCTGATTTTGCTGGATGAAAATCCAGTGTTTCGGAGTGGACAAAAAAGCAACCAACTCCCGAACCCGACTATTTCTACCATGAGCTAGATATTGGAAGCTACTCAAACGTCGTAGCTACCGTTACTAATTCCGTAGTCTTTGATAGCTGCAGAATTAGCAAGGGTGATCACGAGAGACGGGTGAATCTTGAGTATGTAACAAAGAGTAAAGATGGTTGAGCGAAGGTCAAAAGATGAATTCTTTTGTACCAAAAATGTGGATTTCAGCCTGCAAATTGGCACACCGACCATACAATGACGCAATTTACAGATACAATAACTGACTCTTCGGGGTCATAGTTACCTGAGAGCTAACCTCGAGAGCCTTAGTTACCTGAACAAAAAAATTAAGTTTGCACAAAACCGCTGTTTAAAAGCACTATCTATAAAATATTAGCAACAAGTTATTTATTTATTTTCCAATTAATTCATTTATCTTTCAGAGAAGTTTGATATTTTTCTAACCCCAGAAGAAATTTCCGGTTGCTACAATAAATGCGCTGATGCCTGCTAGTAAGTGAGACTTTTCATTAAATCTTCCAGGTGTAGAAACTAATTCGCCCTCAGTAGCAGTTGATATTAATGTAATATTATATGACATTATGCCATTAATACTACCCGAATAGAAGAAAATTGTAATGCTGGAGTGCGATTTTATTTTATTCTAACATTTGAACTAGTGCATATTCATATTTTCCATTTAAATTAGTAATTAAAGTGGATTTTGCAATGCAAAATCACAATTTTCCACCAATTAAAAGCAGCAGATCATCAAAAGTGAGTACATTCCTGCCACTGGTTTCAACAGTTCATCACTGAAAATATCGACAGTATTCTGAATCTTAAATCCTTCACTGATGAGGCGTGGTTCCATTTGTCAGGCTATGTGAACGCGCAAAATACCCGATTATAGACACCCGAAAATCCACAGTCTACATCAAATACCTCTCCATCAGCAGAAGGTTAATGTTTGAGTTTCTATCTCCAGAAGAAGAATCATTGAGCCTATCTTTTTCAATGAAACAATAACTTCTGAATGTTACTGTTCCAATATGCCCTACCAGTTTATTGGCAAACTGAATGAGGATGAAATCAAGAATGGGTGGTTTCAGCAAGATTTTGCCAATGCCCATACTGCTACACAATCGATGGCCCTCATACGCGAATTTTTTTCTGATCGAATAATCTCAAAAAATCTATGGTCCCCCTCATTCACCAGACTTGAATTCACCTGATTTTTATCTGTCAGGAGCAGCAAAAAATAAAGTTTAAGAATAAAATCCACGATCACTTCAGGAACTCCAAACTGCTTTCAACATCTGTTATAATGGACTACTAATGTAAGTAAAACTGGGCAATGACAAAAGATTTGTAACATTAAAAACTTACTTTCCTTTGAAAAAAGACTACAGTGACTTTTCGACCACGGTGTATTTTATCCTTTTTTATCATAATCTGAAGAACATTCATGTGTTAAATCATCTGTATTATGCACGGTTTTATGAATTTTTATCTGGCCTGCGAATATAAAAACATTTTCTTCGTCATAACCCAACAAAGGAAGACTCTATCGGGCTCAAATCAATACTCCTCGTAGGCCTACATCTGCGAATCCATTTGTTAGGAAAATTGATGCCAAAGTCATTATTGCAAAGGAATATTGAAGTGTCGCGAGTTCCTCCCTGCATGAATATTGTTTTCTGCAATGTCAGGACACAGCAAGGCGTTTCTGAATTAACTGTATATTGTAAAATGTATGGATTGAAAAATTTCTCATATTTCATTCAGCAACACAGTCGTTTTAGGACTACTTTGTCTATTTTCCTGCTTGGGCCCCAGTTGTGTCTGTTAACAAAGCCTCCACTGTGCAGATGCTTCATCTGACCGCATAATGTTCTTTAAAAGGCCTTACTGATCTTCCAAGTATAATTTCGGTGAACTTGGGCCTTCGATCATAAAACTGAATGAAGCCGAAGTACGAAGAGGTGGGGTTTTCTTACTTTCGGTTATAATATACTTTACTAGATTCCTTAGGAACTTTATGAAAAAGGCATTTTGTTTTTGTAACGTCACCTCAATGTTTCTAAATAGCACAGAGCTGGATGGTTCGTGTCTTTTGTTTTGTTTTCTGTTTGTATGGATTTGAATTTTAAACCGATCACAGAACTCAAATAATTTAAAGACAAGATAGTTGATACCTCCTGACCTTGATTGTTCGGCACGAATGCAAACAATTACAGTTATTTGGCATCTTTCGTTTTGATCTTTTACTTTTGATTGATCATTCGATCTTCCAGTGAATGGCAGATGACTTATCCTATACTAGATTTGACAATACTTTACTTGGTAAGCAGTTGCGGATATATCTTAACTCATTAACAATTAAGAACTGACCAACATATCTTTTTTTTTCAGTGAAGCTGATTATATCATGCGGATTGAAGAGATCAACACTTTCACAAAATATGTAAGTTAAGCAAAGCTGGTTCTATAATTCAAAAGCATCTTACTTCTATTTTCAATTTCAGTCAGAGGTGTCAAACTCAAAAGTTCTCGTGGGCTGCACGTATGATTTTGGGGGGCCATGAGTAGATCTACAGAAGTACAAGCTCACCGAGCTTGTAATTCTGTAGATCTACTCATGATCTACTTCAACAATTTCTCTAATCACCCTTTAAATTTATTCAAACTACTGGCTTCCACAACACCAGATGGTAGTTTTTTCCAACGAATAATTACTCTGATCGAAAACAAAGTTCCGTACACCAATCCTTCAACCATCCGTTTTCAATTTAAGTTTATGTCCCATAAGTTTTCTGTTTTCATGTTTTCTGAGAAAGATTTGAGTAAGCCGAATGCCATCTGCATTGGCTTTCTCAATACAATTAACGCTGTAAACACTTCAATCAAGTCTCTTCTTAGTCTTCTAGTTTCCAGATGATACAGCTTATACAATTTCAGTCCTTTTTTTGTAAGACAACCCTTTTGTGTACTTGACTAATATTTTATTACCCTCTGCACCTGTTCCAACAGCTCAACATTCTTCCGAAAATGAAATTACTAGACCTGCATGCAATATTCAAGATGCAGCCTAATCGCTGTCTTATACAACCTTATAATCATCCTCCCCTAGACTCAATATGCCTCCATCACTATAATTAATAAATATTGAAAACAGTACGGGACCTGGCACTAAACTTTGAGAGACTAATCATTAGGCCAAGAAGAGTAGTACCATTTTGTAAGGCAGTGATTAGGTTTTAGGTGCATCTGCAACTTAGGCCATATTACCTTGGTTATCTTAGTTTGTCTCAGGCGATGGTTACATAGTTACAGGGTTACAGGATAGTTTCACAAGAGGCAAAACCATGCAACCATCGCCTGAGACAAACCAACTCAGCAACCTTGCGAAAAGTGACCCTAAATATTTCTCACGTCACCCACAGAATCAAACTCAGGTCTTTTCCACCCAGTGTGGAGAGGTGATTAAAATACCAACTGTGCTACCCAGGAGGCCATTGTGCTTGCCTTAGCGGCTAGCACAATGAAGAACAGAGATTTTATTCTTCTTTACCCTGGTTAATAACTATTTTAAATCTCCCGATGTTAATGTTTTCTCAGATCGTGCCAGTCAAATTATTCTTGTGGGGAGGAAATCCTCTGTTCCACACTCCAGGTTCATTTTATGCCTACATCAAAGCTCACAACAATTGTAAAGAAGTTATTAATCAGTCGACACTAAATTTTTAACACGCTAAGGGTAAAAACTTGCTTCTTGTCTAATTGGTAGTCAAGTTTTCTGGTGTCTTCCCAAAGCTTCTGAACAGAACTTTTGCTCATTTGTACTCCCACCTCTGATAAATTCCGATGATAGATGGTAGTCTGTCTTCTAACCTCTCCAGAAATGGTGGTGTACCCCAAGGATCAGTTCTTTCCCCCCACTCTTTTCCTCTTGTATATTAATGACCTCTAACGTTGACTGGAAATCCTATCTATGGTATTGCCGACGATAGCATATTACATTGCATCTTCCAGTTTGAGAAACCTTTCCCTGCACAAATGGCTTCAACTTCTCGAATATCCGCCACAAAATCCTTAAATTCTGATCTCCAAGTAATTCTCAAATGGGGCAAAGATAACTTACTTTATTTCAGGCTTCTAAAACTCAGTCCTGTCTTATATCTCTTAAAAAGAATTCTTCTGCTCCTATGCTTATCTTCGATGATACTTGATTTCTAGACAAGGTCATATAACTCTATTAGGGATATATGACCTTGACTTCTAATCTCTCTCTGTCTTGGCATAAGCACATTGCAAATATTTCTTTCTCTGCATCCAAAAACCTGGATTTTCTCTTTCGCTCTCGACGTTACTTTTTTGTCACCCTGTACAAATCTCAAATCCACCCCATGGAACATTATTCTCACATCTGGGACGGTGCCTCCAAAACTTTTCACAGGCTTCTAGATTCCATTCAAAAGAGGGCAGTTAGGTTAACTAATGACTCTGACTTCTAACAGAGTCCCTCCACTCTCTTTCTCATAGATATTCTGTTTCTGTTGCATACTTTTTCTATAGATACTTCCATGGGCACTGTTCTTCTGAATTGTCTTCTATAATTTCCTCTAGCTTCCAAACCAATCCGAATAAGTGGGCAACCAGTTAGCATCCCTTTACTGCCCATCTTCAAACTCACAGAACTATGTTTTTACGGCCTCCGGGGTAGCCCGGAGAACTACACAAACACTACACTTCTGGCATTCACAGAGTTCTGTTTTCTTCGCAGGAGTACTGATAGCACAGTTTTGGGAAATCACCAGTGGCACCTTTCCTTCAACACGATGCATATAAGCATCGTCATCTGTGAGAGGAATTTTTATGTAGTTTATTACTACGGGGCTGAGATAGTCGGCGTCGGCTGTGGATTGCACGGTTTTCCTCCCGGAAACTCGCAATACTTGTCTAGCAAATAGCAAACTGACCAGAGAACACAATATACTAACGCGTCATAGCCTTGGTTGTTTTGGCGCTTAAAACACACAGATCACAATTCTTTGTTGAGTCGGAATGGAGATTTGGCAAACTTTTGTCTAGTATCGTATGATCTAAGCAGAATGTCTGCGCGTGTAGCACAGTGGTATCGGCACATTCCTCCCCATACCGAGGGGAAAAGGCCCAGGTTCGAATCCCGTCGATGACGCGAGGAACTTTAATGGGGCTTTTTTCGATTTCAGGTTAGTCGGTCTCAGGAGTATATAGCAAGGTTTCCCCCCCAGAAACTGGGGGGGGAGTTTTGTCCAGCAAAACAGGCAAATCGACCAGAGAACACGCGCAGTTTACAGACATAATATACACTGTGCTGCCACTTTATTAGGGTCACCCCTGCTGTGCACACAAATGGTTTGTCCCACAACGTTGCAAGTCACATGACCACAGTTGTGGATATAAATGCAGCAGAAAAACCTTTCTAGTGTCAGTTAAGCGTACAAACCGTAGCAAGAATGGGGAAAAGGAGTGATCTAATGGACTTCGAACGTGGTATGGTAGGTGCAAGATGTGCTGGACAAAGCATCTGTGAAAAGGCAGTTCTCCGGAAATTTTTACGCACCACAGTTTCAAGGGTGTATTGAGAATGGTGTAACGAACAGAAAACATCCTCTCAACGGCACTCCTGTGGAAGAAAATCGGTTGTTGACGAGAGAGAGATCAGAGGAGGATTGTGCAAGCAAACAGACGGGCCACAATGTCGCACATCATGTCAGAATACAACCTTGGTGCGCAGAACAAAATATCGCAACGGACCACTAGTCTCACTTTGTCGCGAATGGGCTACAACAGCCGAAGGCCACATCGCGTGCTTTTGTTATCAATGAAGAACAAGAGAGCACGCCTCGTGTGGTGGGCAAGCAACACCAGCACTGGACTATCGAGGATGGGAAAACAGTTGCTTGGTCTGACGAGTCGAAGTTCCTGGTGCATCATGTTGATGGAAGGCTCAGAATTTGGCGAAAACAACATGAATCCATGGACCCGTCATGTCTGACGACTACTGTGCAAGGTGATGGGGCAGTGTTATGGTGTGGGGAACGTTTTCTTGGCACACGTTGGGTCCATTGATACCCATAAATTGACGTCTGAATGTCACATTGTACCTGAACATCGTTGCTGACCAAGTGCATCCGTTCATGTTGACAGTTTATCCTCAGTCAGATGGTTACTTCCAGCAGGATAATGCGCAAAGCCCGAATCACTATGGAATAGTTACAGGAACATGACAATGACTTTTCTTTGCCGCAGTGACCCGCTCAGTCCCTGGATCTCAATCCTATTGAACATCTTTGGGATGAGTTGGAAAGGGCTGTTCACTGCAGGCCCACACCTCCGTCTAATCTCAAGAAACTGCGTGACACACTCATGTCTTCATGGTACTCCATTCCTGCACAACGTTTTCAGCATCTTGTTCAATCCATGCCTAGACGAATTCAGGCTGTTTTGAAGGCTAAAGGAGGCTCAACACGCTACTAGGTAGGTGTACATAATAAAGTGGCAGCACAGTATATGGGCATATATAAGAAATTATGGGTGCCCCTAATATAATAGTTTGAGTTTTTTGATCTAAGCAGAATAAATGAATCACTCTGCAGCCTTCAGCTAGCACAATCGACCAAAGAACACGCGCAATTTAAACACAAATAAGCCCGATTGGTTGATCCCCAAAATTTGGGTTTTTAATCTCGCGAAACAGACAGACCGGCTAATAAATACATGAAATTTAAAAACATGACACGGTGATCCCTTAGGCTCGGTGTTTACTCTATCATAGTTCAAAATAGGATTAAGAATAATTAGAATATGAAATTTTAGATATTCATAAAATGTTTAAAATTAAGATATGATGACTGACATGCATTTCTTTCTTTGTTTTACTACTTTTATCTGAAAGTGCATTGATGAAGAATTAGGATGCAAGTAAGTTAAAAGTTATAACAAAATATATTTGAATAAACAATATTTCTCTTTTATTGTTTCACAGTAGATAAAAAGTAACAAAATGCACATCAAACTGTTTTTTTTACAGATTCGGGTCTAACATTGGCCAATTTAAGCCAGCTTTGTACAGTTACACTTTTATGAAAGGACGACTATTAAAAAAAGACGAACATAAAGAAATTTTTATCAGTAAACAGAAACGCCATAATGTCACTACAGCCAAGAAATGATCGGATAGATTGCAGAAATTGAAGGAAAGAGACCGGAAGGCGCTCAGAAGAGTAGTACATACATCCGGTCAGCCCTCATTGAAAATTTCCAACAAACAGCTCAAAGAAACCACAGGAACTGATATTAGTACAAGGATGATACGCAAAAAGCTGCATTGCATCGGATTTTAAGGAACTGCACCGTACAAAAGAAACAACACAAGGTATATTGAGCACAACTTGCCTAGAGCAAAACCCATTGCAGTTTGTTCTTGGAAAATTGGAAAGTTGTGTTATGGCACAGCGAATCACTGTACATCGTTTTCCAGTCAAATGACCGTGTTTAGGGTCTTTCGGATTCCAAAAAAACTATTTAATCGAGTGTGTCCTCACAACACACTCGATTAAATAAGTAATTACAATTTGGAAGAAGCGCTGTCACTTCTGGGGTTGTTTCTCGACATTTGGGCTTGGACCATTGGTTATTTATTCATGGAACAATGAATGCCACGGTACATTGATATTCCAGGCAATTCTGTTTTTCCTAGACTGTGATACTATCATGGGGAGGGCCCTTCTCTGTTTGAGAATGATAATGTACCCTGTTATACTACTCAGCCTGTCGTGGGCTTCGAAGATGGGCCTGCAAAATCTTCATTGGCCTGCCAAGAGCGTCGAATTCAATTGCACTGAGCACCCTTTGGGATAAACTAGAACGTCGGTTTCGGGACTCTCTGAAATCTCCGCTTTCAGTAGATGAATTGACCGCTGTATTGAAGGAGGAATTTATCAAAATGCTCTCTTCCTATTATCAAGAAAACCCTAATTTTGTAGTACTTACGAGGATATAGTAATTAAGGCCAATAGTGGGGCGGCACATTATTAAATATTATATTTAAAAAAAAGATTATATGAAACATGCAGGTGTGTAGTTACTTTTGGAAATATAGTGTATACACATGTGATAAAGATTTTAAAAGAAGAACACTTTTCTCTTTTCTGTACTTTTCTCTTTTATTTACAGCAACGTTAAGGGACCTTCATAAAGGCTTTCTCTTTTAAAAATTGACTGTACAGAATAACTTCCAATGTACATTATTATTATCAAGCCCTGGCTCCAATCAGGGCTTGATAATAAGCATATTCACAATAAACTGAGTGGCCAGTTTATTAGCTCTAGTCGCCAAAAAGTCTCCCTTCATTCCTCAGAATATAAAGTTTATGTTCTGAGGGCTAAATATATAGACAATATTGTGGACCAGCATGGACCCATCAAAAAAACATACTGGTCCTTCCTGACTTAGTTCCTTTTCGTAGTCGTTGCAAATTTGATCATTGTAGATCTGTAGCCTGAAGAACTCATTCCACCTCATCCCACAGGTGCTGATTCGGATTGAGATTTGATGTGATAACTGGGGAGGCCACTGCAGTAGGCTGAATTTACCCACGTGTTCTTGGACCAATTCCATATAATCCTAGTGTTGCTACATGGTGCATTATTCTGTTGGAAGGCCGGCAGATGGGTACATTGTAGTCACGAGGAGATGCACCAATATAATTTCCAGATAGTCTATGGCATCCAAAGTTTTACTCCATTTGTATAAAGGAGTCCACTGTGCACCACGAAAACACTTTCTACACCATTACACTGCTTGATTGTTGACACCTAGTAAGAAAGGTCCAAGTACTCATAATATATTCTGTTCCTCCCATCAGTGTGAAGTAGAAGGAGATTCACCAGACTAGGCAACGTTTTTTTCAATTCTCAACACTCCCCTGTTGAGGTTCCTTATCCTTATAATCGTACCTCCTTGTTTTTGCTGAAAGGAAGGAATGGAACTCGGTTCAGTCTTCGCCAGCGTTACACCATCCGTGGCAAGATACGACGAGTTGTGCATTCTGAAATGCCTCTTTGCTTATTATTCTCGTATTGGTTGTTATTTGACTGACTCTAGCCCTTCTGTTACTCTGCACAAGTATTGTCTCTTGTCAGCCTCCACTGGTTCGGAAAGAGAGTTCGAGTTTCAGTTGGCGTTGGAGACCAATTCTTAGTCCAATAACTTTCATTATTGGACCAACCTCGATACTCCAGAAACAGAGTTGTACGTGAAAACTCCAGCAGGGTTGCAGTGCCTGAAGACTCCCGTTTCACCTTCAAAGCCACTTGAATCTTTCGTCTTACCCATTGCAAAATACAACATCCCTACATAGCGACCCACCTACTTCATATCTCGTGGTACGAACATGTGATGCTGCTACTGAAGGAACGATCCATTCCATGAAAAAGGTACCACCACTCGGTGTGTACTTTTATACTCACATTCTGCATGAAACTATGTGGTGAATACCACAAAGGCAGTTTTATTTCACAAAAGCCTAATATAAAGAAATTTATTGCAAAGAAATGTGATTTCTAAAATCTTAAATAAAAGTTCTAAGAATAAAAGTATTCTCACAATGAAAACCCTTATAACCTAAGAGAGAGTGCTCAGGTTTATGTTTGTAATATTTATAGGTTAGTTCCAGTATTGTGAAAAATCGCTCTACAGATCTGTATTAATTGCGCATTAATTCCTTAATCAAGTACTTTAATTCCTTAATCGCTGAACATTTTGGATTATCCTCATAAATTAAATTGAAATGGTCTAAACGGAAAATTTTACGCATACATTTCATGAAAAAGGTACCACCTTTTTCATGAAAAAGGTGGTACCTTTTTCATGAACCAGAAATACAACCAGAAAAAGGAAAGAAATAAGCAAAAGGAAGTCGACAATGAGAAGAAATAAACCGTATTTTATTTATTTCATCGCAAACATATTATATTATATTTTTATATTTTTATTCTGTTAATAACTGGTAAAGCTCAGAAATATGATTTTTTTTCAGGATAGCTCAGATTCAGATAACATTCCTCTTGTCTCGATTTAAAGTAAAGAGATCCATACATGTTCCGAAGTTTGAAGTAAGCAAATTCCTTTAATGCGTAGTTTTGTTTAATGCTGTATTATACATGTATTATAAAAATAAGGTAATACCACAGTTAATTAGTTTTCTTACTGGTAGTTAAGATAGTTTTCTCACTGTGTGTTTTAAATTTAAGCATAGCTATGCAAAGAAATTTGTTCTGCGGGAAGTAGGTGATAGCAGTGGTGAGCATAAATCGCAGGTCCTCATGGTGGTCGCAGTCATGCATGAGATGTTGCCACAGAGGCAACGGAGATCCTCAGTGATTCGGAAGCTAGACAGTTTTGCATTAAATGGCCCGTGCCCTTTGAGCAGAAAGGTGACGTGGAGTCCCGGTTGGAACCAACTCGGGGTTTTTGGAAAGACTCTGTTTACGCTCGGGATGAACTTCTTGATGATTTCCCCTTTAGTGGACTCTGTCCACCGATCTTGCCATTCCTGTCTTAGGTGGTCGAGCAGTCTGGTTTTTTCAATCTTCCTGTTGTTGACGAGGTCCAACGTATAGTTCAGGATAGTAGACAGTATTTCTTTTGCCATATTATATGTCAGGGCGCATCTAATGATTTTCAAGTCCAGCGGGAGAACTCCCGCCAGAACCTGGAGTGCGTGCATGCTGACCGAAAGATTGAGAAGATGAAAGCAGATACTTTTTTGATGTTAGACTTGATTTTCTGTAGATTGTAATTTTCGGGAAATACGAAAGAAGGAAGGTTGTTTCAGAAAACGGAAGTTGAAAGAATAAACGAGGAAGAAGAAAAGTTGGGTCTGTAGTTTGAAGTTAGACAGTTAAAAGATGTTGACTGGTTGAGGCATAAGTTTGGAAGAGAGAGAGAGAGAGAGTAGAAATTATAGAAGCCAGTTCAGAAGAACCGTGTCCACAGCAGTATCCCTAGAAGAGGCATGTAGTAGAAAGAGAACATCTGAGACAGAGCGTGGATAGCCGTTGTAAGAGATGAGTCATTAATTAACCTAGTTGCCGTCTTTTGAAAGGAATCAAAGCATGAGAGAGGTTTTTGGGGCACCACCTCAAATGTGGGAACAATATTTCATGGTCAGGCGAATTTGCGATTCCATAGAGTAAGCAGCTCTATTTCGAAGAAAGGTAACCCCGAAAGAGAAAGAGAAAAACCAATGTTTTAGATACAGAGGAAGCAATATTTATGATCTGCTTATGCCAAGGGAAAATAGAAGTCAGGGTACTCCCAGATAGAGATATGTGATCTTGTCTCGAAATCTGAGTGTCATCGAAGGTAAGCACAAGAGCACAAGAATCCTTTATGTGAGATATAAAACACCTCTGAGTTTTGGGAAGGAGCGAAATCAACAAGTTATCTTTGCGTGAACGGAGATCAGCATTTAAGGAATTGGTAGTGGATATTCGAGAAGTAGAAGCTGTTGTGCAGAGCAAGGTCTCTCTCAAACTGGATGGTGGAATGCAATGCAATGCGCTGTCATCAGCAGAACTATGAATAGGATTTCCGGTCAGTGGAAGAAGGTCATTAATATATACGAGATAAAACGAGAATAAAGAACTGGACCTTGGGAAACAGCAGCATTAGTGGAGAAAGAAAAAGACAGAGAGCCGTATACCATCACCGTAGTGAGAGATAAGATGCAAGCTTATATATATATATATAATATATATATGTAAGCCATATATATATATGTAAGCCTTTGAAATGACAAGAGCAACTGCTTGAGTTTCACCAAACGTTTCCATTGACTTTGTCCGTAGATTGGTAACATACCAACAGTGGATCGACACTGACGGAATCCACATTGATCAGATGGAAGGTTTCTAGATAGTTTAGGAGTTGGCGGTTATAGATTTCTCCATTACTTTAGAATGAGTGGAAGTAAGAAATGGGACGATAATTGGATGGGAGGGATTTTCATCCTTTTTAGGAAATGGCTGGATGCGAGCAATTTCCAAGCATAAGGCAAAACACAGGTTGAATAAGTAAGTGTAAAAAGGCGTCACAGAATAGGAGTACGTTCAGGAGCACAGATTTTGAGAACAAGTAGAGAAATACCATCCGGACCTGGCGCTTTCTTGGCTTCTAGATTGTTCAAAGATGGTTCGACATCCTTTTGACGGAAGATCATAGGAGGCATTGAATGGAGTGTACTGGGAATAGTAGGAGATGGTTTACCAAGCTCATCAATATACGAGTTAGAAGAAAAGTAGGATGCTAACAGGTTAGTTTTATATTTAGCTGAGGTGTCAATAGAACCATCCGTTTTGACAGAGGTGGGAATACAGATTGGCAAAAGTCGCGGCCAGTAACTTTGGCAAGAGACCAGAATGCTCAATTGCTGTCTGAACAAGAAGCAAGTTTTCTTCTCTTAACCTGTTGAAACTCTATTTTCGACTGATTAATAACTGCTGTTAGAATTGTTGCGAGTTTTGGTGTAGGCAGAAAATTAATCTGTAGATTTGGATGCAAGCCAGTTTCGATATGCCACATTCTTATCTTGAACAGACTTAGCGCATTTATTGTAAAACCAAGGTTTAGATAAAGGACGAGATTTTAAGGGAATGCGGAATAACGGACTATGTGAGAATAATTTCATGGAACAGCGGAAGCAGGTTCCAACGGAGCGGTTAGTCGCGTTACGATCTTCAGATCAGATAGTCCAGTGTGGGTGTGGAAAATACTTGAGTTACGTCATCTGTAACTTAATGAAGGGTCTAAGTCCTCCTCCAAAATTGAAGTGCATCCACAGCAAGGAGGTAGACGTGACAGCAATTAGCTGTTAAAAGGAAAACCCCATCATGGGGGAAAAGCAAAAGCAGCTAGTCTCTATCTCTACTGAGGATACAGTCACATGCCACAGCCTCAGACTGCCTCAAATGTCATAAAAGAAAGTTAAGCGGGAAGCATCCAAATTATAAATTAATTCTATAATCAAAACAGTTACTGGAATTCGTACTTTAGCAAAAAATATATATAGGCACTTTCCATATGATCTAATAATAACTAATAATAATCCCATAAGTTTAAATCGGATTATGCTTCCAACTGGATGTAAAAAATCTATCTTGTGATATACCAAATGGCGGACTTCATCACAAGCCTCTGTAGCTCAGTGGTCAGAGCACTGGTCTCGTAAACCAGGGGTCGTGAGTTCGATCCTCACTGGAGGCTTTCAAACCAAACGATGAAAAATGTTTTTTTTCGGGGAAAAAACTTGATTTTATGTCGATAACAGTTGAGATTAAAAGAAAAAAAAAAAAACAGTTACAGACTCTTTCCATTGAAACTGCATTCAGAAAGAGACTTTTACCCATGGATCTTCGAGAGAAGGAGAAATGGATACGCTTAGCCCCTCCTACTCTTTCGCTGTGATTGGACTATCACATTTTGCGTTTCCCAATTTAAAAATACTAAACCGTTTATTGGGAAACGAGTTCCCCCTATGGCGCTTCTTTAAAATCAGGAAACGATTCCCTCCCCTTTACCACCTGTTGAAAATCGGGAAACAATATTCAAAATTACGCAAAGGAATAGCTAGTCCAATCAGGGCGGAGCCTGGCCATCGTTTGCTGTCAGAAAGATCCATGGGTAAGAATATCTTTCCGAAGTCTGAAGTTTAACCTTCAGTTTTTATATTTCAGTTTACTTTTCATCGTACCATTCGTGTAAATGTTTCATATACACTTTGCGATGGAGGGAAAAAAAGTGAAATATATTAAAGCAACTGAGTATTACAGATCTAATGATGTACTCTTTCTCTTTGCAGAGCGTGGAGGTATTCAGCTATATAGGTGGATACATGGGTATGTGGTTGGGGCTCTCTCTTGTGTCCCTGTTTGATTTCGGTGAGAGAATTTTCTACACAGTGATGTACCCTGCGAAGATTGCAGCGATGAAGTGCCGAAAATCAAAAACAAAAATTCAAGTAATACAAAGACAAGCGAAAAATATCCATGTTCCTAAAAAAAGCAGTCTCATGGTTCGCAGCTATGATCACTGAAAGTAATCTTTCAGAAAAGCAAGCTTCTGTTTATGAAGTCTCATAATAATATCACGCTCGAAGTCTACTGCTAAAATGCAACAAGAGATGCTTCACTGGCGCAAACAGTCAATTAAAATAAAGTAATTAGAGACAATTATGAAAGTACAAAATGAAAAAACGAAAATAATTGAAACCTTTTAACAAGCAAGAGCCAATACTCATCAAGAAGAGCACAATGGTATAATGAATCCTGCAAAGATAAGGCGCAACTGCTGCCCAAAATTGAGTATTAAATTTTTTAATCAATGATTATCGTAAATTTTTCTTTTCACTTAAATGCACCAGAATTAAGTTTATTTTATGACTGAGTTTATACTGTAATAAAAGAAGTATGGTAATTCATAATAATGTAATTAATATTCTTAATGCTACGTGAGCAATGTGTAATTATTATTTGAACTACTTTAGTAGAAACCATTCCACTTTAAGTACCAGTTCCACTGTTGTAGAAGTTTATCGATGTTGTTGTGGCCATTATTAACTATATTCTCTTATATTTGGCTTTTTAATGTTTACATTTACACACGTAGAAAAAATTCACAGCTGTAAAAGTAGAACTTTAAATTTTCAGTAAGGTTTAAATAAATATGCAGAAATTCTTTGTGGCTTATTTTGGTATTGAAGTATCACAAATGTGGCCTTTGAGTTTTCTATGGATCGGAGAAAAACACTCGATTTTCTAGCTTTCTCAAATTTTGATTGCTTAATGTATTTGTCTTGGACAAATACATTAAGCAAGCAGACAGCTGCACACCATTATTTCAAGATCCTTTGAATGATATTATGAATCAATCGAATATATCGAAAGGCATGTTCGCATCAACTGTTCCTCTTCGTGGAGGACTCAAGTACAAGATCGTGGATAAACATAAACTCAAATGTAGTTTTAATAATGTAAGGTATATTGCATGAGTTCTGAGGTCGGCTTTCTGTTTGCTGGATGAAAAACCCGAGTTTCCGAGAGTTAAAAACAATGCTACACTCGCCTGAGACCGACGAACTCAACCACGTTATGAAAAAAGCCCATAAAAATTCCTCCCATCATCTACGGGACTCGAACTTAGGTCTTTTTCACCTGGTGTGGGGAGGACGGCGATCCTTCGAAATGTGCTACCAACGAGGGCTGACTGTAAAACTAACACAACATATTCTTAGACAATGTATTTAAGTAAATAATTTATTTTTTCAATTTTGTTACGTTGTCAGAGGCCTGCTGGCTAGTATTTTCTAAAACATTTTTGCTAGGCCATATTAGGAACACACGCGATCATTATAGCGTGCTGGGTTCTTCTTTTTTTAACGTTCTGAATGTTTAAAAAAAAATTAATAAAACGAACAAGAATAGGAGATATTTTTAAAGTAGCTTTATCAAAATTACAATAGTCAAATTTCAATATTGGGTTAATTGAATAGCATTTGGTCAACTAACAGAAAAATAAGGGGATAAAATTTCAAGTCCTTTTTTTTAATTCACTATCTTAAAACTTTAAGGCTCAAAATTTGCATGTCAATGTGCTTAGAACCAGATAAGTAAAAAAATACAATATAAATAAAATGAAATAAATGAACAAAACTTTAAAATAAAAAACTTTCACTATTTTTCAGGCATACCATAATTTAAGTTATGCAACTTGGGCATAGGAATGGTCCTTTATTGTTCTTAATTTGTGGATTAAAATTCATGGATGTTTTTCGAACAACCATCAGAAATTCGAATCCAGTTGCTTTTCCTCTCGGAAGGGGAGAAAAAACAGGACTCAGATGTCTTCTTAGATTCTTGTAGTCTAGTGGAATGGTGAGGCTACCTTTTGGTAGTAATTGGTTGTATGATTATATTTTTGAGAACTTCTCTCAGGGGAATGGTACAAGAATTACTACACTGGTGTACAAAATTTAAGGACCAGTCAGGTTTTCATCTATAGTTTCTCATAGGAGTGGCCTGGATATGGGAAAAGCATACCAAAGGAACCTCGTCAGGCACAGATGAAGGACACAACACCGACACAACAAGGGAAACAAAACGGTACAGAGGAACTTTATTCAAAAATGGCAACATAGCACTGGCTACCATGATATGGATGCATCACTGCCAAAGTTGGAACAAAGGGAAGAGGTGGTCCTCAATAGGACATATGGCCACCCCTAATGTCGATGCAGGCTTTGCACCGCCTGTCCATACTTAGAACAATGTTGTTGATAAGTTCTTGCCGTAACATCGTCCATTCCTCGGTCAGCGCCATCTTCAGCTGGTGAACATTTTCTAGTGGGTAAGGACGTGCCGCTAGGCATCTCCACAGAGCGTCCAATATGTGTTCGATGAGATTTAGATCGGTCGAACGGGCAAGCCAATCCATACGAACAATGTCCTCACTTTGCAAAATCATATCAACAGCTGCAGTGCGATTGGGTGTGGCGTTATAATCCATAAACACGAACTCGGGGCCAATGGCACCTCGGAACAGATGCACATGGAGAAGGATTACCTCAGTACAGTAGCGTGCACCGTTACAGTACCGCCTTCCAGTATCTGGAGTTGTGTACGTCCGTCCAAGATAGTGTATAGTGTATAGTGTGTTTAGGGTCTAACGGTACCAGGGGTTTCCCCCATCTCCGCGTAATATACATTGTGGTGTGATACAGAACACTGTAGAGGCCAGAGGTTTAAAATTGTGTGGATATTGTGGTGTGTAATGTTTTGTACCGTTGTTCATCTGGTCTTTTAGCCGTTGGGTCTCAAATGAGACCCACCGTTGCCCACACTATACCTCGTGGAGGCAGACCAGGTACACCAGTATTTTAGAAATTTACTATTTACTCTGGCAGGTCCTGCCACCTAATTTCCTGAGATTTCAGTGGCTAGGACCTAAAAAAAAAAAAATTTAAATGGGGTGGAGAAACGCTAGAAATTGGGTTAGGCCGAAAGAGATATAAGTTATACGGGTTAGAGTTCATTTTTATTTATTTTTTTTTTAAATTTTAGTGTGGGGCTTGTGTAGTTTTGGCAAGGGTCAAACGGTAGTCGCAAGATAGCTAGAGAGGGAAGGGAGACTGAAGACTGGGGAGTGAAAGACAGAAATATGGGGTCAATAGTGAAGATAACCCCAAAAGTTGGCGGGGCAGGCCCATGCCTCACCAGGTGAAGATAGGGGATGGCAGGATAACGCCTCCCCAGACGAGAACACCTCGACCGCCATATCGATCACTTTCAGTGATGTTTGCGGGGTGATACCGTGTGCCAACCTCTCGCCAGATTAGCTGAGGTCCAGAATCACTGCTGAGACTGAATCTTCTCTCATCAGTAAAGAGTACCTTGCCCCATTGCGCTGCTGTCCACTCCTTGTGTTAGATGCACCACTGTATAAACGGTGTCTCCGATAGGCAGGTGTTAAGGAGATACAGCGTACTGGCCGTCGGGCAAACAGTCCACCTTTGTGGAGTCGCCTGGCCACAGTTAACCGCGATATCCTGCGTCCTCTGCTCCTGTGCAGCTGGTCTGCAATGGATCCCGCTGTCTGGTGTTGGTCCCTCTTGGCCTGTAGGAGTATATAGCGGTCATCATTGGGTGTTGTTTTTCGTAGACGACCACCACTGGTCCTTCGAACAGCTGTACCTGTTGTTCTGAAGGCCGACCACGCACATGAGACGATGCTATGGGCGATACTGAACTCTGCAGCCACACTCCTCGCACTTCGACCTTCCTCGAGCTTCCCAATTATTCGACTCCGGGTAAAGTCATCCAGATGTTGTCTACTGGCCATTTCGTTGTCTGTAGCACCGTATGAAACCAATCGAACGTCTGTAACAATCGTGCTCACCATTCGTTAATTTGCACATAACTGCTGAACTGCTGCTTTTATCTGTTTATGGGAGCCCTCTCATCACGATTCAAATTTTTGCATGTGCACCAGCTTTCCATTGAACGACCACAGTTATGCAAATCGCCACAGGCTGTTTTTCATTTTGTGGTTGTAACCTTTAGAAATAGTGTTGGTCCTTAAGTTTTGAACACCAGTGTATTTGAGCCTTTAGAGGCTGGGAGTTGGACTAATCCCGTCTGTTTCACAAACCCAAATATTTCTAATATGGCCTACCATATTGGAAATACTTCCATACTCAAAGGGATATGGGGGCGGGGTAGATCTTTCTATTTCTAAGGATCTTGGAAGGAAGGTATACTGTATTGATTTCCTAAAATAAAGCTTCGCATCCTCTTTGTATTATAAACAAAAAATTCAGAGGTTAACGTGACCAGTAATATCTTTGAAAATTTGCATTCTTGGTCAAATAGAATGAGACAAGGATCTTGGAAGGACGATATGATGAAAAATGTTTTTATTAAAAATGGCTAAGCACTCTTGACAAACACCAAACACTACTTGCTCCCAATTACAATAAGTATAAATCAAAATTAATTTTATATCCTAACAATAAAACTTTATTACCAATACAATTTTTTTGAAATTAGGAAATCCGATTTCATCTGTAAATTCTGGACATTAGAATTGTTATTATTTTTAATCAATTAATAAAATATAATCGAAATATACGGTAGCAAAGAAATTTCGTTCAAGATCAAAGGTTGGTCGGTTGTTTTAGGGTCTAAGGCACATCAGGAACTTAGGCTCTATTGCGCCGTATATAATGTCTGGAAATATGTGTTCTGTGGTCGCTGTGCTGGATGAAAAATCCAAGATTCCGGTAGAAGAACCATGCCACCCTTGCCTGACACCAACTAACTCATCCACGTTATGACAAAGGTCCATAAAAATTCCTCGCTTCATTGAAGGGATTCGAACTCAAGTCCTTACCACGCGGTGTGAGAAGGACAGCGATTCAAGATCAGATGAAAGAATTCTGAAATGAAGGCTTTATGCCAATTATTCGATCAGTCTCCCTCATATGAATAATTCAAACGAAACGGATATATATATATATTCATATAAATATTCACGCGAGGCTGAGGTCATACACGTAAACAAACACGCATGTAGAAATGGTCTAGTGCCTTTATATAACAGAACAGCAAGGATTAAATATTCATCATGGAGACGGGGATCTCCACGATAAATATTTAACAAAACGTAAAAGCCAAGAAAGCGTCATCTGGTGAAGCCTTTGGTAATGTAGTTCAAAGATTACACTCTGTTAGCGGTGACAATAGTTGCAATGCTTCTCTATAGTGACCCGTTCAGTTAAAGGTTGCCAACGTAAGTATATATCTGTCTCTATTAGATTAATGCTGATAAACAAACCTAATTAAATAGTTAATGTATCATATAAGTCATCAGATTCTCGTTATCTGTCGATAATTACATTTTTTGTTAGTTTTAATTCGTTTTCTCCAAGGCCTAATTAACTCGATACATTTTATTTAATGAGGTCACAGTCTGTTGCGTACATCTTTAATCATAAGATATACTCAACAACCGTAAACTTCCAACAACAGAAAGTTCACTTCTGCCTCAAGGTAAACAAGGGTGGCAAAAGTTAAGGTATAATAAATATATATACACTCCTGCCTAAAAGTTTGGAATCACAGCGTCTGACAACAGTTTTCGTTAATTTTTTTTTTTGAAATTAGCTATGACAACGTTTAATATTAAAAATAACACACTACAAAGTATTTTAAGATTTTTATTAAGCAGTTAAAAATTTAAAGAAAAAAATATTGAAATGATTAATATTATACTAAAGAATCTGTTGTTGTTGATACAAGGTTTAGGAGAATCAGCAACTTAGGCCATATAGCGCAGTAGTTATTATGTCTGTAAATTGTGTGTGTGTGTTCTATAATCGATTTGCCTGTTCGTTGGGCAAAAAACCGGAATTTCCGGGAGAGAAACCCTTGTTTCCCTCTCTGACACTGACTAACTCAGCCACGTTGTGAAAAAGTCCCATAAAAATTCTTCACTTCATTGAAGTAATTCGAACTTAGGTCTTTTCCAGCGTCCTCAGGTGAGAGGAGGACGGCGATTCTACCAACTGTGCTACCTGGTTAGATAATCGAAGAAAAATATTATATAGTAAGTTTGGAATTGGTATAAGGTCAAACATTGGTACGATGTCTGGTATGGAGTGTGGTACTTTATGGAACAGTGACGTGGATATTGAGAATAGAAGATATTAGATGATTGGAGAGTTTAGTATAGAGCTATATACTACAAACAAAGAACGTCATCCAGATCTATATCGTGGCCTCCCCGAACATCACCGTGATGTGAGTATTCAGAAGAAAAACACTATTAAAAAGGAGACTGTTTTAATAACTGGCAACTGAAATCGTCCATAGAATTTCATCAAACATTTTGAACCTGTCGTTGATGTACAGAGATTCTCAGCAGGACTTCGTACCACAGGACAGCATGAATGCTGGGGAAGAAATTGGCATTATTAAACAAATACAAGATATCATGCAAATTTCAAGAAGAGGAATTATTGTTGGATGTCACATCGTTGGCTTGTCGATTCGTACAATTGCCGACAGCTTACACTATCCAAAGTCGACTGTCGATGATGGTACCAACAAAAAGAGAGCACCACCACAGTCCTAAAACGCACAGGAAAACCATTGAAACTCACTCAACGTGACCAGCGAGTATCAGTATTCAGAAGGGCAGTGCGACAATCTCGACAGACATCCCTATAAAACATCAACTAAAAGTTTACAGCGTCAACAGCGATTGAAGTCTGTATAAACACACCACGTACATAGCTGCAGATCCTCGGTTTCTTGGAGAGCATCGGCGCATAAACCAAACCTCATCAGCAATAATCAGCGATCTCTCTTTGAGGTGTAACGAATGCCAAAATTGGTCCACAGAGCAGTGACGATCGTTTCTATGGAGTGTCAAATCCAGCTACACCAATCGAATTTGGAGCGGGAATGAAATATGTCTGCCGGAGCTGCCAACCTTAACACACAAACATTACAATTAACACCAGGAGAGTGGAGTGTGTAATATGTTGCAAGTGTAATTTCTGGTCATATTGATTACCAGGAAAGTTACTTTCCGGTTATCACTGCTTCCATGCAATCGTCCATGCCCCGAGAAGGCGGGCCACCACATCTCGTACTATCTTATTCAAAGGCAAAGCTGGTTCCCATATTTGTGGGTACCATTGGGCCGTATCATAATGAAAAGAAAAAATAATGACCGAAAGAAGAAAAATAAATAAAAATCTGAGAGCTCAACGTTGTGTAGTTTGCATTTAGGGACTCATGACAACTAGGAAGAGGAGACAGATTTTTGAAAAAAAAACATTTTCTTGTATGCTTGTTCATAGTTAATGTTACGTTGGGAACCAGAACCTTTGAACACTGTCATCACGAAGGTGATGTACATAGAAAGATAGGTGTTCTCATCGAACCGTTGATTAACGGTTATCAGAGGACCCAGGGGATGCTACAAATCCTGCCTAACACCAGCATTTCATCCAATTGCTATGGGCTCATGTTGTTTTCTCCAAATGTAGGTTCACCCGCCAGCAGCGCAACAGTTAGAAATGGGATTCATCAGACCAGGTAGCAGATTTCCATATATACTAACTCAGCCTATACGAACTAATGTCCGGCTCACAGTCCATGTGGATATCGGCCTTCTTTTTGCTTCGTTGTACTGAGTAGTGAGCTTGGCTACTGTGCTCTATCGCTGCTGGTGTGTTACCAGATGAAACGCACAACGCCAATGCGGGCGTCGACCGCTTGTAGCTGTCCCACGTGTGACCTTTGTTACTTGTTCGACTTCTACTGAGCAATCGCGGTAAACTCGTGACACCACAGAAAGGGAGCACTTAACCATGTTGGCATCTGCGTGGGTAGCACAGTGGTTATAATCACATTCTCCTCACACCAAATTAAAAATCCGCGGGTTTGAATGACGCGAGGAACTTTTTTTTAACCATACTGGCTTTTTTTTTTAACCATATTGGCTGCATGGCTGCATAGTGTGCATAGTATTAGGGTCAGGCGCCCCCCTGTGGTTTCCCACACATCTGCGCCATATGTACACTGTGAAGAAATACAGAACCACTGTAAATGCCAGAAAAGTGTTCTGTGTTCAATACGTAGTTTTGCGTTGGGTGTCCCGGCATTTGGCCGCAGGGCCCCTGATGGAACCCCACGTTGCCCGCACACACCGCTAGGATGTAGCCAGGCTGCCCATTATTCTCTGGCTAGTCTCTGCAGGGTCGCCTAAGCTTCCTGAGAGAGACTAATGTAAAAAAAAAAAGTTAGAGCGGGTGGGCTTTAGAGTCAAGAAAGGGGGGACAGGAAGAAATATGGGGGATGAAGAAGGCATCCCCCAGGTACAATGGAATACATCCATCAGGCGATAGTAAGGGATGGAAGTGGGAGAAAAGTCACGCTTGTGCAAGAAAGCACACGCGTGATCGCCATTTGGCAGAATCTTCTTGCTCTTCTCATTCAGGTCCCGTCGTGATGTCAATTTCAGTGGTAATGTCATCCGGTGATCTGTGTCTAAGTCAGTAGGGATATAAATAGGAATGTAGCTGTGGTTGTCCTATACTGGATCTTCTTAGATTTGGTGGTGGTGCAGTCTCATTTGCTGGTAGGCCTCTGCATTGATTCCCAAAATATAGGTGGTTGTCTTCTCTTGGTTTTGACGATCATCGGAATAGTGACTATATCCATGGTAGGGTCTGCATGGCTGCATAGTGGCATAGTGGCATAGTGTTTTGTGGAAGGCGCCACCGGTGGTTTCCCACATCTGCGCCATGGTACTTTGTGAAGAATTTACAGAATCTCTGTAAAAGCCAGAAAAAGTGTGGTGTCTGGTTTGTGACAGAGTTGTGCTGTGGTCTGTTGTTCTGTCTCTGGCTGCTTAGCCGCAAGGCCCCTAAGGGAACCCCACGTTGCCCGCCACCACCACTGGGAGGTGAGCCAGGCTGCCCATTATACTCTGGCTGGCCTCCGCCAGGGTTGCCTGAGCTTCCTGACGGAGCCAAAAAAAAAAAAATAAAATAAATAAATAAATAAATAAAATAAAATAAAAATAAAAAAAAATAATAAAAAATAAATAAATAAATAAATAAAATAAAATAAAAATAAAAAAATAATAAAAAATAAATAAATAAAATAAATAAAAATAAAAAGTAATAAAAATAAATAAGTAAATAAAAAAAAGAAATAAAAAATAAAAATAATAATAAAATAAAAATAAAAAAATTAAATAAAAAAAAATAAATAAATAAAAAAAAAAAGGAGAGAGAGAGGAGCATAGAAAAAGAGAGGATTTGAGGGAGAATGAATTTGGGTGGGTTGACAGGGGAGAATAAATCCACCCTAATTTAGGCGAAGTATAGGAAAGAGTGTGGGTTTAAAAGTCACAGGGGACAGGTGCCCCTGTGTAATTGTCAATGGCATAGTGCCTGTAGATCCCGCACTGAGGTCAGTGCCAGCAATCCCGCACCTAGATCGGTGCCCCGGAACTTGCCCCCACAATCAGTTCACTTTCGAAGTTGGAAAGATCTCAACCCATTCTTTCTTGTAGACACTCAAGAACTGATCGCCGTGTATGCGAACTACAATATCAGCCATTCCCGACTTTGAACTTTCACCAGAATGAAAGACAGACCAGTCCATTCCTACACAAGGTATTGTTAATGCACAGTCAACTCAAATTATTAGTAGTAGTAGCAGTAGAAGTAATGGAGACATGTGGTGCAAGAAAGCAAGCGTAGGAGCATAAATAGCATCAGTCAAAAAAAAAAAACAAAACAATTTCTCACATCCATGCCCTGTAAAAGTTTGTTCAGTTCCTCCTTGAATTTATTTAAGCTATCAACTTCCACAACGGCAGATGGAAGTTTGTTCCAGCAATTAACCACCCGCTGGCTAAAGGCAAATTTCCACACATCTATTCTACAACTGTCTTTCCTTAATTTGAATTTATGCTTTCTCAAGTTCGTAATCTAAGAAAGAGGAAGGAATCCTATCAGCATTCATCCTGCTCAACCCATCCAAGGCCTTTTACACCTCAATCAGACCACCTTGCAGGTGCCTAGTCTCTAGACGCTGCAATTTGCAGAAATTAAGTCTCTCTTCGTAAGAGGATCCCTTCATTTCCTTCACCAATATTTTTGCCGTTCTCTGTACACGCTCAAGCAAATCTACATCCTTCCTAAAATGAGGCCTCCAGACCTGTACGCAGTACTCAAGACATGGCCTGACCATTGCCTTATACAAAGGGATAATCACCTCCTTTTCCCTGCTAGCAAAATTCCTGTATATGATTGACAATGTCCCATGACCTGCACTGACAGCCTGTAGGTCAGTGCAGGGTGGTAGAAAATGAAAGGTCTTTTTTATTCTCTACCACCCTGAGTGTAGTACCAAACAGTTGGTACGTTTCTCTGGGGTTACTTCTACCCATATGCAGTACTTTGCATTTGTCAAGGTTAAACTTCAGTTGCCACTTCTTAGCCCATCTGTCCAAATTATCTAGATCCTGTTGCAGTAGCACACTGCCATTACTGTCATTAACAACCCTGCCAACCTTTGTATCATCTGCAAACTTCGATACAAAGCCTGATATACCTTCATCAATATCATTGATAAATACACAAAACAACAGTGGACCCAACACCGAACTCTGTGGGACTCCACTAATAACATTAGTCCACGAAGAGCAGCACCCATTGATTACCACCCTCTGTCTTCTCCCACTTAACCATCCTTTTATCCATTGTAGCAACTTACCCTTAATATCATTTTTCTCCAATTTGTACAATAGTCTTCCATGCGCAACAGTGCCAAAGGTTTCCTGAAATCCAAATATATGATATCAAAATTATTTTTTGCATCCAGTTCCTTTGTAACCACATCATAATACCCTATCAAATTTGTCAGACAAGACTTTCCCTTAACAAACCCATCATCATCAGCCATTTTCAATCCACTACAGGATGAAGGCCTCTCCAGCAACTTTCCAGTTCCTTCTGTTTTGAGCACTGGCCATCCATTTACTACCCACAAACTCATGAATTTTATCTATTCCATCTCCGCCGTTGTTTTCCAGGTTTTCTTCTACCTCCTCTTGGGTATCATTCTGTTATTTTCTTAGTCCATCTGTCATCATGTCTTCGAGCTATGTGTCCTGCCCAAGACCATTTTAGTTCTTTAGTTTCGATAAGAATGTCCTTTACATAAGTTTGCTGCCTAATCCATGTGTTTCTCTTCTTATATAACAGCCTGATTCCCAATATAATTCGTTCCATTCTTCGCTGTGTAGTTCTTAGCTTCTCTTCCATTCTTTTGGTGAGTGCCCAAGTTTCACTTCCATAAGTCATGGTGGGGAGTATACATTGATTCATTATTTTACGTTTCAGACAAACTGGGATATTGCTGTTCAGTATGTGACTATATTTCCTGAATGCTATCCATCCAAAATTTATTCTTCTCTTGACTTCCAGCCATTTATCATTATTACAGCTAATAACTTGTCCCAGATAAGTATATGACTCCACCTCCTTTTCAATTACTGCTCGTTCAATCATTATTTCCCTTTCTGTGGCATACTTGTTCATCATTACTTTTGTTTTAGCCATATTCATCTTTAGTCCAAAACCCTTACTAACCGTGCATAACTGATTAAGATTTTCCTCTAATTCTTTGGGATCGTGGCTTATGACCACAATGTCATCTGCAAATCGTAAATGGTTTAGATACTCTCCGTTCACATTGACTCCTTTCTGCGACCAGTCTAATCTTCTGAAAGCTTCCTCAAGGGTCGCAGTAAACAACTTCGGAGAAATTGCGTCTCCTTGTCGAACTCCGTTCTCAGTTTTAAATTTGCTATAGGTAGGAGGCAGCGTTCTCATATATCTTCTTCAAAATCATAATATATGGGGTACCTATGCCTTGTCTTTGCAGTGCCCGAAACATTGCCTTAGGCTGTATGGAGTCAAATGCCTTTTCATAATCCACAAATGCCAAGCATAATAGTGTTTTACACTGGTGTTCAAAGAAAATGCATCACGTATGAATTTCACATTTCTAACCCTTTTTCGCGATGGTATGTTACATTAATGACCAGCATCACAAATAGAAATATAAACAAAAGATATTTATTAACAGTTAAGGCAAAGCTAAGTAATATTTGGCAGGTGCTCTCGAAATATTCCAAAATGAGCATTTCAACCTTTATACAACAGTTTTGGTAAACACGACAATTATGGCTGAAATGTTATCAGAAGCCCTCAGTTTCCTTTAGTTTTATCATTTTAAATGGAAAACAAAATGAAAAGTTCACCAGGTGTAAACTAATATTTAGTTGAACTGCCTCTGGCACTAATGACAGCAGCACACCGACGAGGCATTCACAAGATAAGATCAATTCCTGAAGATTCGTGTTCGCAACCACGAACTGACGGTTCATGGTTGCGAACACGAATTATGGCTTCCTGGAAGTTCACGAAGGGTCTTTAGTTTCTTTCTGGCAACTGCAGATTCCACACGAAGCCAACAGTTCTCTACAAGATTCAGGTCTGAGCTGTTTCCTGGCCAGCTAGCAGTTGTAATGGACCGTTCTTCCAACCATTTTTTCACCTGTAACAAATGTAAACACATTACTGTAGAACCTCTAATGCAGAAATGAAGTAAATACAGAAGTGCCTACTTACACTTTTTGCCCAATGACAAGGAGCAGAGTCGTCCTGAAATTTGGCAGTTACTTGGCAGGTTGAAATGGTCGCCGTAAATGCCAGTGGATACCTCGCCAGGTATCCACTGGCATTTATGGAACCTTTTATAACCTGCAGGTGATACGAAATCACCCCTGTATCATTTGGCTGTTAAGGAATTCACTGTAGACACCATACAGTCTGGATGGTATTCTTCACCACGTCTACAGCGAATCGTTTGTCTCCCATCAGAGCCTTGCAGGTTGAATTGCTTCTCATCCGAGAAAATAAGTGACTTCCACTGCTCGGGGGTCCATTTGACATGCTTCTTACACCAAATTAATCGGGCTTTTTCATTTTTTGTGTGAGGAGGGCTTCTTCTTAGGACGACGGGCTACAAGTCCATTTTTGAAGAGATGTCTTCTGACTGTTACTGCACTTGCTACCACTCCTGTATGTTCTTCCCATTCTCTTTTCAGCTCAGATGAAGCTTTACGCTTTTAAGGCATAAGCGCTTCATACGCGGTCCTGTTTTGGCGTAGAGACTCGTTTGCGTCCGATTCCTTTTTTCCTATCAGCAGAACCAGTATTCTTGAGTTTGGAAAGAAATCTACTCACTGTCGACTGATTACAAGACACTCTATAAGCAATATGACGGGAAGAACATCCTTCCACACGTAAAGCACCAAACGCACTCTTTCTTCGTGGCGTCAACTGCATGTAACTCGCCATCCTGACACAAGCAAGAAATGACTGCAACTCTTGCAGAGCGTGCTTATATAGCTGAAAGTAACAGATGATGCAATATTACGTCATCACCGACGCGTGTCAATCTTTATCTGATGCAATCTGTAAGAAATATTGCCATATACTTACGCTATTCTGACGACAATTACAATTTTAAGGGGTGATGCACTTTCTTTTAACACCAGTGCATATTCATTTGCTTTCTCCATTAGCTGTGATATTACGTGAAGGCGATCCATAGTTGAGAATCCTGTCCTAAAGCCAGCTTGCTCTTTCGGTTGATTCTCATCAAGTATTCTTCATAATCTGTTAGTATTGACCGTTGTGATCAACTTGTAGATGTGGGATAATAAGCTAATTGGTCTATAATTTACAATTTCTGATTTATCTCCTTTCTTATGCAGCAGAACTATGATTGCATTATTCCACTCCCTAGGCGTCATGCGTTTCCTAATGTATTTTGTGAAGAGTCTTACCAGTTTCTGTGTCATGTCTCTTCCTCCTAATTTTAACAACTCTACAGTAACTTCATCTTCACCTGGGACTTTTTGATTTTTCATTTTCTTCAACGCATGTTCTACCTCGTCAGGAAGGATATCGGTATGACGTAGGTGTTGCTAATTTGTGATCCATCTTCTTCACTGCTGCCATCATTCCCTCGCTCCTTATATAATCACTATTATTCAGATTCAGTATCATTTATCTTTCTATATTACTTCTCATGACTGCTGATTTAAGTCCTTTGTCTTCCTTTAATGCTTGTTCTACTTTTCTTGCGTTAAATCTTCATACGTCCTCTGTGAGTCTCTTTCCAATGATTTTGCATAATTTTGTCCCCAAAGACTGTTTACTGTTGTAAATCCTAAAAAAATCATTAGAATTTTCCCATCGTGTAAAATAAGTGTGTTTGCAGCGTTATAAACAACCGAATTTGTAATTCCAGTGGGTTTTGGTGTCAGTTGCACACCATTTCCACTTTCTAGTTGCGAATAATTTTCCTTTTGGGGAAAATACGTGAGTGTGGTAGAAAATGATTTCCCCTCAGCACCGAAATCAGTGACGTGAACGATATTGAGGAAAGACTCGATATTGACACCAGGTTTGAATATAAAGGATTAACGCTTGCATTTTATTTTAATTTCTGAAAATATGAGTGCCTTAATATTCTACTCAGACTTCAAGTTGCAGATATCGCTACTGACCATCTATTTCAGTATTTTGTTTGTCTTTTTACGTATTCATTTATTCATTAAATATTCAATATATTGTGATGGTTAAAAGGATTCCGTGATGTTTCCAATGTTTTGAAATACAGTCTAAGTTGTATAGATGTTTGCTTTACATATTTTTTCTAATAATATCCGATGCAGTGAAAACCAAAAGACATGTTGGGGTTTCAAAGTTTCTATACAGTTGGGTTGTAAGAGTGCGTAACCCGAATGTGGCGCAGGATCAGTTCCACCTGAGCTGTCGAGGGGCTTACTGAATCCCAGAAGAACCACTATGTACGAATAAATGAGAAAAATAATTTTCTCGTTCCCTGGACCAGTTCTTTCTATTTGGTTACATGAATGAGCCACATTGGATGATCGGATGCATGTGGTTAGGACCTTGCCTAGGTGGCACTGTTTTTCATTTAAGCTTTATTCTTATAAACCAAGACCTTCAATAAAACGAATCGCTAAAATAAGTCTATCTGTTAATGAACATACCATGTCTTCTTCCACGGACAAGTTTAAGAATTTGGAGAAAATAATTTGGTCAGTTGGTTGTTTTCAGGATTTTTGATGCATAAATTGTTCTGGTCATTATACAACAGTTCATATGGTTTTGATCGTATACCATGCTTGCAGAAGGTTGTATCCATGGGCTGGTTATCATGTTGCACAGGTTGCTAAACATGGAATAACTCGCTTGGGGATCTGTTCTACTCCCCTCCGCCTGAGATTCAAAGGATAATGTTTCAGGTACTTAATGCGGTTTGAAAATGAAGCTTGAATCCAGAATTTCACGCGTGTCCATCCAGTTGACGTATCCATCAAATATATCCCAGCATTATCTAGTCCAGAAAGACGTTTTTCGAAACTAACATTTCCCCTAAACTTACTGCCTAGGCTTGACAATTTAAGTTTACTCCAAGAGATATCATCTCATTACAGGAGTTCATAATCCGTAACCTACACCTAATAGTTTGAGAATTCCTCTAATCTCTGATGGGATTCCAAATGGATAACGAACCGATTATACTGTCACACCGATTTATCTTAGGTACTCGGCTGAAAAGTTTTTCCGAAAATATTCAAAAGCACAAAATCAAAACAAATATCCCGTTATTTATTATTACCATAATTGTTTTTTCATTGATAAAGTTTTTACCAGCTTTGTTCTGAATCATACTGTAAGCGTTTCTTTTCTTTTAGATCCATTTTGGTGGAAAATGCAAAGGAGATCAAGTGTAGAACAGAAGGAAGTCTTCAAATTGCCCGATAAAACTTATCGATCCTTCAAGAAGTACAGTAAAACTTTACTGCTTCATTCCCTCCTCACTGGTGTACCCCAAGTGGTCGAGTGTAAGGGTATTCTATGCAGATTTATAAAGATTCTAGTGATTTTAGGCTGTTTGGCGGGATTCATATACCAATCTCACGAATTTATGACTATATACTGGAAGTATGCCACCATCACAACCGTTAAGTATTATGAACCCGTGTATGTAGAGATGCCTGCAGTCACTGTTTGTAATAAGAACAGGTAAGCCAACCAGAATATTTACACCTCTTAATGGGAAATCGATTGTTGTACAATATTGCAATTTTGAATGAGTTATTAGTATTCAATGATATTGACCATTTTCGATAGACTACAGCGACTATAGTTCAATCCTTCAGAAGAACAGCGACTAGTTGAGCTAATGATGTACAAATGTTGGTATGACTCTAGTCCAACGTCTCAGTTCATCCCACTGGTGTTGCATAGGAATGAAACTGAGATTCCTCAAAAATCAGTCCAACTTTTGTAGATCCACCAACCATTATCAAACAGAACAGGCAGTATGGCATGGGACATTATCCTGTTGAAACAAACACGAATCTGTACCAAAGAACTGTCACATTGCAGAGAGCACGGAATTGTTGAAAATGTTAAGGTAGACGTCGGTTTTTGTGGTTCCCCACACAACCACCAAAGGTCCCAGGCTATATAATAAAAAACCTGCATATTATAATCCAGAACTTCATTATTGGAACAATGCGTGCACCAGCAGCACATGTTCTGCAGGCATTCACCATATCACCACCTGCCCATTGATCGAATAGGGGTGCAGCAACTTCTTTACACTGTCTTATAGACCAATTATCTTTCTCCAAGCATGACGAAGCCGTTGATTACAGTTGTTTGTGTGTGGTTTAAGCGCCATTCTCCCATGAAAATAGATCCTATGGAGCTTCATCCGTAGACTGATCGCGCAGTCCTCAACCGTTGATACCTCAATGATGGTCTCTTAGGCTTGGTTTCTCTCAGGTCTCTCGTGATGGTCTTGCCTTGTTTCATACAAGATTATATGTGGGGCCCCAGATGCCTGCGCTACGCCTTAGTGGGTAGCTCAGTGGATATAGCCCTCGCGGGATTATGGTGGTTAATCACTCTCCTTCCATAACGGATGGAAAAGGTTGGCAGTTCGAATCCCGTCAATGACGTCAGGAATTTTTAACGGACTTTTTTCGCAATTTGGGTGAGTTAGTTGGTCTCAAGGGAGGATTACATCGTTTTTCCTCCCTGAAACTCGGGTTTTTTTCCAGCAAAGAGCAAACCGACCGAAGAACATGAATTTTCAAACAAAATGTATTTGATGCCTCATTTCTTTAAATCATCCAATCAGGTTTTAGTAATAATATTATCAGAACTATCATATCATTTTTGGATCAGTTAATTTAATATGTCAATTAGTTAAGCTGAAAATTGAACATTGAGAATTAAATAAACAGAATATCTTTTATATTAGGTTCCGAAGAACTGGGCTTTGTTCCAGGATGCCAATAGCTTGCATTCAATATGACCGGAAAGTATTTTGTGAAAAGTTTCCCCGTGCTTGTCGCCCTGAGGACTTCTCCGTATTTTATGATCCAACAAAGAAATACCACGTAAGTCTACTTATATTTCTTATATTTCGTCAGTGCAACATAAGAGGAAAAGATAAGACCATATGCCTCAAATTTGATTTTCGATTATGTGAATTCATTATCACAATTTAAGGCTTTGATGCGATAGGAATCGATTTTCGATTTGGTGTTTTCTGGACGATAAACCAGAGTTTCCAGGAGAAAAACCAAGCTTTCATCGTCCAAGACCGACTAACTCAGCCACTTTTGAAAAAGGCCCATAAAAATTCCTCGCTTCATTGAGGGTTTCGAACTCAGGTATTTTCAGGTCTTTGGGGAGGACCGTGATAATATATCAACTGTACGCATGCCAGCTACATTCACTGGTCAAAAAATTAGAAACCTTTTGCAATTACATCAACAGATTATTAAACGTAAATGTTATCAAAAGTGTGATCAGAAATTCTTCAGTATCAGATAAATAGTACACGCATTCATGGGGCTTATTACACGATTCAGTCGTGGGGAAGACAGATGACCTTTCCGATTTTCAGGAAGGTGTTAATATTGAAACATGGTTAGCAGGAGCCGCAATTGAGAAAACTGAGGAAATCACCGGTGTGTGGAAACAATTGCCCTCGTGGGTGGCACAGTTGTGATAATCACCGTCCAGATTGAGTCCGCTTATACCGTTAGAAGGTCGTGTTACCTACAGTGCATATCTTTTTGTCGAATCGCACAGCTTCATCCTGCAATACTTCATTTCTATATGGACTGCAAGGGATTCTTTCAAGATGACAACGCAACTATCCACAGTGAAAAAATTGCATCTGAATGGTTCGAGGAACATTTCCAAGGTTGAACGTCTACCCTGGCCTTCTAGTTCTAAAGATCTGAATCCAATTTAGAATATCTGGCATATGTTGGAAAGATCAGTTCGGCTTCGCAGTTCTCTGCCAACCAGAGTATAGCGGATGGTAAATATCCTGATGGAAGAATGGTCAAATCTAGTAGTAGACTCCCTCAGACGCCTAGTAGAATCGACGTCGCAATGTATACTGGTTATAATTCGAGCAAAAGGTATCTCTATTAGAGAATGAGTGTATGTCAGCGTTTCTCTTCGTTTAGTTCACCATTGGTGAACAAGAGAAACAGTTGGTTAGCTTAATCTTGCAAAAGATTTTGAAAATAATAATAATTCATTTTGTCATGTGTGTGGCGGATTTTCCTTTTAATTCGTCAAAACTACAGTTTATTTCATTAATTAATAAGGCGTATGCACTGTACTTCTCATGCACAGGTGGAGACCAGGATGGATTAAAGGTTGACACCCACACACGCTGATTGTCCAATTTATTAGATTAACTGCCCTAACAGCAAGTAACACCTCTTTTAGCTGCCGAACAGTCTCAAGTTGTCGGGCACGGACTCGCCGAACTACCATCCGCGTTCTACACGGATGTTGGCCCATGCAAACTCGATCATATCTCAGTTTCCTCGGATTAGACGACGGCGAATCCCTTTCACAAACACCACCTTCCAAAGATCTCAGTCGGGTTGAGACCCAGTCACTAAGCAAGCCAATGAAGCATAGTAAAATGAACGGCGTGATTCTGGAACCATTTTCGAACGACTCTTATTTTGTGACATGATGTAGGAGTCCTTTGCATAATGCAGCTGTCAACATATCTCATTCTTGCCATAACAAAGCAACTGGAACCGGAATTCGTCAGGCCAGACGCCCCTTTTCCACTCCTCGAATATCCAATATCGATTTTACTACGTGTTCCAACTATGTTTATAGTTGTTTGATTTTAGTAGACAATGGTAGAAGCACTAATGGGTGACACAGTTGGTAGAATCACCGTCCTCACCACACCGGGAGGAAAAGACAAGAGTTCGAGTCCTAAACACACACAATTTACAGAAAATTTACACGGAGCAATATGGCCTTAGTTGCTGATGCTTCTAAAACCTTACTACAGCAGCATCAGCAATAAAGGTGGAATGTGTGGTCGTCTGCTTCCATCTAAGTGTGCATCTAATAAACTGACAACTCACAGTATATATTAGTGAGGGACATAATAGAAATAATCGATCATGTCCATCACTATAATGAAGGTACTTGCGCTAATAGTGACACACGATAGGAAGGTTTATGCTCCCCATCTCTTGACAGTACAGTAAAGTGTAGTTTTTGAGATGTTCAAATTTTGTTTCTTGCTTAACGTTTTGACACTTATCGGTTCCATCACGATGGAACCCAAATGCACCTATTTCAGATTTATAAAGAACTTTCTTACAGATTGCCATGTCTGTATACGAGTCTGGTTTGAATGATTGGAATTTAATTGAAGACATATCTCAACCAGCTAGAGCTCTGTTTAACAGATGCGTGAAAGAAGTGCAGACCACACGGGTTAATTGCAGGTAAGTTTCTCATTTCGTCTTAACCTAATCTCTTTTTCTTAAAAATATTTATGATTTGATATTATCTGGAAAACAACGGCGATTTGTATTCTAATGAAACTGTTCAGCATGATTATGATCAACGTTAGTTGGCTTCTGTCACCGTTGGTTCAAATTGCACATCTTACTATGTCCCTCGGGTACCAAGCGTTTCTTTTGGCCAGGTGATCTGTGAAAATGAATACTTTGAGATACAATTTTGCTAAGTTCACTACAATAAAGACTTTATGAATTATAAGCGGTCTAGGAAGGAAAATCATTTTTCTTTTCTCTTGCCAACTTTACTTTCTAAAACCTTTAGCACTATTTTTGTTACTCCGTGATGAGTTTGGTAACCTGAATGGAAAAACCAGCCCACAGGGATAACAGAATACATTAAGCTATCCTCCCCAGAAGAAATTCCAGCTAGTCACTCCACATCGACACTCAAATCCTCCCGAGGGGAACAACTCGTGCAAAGACGAATCATGGTCGGACAATATAGTCGAGTCCCGATACGTACCATCATTTTAACTTTTAATACACCAAGTTTTCCAACCTCAGTCAAAGTAAGTTAGAAGTGAGAACTGGAAGATAATAGAATGAATTCGAAATGTATTTTCGATCGATCAGTAATAAGCCAGTCACAGTCCGTTCGCAAAGCACTTGGGCCAGATGCTGTTAGAGCAGGACACAAAAACCAAGCAAAATGAACATCAATGATACGACCAATCAAGAAGATGCACTACTTGATCTTCCCCAAAAGATAACTCAGAGTTTGGATTTTCTGCTGTTCAAAACGATAATATAGAAAATGGAAGAATTCCGGATTCCCCATTTTGTTAGAACTGGCCCTTACAGATACTGAAAAATTTAATTTAATTTTCAGAAGCAAGCCGTTTATAAAAAGAACGTAAAATGATGCTACACGTTGTTAAATGGAAAAGCTAAGATTCGTCGTTTAATCATTTCTGTCAAGGAAGAGAGACAATTCGTTCTTATCTCTTGTGGCCACATTTTGAAACGCACAGTTGTTGTCTGTTGACAGGGAATGGCCTAAGGCTCAAAATACGTAAACTGGATCGATGAAAAGTGCCTTTGTATGCAGCCTGAGTCCGGCATTCGTGAATTGTAATCGATAGACTTAAGAGAACACAACAGTAGAATTCAGCAGATGGAGGCAAATCCGCACTCTGTTGACAATATCGAACCTTGTTTATCGATGTTAAAGCATTTAAGAGTTTCAATATGTTTAAGAAATTTATTTTATTTTTTTATGAAAACTAGAAACACGAAAGGTATTAGAACCTGCCTTTCGTGCATGGGTTGAAGGTTGAGAAGATGAAAGTAAATAATTGTTGACATTAGACTTGAATTTCCGTAGATTGTAATTTTCAGGAAATACATTTGGAGTTGTACCAGGAAACGGAATTGAAGGGATAAATGAGGAAGGTCTAAAGTCAATTCTGTGAGGTTGAAGTTGGACGGTAAATGGATATTGACTGGTTGAGGCATTCGGAGTGGTTTGGAAGAGACAGGTTGTTGTTGTAGGATTTTAGGAACATCAGCGACTAAGTCCATATTGCTCCGTGTATATTGTCTGTAAACTCTGTGTTCTGAGGTCCATTTTCGGAAGAGACGGGGAAAAAGTACAGAAGTCATTTCAGAACAGTGCCCATGGAAGTCTCTATAGAAAAGGCATTCAGCAGAAACAGAAAGTCTATGAGACAGCGAATGGAGAAACTATGTAAGAGGTGGTCATTAATTTACCTACTTGCCCTTCTTTGAATGGAGTCTACAAGCTTGAGAGAAGTTATAAGGACACCGTCACATATATATGAACAATAATCCGTGGTCGGGTGGATTTGAGATTTGTACAGGGTGAGTAGCTGTTTAGATGAAAAGTAATGCCACGAGCCAATGAGAAAACCCAGATTTTTTAGATGCAGAGGAAGCAATATTTGTGATGTGCTTATGCCAAGAAAGATTAGAAGTCAGGGTAAGCACTAATAGAGATATGTGATCCGGTCAAGAACATTGAATGTCATTGAAGATAAGCAAAGGAGCATAAGAATTCATTTTGCGAGATATGAGACAGGACACCGAGTTTTAGAATTATTGAAATTAATTAAGCTGTCTTTGTCCCATTAGAGAATTACCTGGCGATCAGCATAAGGAATAGGTACAGAATATATACGGCATATAAAGATGGCTGTTTCCACAGGACAAGATTTCCCAAACTAAAAGGTGGAATTCAGTGTGTTATTATCAGCAAAATTATGGGTAGGATTTCCAGTCTACGGAAGAAGGTCATCAATACACAAGAGGAAAATGTAGGGAAAAAGACCTGAACCTTGGGGAACACCTGCATTAGTGGAGAAGTTAGAAGACAGAGAACCATCTAGCATCACCCGTAGCGGGCTGTCAGAGAAAAAAACTGGATACCCAATTACAAAAAAAACAGTTGGCGAACCATAAGATGGAAGCTTATTTAGAAGACCTTTATGCCAAACACGATCAAAAGCCTTTGAACTGTCATGAGAAACTGTTTGAGTTTCATCAGATTTTTCCAATTTTTTTCCATAGACGGGTAAGCAAGTACATCTCCAGTGGATCAACAGTGACGGAATCCATACTGCCGATCATTGATCAGACGGAAGGTTTCTAGATCGTTTGGCGGTTAATAGATTTCTCCATTACTTTAGGAGTAGGAGTAAGTGCAATGGGACAATTTGATGGCAGGGAGTTGTGACCCTTTTTTAGGAACTGGCTGGATGTAAAAATTTCCAAGCTTTATTTAGAAGACCTTTATTTGGCATATAGGTCTTCTATTATTTGGAAGATCTTTATGCCAAACACGATCAAAAGCCTTTGAACTGTCGAGAGCAAGCCAGAATATCACCAGTGGATCGACAATGACAGAATTTCGTACTGGCGATCGTTGATCAGATGGAAAATTTCTAGATAGTTTAAGAATTGGTGGTTAATGGATTTCTCCATTATTTTAGAAAGAGTAAAAGTAATTGCAATTGGACGATAATTGGAAGGGAGGGATTTGTCACCCTTTTAGGAACTGGCTGGATATGGGCAAATTTCCAGGAAAAAGTAAAAACAACAGTAAATTAAGAAAGTCTAAAAAGACGACACAGAGCAGGGCACAGATTTTGAGAACAAGTGGAGAAACAGCATCAGGACGTCGAGACTGTTCAAAATTCGTCCAAATCCTTTTGACGGAAGACCACAAGAGGAACTAAGTGGAGTGTAATGGGAATGGAAGGTGCTGATTTGCCAAGAACGAAACACAACAGTTAAGAGAAATGTAGGATGCCAGCAAATCGGCTTTATCTTTACTGAGATGGGGTTTAACTTAGTTGGGAGTACAGATGTGCAAAGGTTGTAGCCAATATCGCTGGCAAGAGATCAGATTCTCGATTACCGTTTGGACAAGAAGGAAATTTTCTACTCTCAGCTTGTAAAAATCCAGTTTGGACTGGTTAATAACTGTTTTACAATTGTTGCGAGTTTTAGTATAGGCAGAAAATGAACCTGAAAATTTGAACGCAAGCCAATTACAATAAGTAACATTCTTATTATATTAATTGGAAAACCAAGGTTTACATAAAGGACGAGATTTGTATGTGGATTGCGGAATAAAGGATTGATTTCATTCTTACATAAATAATTTCACTGACTTATCTGAACAAAAATTGACATCAGAAGATTTAAAACAGTAATCCAACGCAGGAAAAGAAGAATAAAAATCTTGCAGATCACCGCATTTTGCATTCTTGTAGTGCCAAACAACACGAGGCTGAGAATGGCCATGAGAGAAATGTTCCATTGGAAAAGAGACCGTCACGAAATTGCGATCAAAGGTTATCCGAATAATTCGGACAACTGAGATGAGCAGTGGTTGAATCAACCTATAACTGGGATTCTGTTAGAAAAAGTAAGTTGGGCTTGGTAGACTATAAGTGGAAATGGACATCATTGAGAATCATTTAGGACGTTTAGATCTTTTCGCAGATAATTTTGTTCAATAATTTGACTATTCGTGATTTAGTTAGTAGTAAGAAAAGGTGGGAGGACACGTTGTCCATAAATTTGTGTATATGGCGAACAGACAGCAAGAATATACCCAGTTTCCTGGCATAACCTGCCCTTGGCAATGCCAACCCCCCCCCCCCCGCATACATGCTACTTGAACTCTCTCCAGTCACTGTCTGCGCGGGTAGCACAGTGGTCTCGTCATCGTCCTCCCCACACCGGATGGAAAATGCCCGGGTTCGAATCTCGTTGATGACGCGCTGAACTTCAGTGGGTTTTTTTCACTCTGTGGCCGATCTAGTCGGTCTCTGGCGTAGATAGCAAGGTGTTTTTACCCCAGAAACTGGGTTTTTTTCCGTCCAGCAAAACAGGCAAACTGACCAGAGAACACACGCAATTTACAGATAAAATAAATATATGGGTAGATGTAATCATTTACGGGGGGACCCTAATATCATAATTTGGTTTTTTTTTTCTCCAGTCACTATTTGACTTCTTTTTTTTTCACATTTTTATTAACAACTGGCCCCTAACCAGAAATTGGCAAATCCGCTATGATAAGGTAAACTGTAGCCATTATCAACCCACTGCAGGATGGAAGCCTCCTCAACAATTCATGCTGAGGGAAATGGACCATAATCTGCCAAGCTGGTCCAGTGCGGGTTGGCAGATCGACCGGATTTATCAGTTTATCAGTCAGGTGCTGGAAACCCCGGTCTACTCAAAGAGCGTGTGCTACTGCACTCCTGCTCTTGACCACTTGGCTACGGAGGCCGTTATGATGGGGACTAAACATGGGTTTCAACACTTCAAGTCTCCAAAATGTAAAGTGTCTGTGTTATACAGATTGATGAGAGTTATTTACCACATAGTATTTCCTGGAAACACAGAGGAGTGGCCTTCCTCCGTGTTGTTTCCGCCACACCTCGATCCCTGATTAAGTTGGTTCACACCTATGTAGTCACCTCCAGTATATTAGATGCCGTATTTCAGGATTTGCACAAGGGAGTTATACCCAGGATTATTAACAGTCCCATCATTGTGAAGGTGCAAGCAGATAACTTGGTTGTTGCAGAACGACCGGAAATCCCGAAATTCAGTCCAGTTGATTCAATGGTCACCTGACTATTAGTTCCATCAGCGTTTTAGCCTCCCAGGTGGCAAGCCCATCTTGTCATACCTGACAGAGAGAGAGAGAGAATGTCTGTGATAAACATTTACTTACCTTGTTTTATACTTTGCTAACTTTGTTTGAAATTGTTCAAATTAATATTTTACAATTGTGAATAAGAGATCATTAAGTTAAGAGTTATGTGCATACGGGCTTCTTGCCCAGGTGGTACACAAATGTAATGTTACACTCAAAGAAAATCACTCTTTCTTATTATTTCAGCACTAAGTACGTTAACGTGCCATCTTACGATGATCTTCTGAAAAACAGGTTTTGCTGGACAGTAGAGTCAACCATTGGCCAGCCGAAGAAAAAGAGCCATTTGTATCCAACGGCTTTAAGTAAGTATCCAGGACACACACACACACACACACACACACACACACACACACACACACACTGTTTACGCTTCTTTATAGAGCCCCCCGAGAATCGGGTCATCAACGTCGGGATGGTTCCATTGACTGTGAGCTTATCATTAGGGGGAGGGGACCATTGGAGACGTCCCTTTGAAGATATAAATTATTGGCCTTTTGTGTCTCTAAGTGGCTGCTTAAAGACAATAGGCCAGTTATTAGACTACGTACTTCCCTTTAGTCAAAACAGTATAGAATTTATAGATGTTAGCCGGGTTCGATACAGCACGGACTCGTAGGACTTTCTACAGTGTGCCCTTTGTCAAGAGGAATTCGGGTTTTGTTTGGTATCATTTAAATGTTTTATTTTAGTTTTATTCTATATTTTCGTCGTAAACTTCCTCTGTGTAAATGTACCGGAGTATAATTATTTATTTGCTCATGGTAACACAGTGATTTATATACGAGGGGGGTTAAAAAGATCTGTATTCACCCAGAAGTAGTTGTGATAGAAGGTTGAAACAAACACCATGTATTACACATTTTCAACCTAGTCACCAGACAAAATGATGCACTTTTGCCACCTCTCAATATACTTCCGCAGGCCAGTTTTGTAGAAGTCCTCTGACTGTCCTTCAAACCGCGTCTCGGCAGCAGAAATCTCCTCATCATTAGCAGCAAAGTGTTTTCCACGAATAAAGTACTTCAGAGCAGGAAAGAGGAAGAAATCTAAGGGAGAAAGATTGTCTTGGTTAGCAGGGTATGGCAATATTTCAGTCTTTCCTGGCAAATTAGTTTGGAGTTCTGCAGCTAGTTCTTTGGTGCTAAAATGGCGATCTTCCAGGATTAATGCCTCAATCTTTGCAACTCTCTTAAGTTACAATAGTTGCTGGGCTTTCCAGGATTTTTTGTTTGATCTTCATCATACACTGAAGTTTTTATTTTTTTATTTTTTCGTATTTCACATTTGAATTGTTTATACCAATGACGTGCAACAATAATGTAACCTGGACTCTCTTTTCATTAAACAGCGACCATTCTCTGGGAAACCGAACACACTTCGGTTTCCCACAGGTATCATTGTCAATTACATTAATAGCGTGTCGATCCCGCTTTGGCTTCTCTAATACACTACATCCTACTACCAACGGTAGACTGCAACTGATGCAGTCTTCCATTCCTCCTGTAGAACAGTGACCAATTCAGCTACCAAAGTCGGACGTTGATCTGGCCGTCACCAATTCTAGTTCATCCAATAGGTGTCCCATAAGGTTCAAATTAGAACTCTGCGCAAGCCATTCAAACTTTTGTACATTCATGTCCATGGATTATTTTCGAAAAACACCATCTGGGACATTATCCTGTTGAAACAAACATGGATCTTTACAAAAGAAGAACTGCCACAATATTAGGAGCAGGGAATTTCAGCGGTGTTTCCAATTCCAATTTCATAGCCAGACCCTCTAGCCGAAAGATCTCTATACATTTAGAATGGCAACTCTGAATCCTTTAAAACAATTTTGTGGTTATTTAGAATATTCTTGAGGACCTTCCTATAAAATTTCGTCAATAGGCTAATATTGGCACGAAACTTTATCCTCGTGTTCCCCTTTCCCCCATCCCCCATTTATTCTTTATTTAGAGTCCAAAACACAGAATAGACACCCATAGACAAGCAGGATATATGGTAATCAAACAGTAACAAATCTCTCCCCCCGAAAACCGTGTAGTAAACTTCTTGAACACAGTACAGAAAATATTAAGTACAGAAGTAACTTGATAATCGTACACGCCTGAAATATACCGCAATGCGTACATTACCTCTAAATTGTTTCTTTATTTAGAAGCGATGCTAACCTTGGACCTTGACACACAGGAATATGCAAAACTGGATGAGATGCCTGGTGCATACATCACTGTCCATGATCCGCATGCTGTGACGAATGCTTTTCTGACTGGAACTCTTCTACCAGGAGGAAGCACATATTATGTTTTTGTCTCACTGGTGAGAATAATACTTTTCTTGTTTTTGTTAATTTTCGTATTTTTAACTCGGCGTTTCATTTGATTCATGAGTTGGGTAGTGGGAACTGGAATTGTTATATTCAATTACTGTTGTCTAAAATTTAAAATTATACCTAAAATATCCATTTTTTTGTGTTGAAGCATAAGAGCCGCAAAAAAAATCATAATCCAATGTTGACTATTCATAAATTGCTATTCTTGATCACTGTGGTACAGTGATCAAGAAAACCATCAAGTCCAAAATCCCTGTAAAACAGGTTTGTACTGCAGTGAAGCGACATTTACAGGATTGCATATCATCAAACCATGTTTAAACGTTCTAATATTTGATGAAAATGGTCATCCTCCCACAATGCTATATATCCAGGCTATATCTTGCTCTCTGGTCGATTAGTTGTTCTAGTATTTTAACCACGGCAATCAAGGCCATGAAGCTACAGTATATTATTCTAGAAAATTAGTTTAAACCTAAAATTGTGGATTGATCGATTGGAGCTTTATATACAAATAGATAAAGACAAGATATGATCGAAATACCAGATATAAATTTCTATTTAATGCAGAAAAGTAGACTTCATCAGTAGTACGACTCCCACCATTCAATGATGCAAATCTACAGATGCAATATCCTGAGGAATATCTAGCGATAATCCTCAGAATGTTGAGGAATATAAGTTCTTCCACAACTATTATTTTAGCTAACTAACTAACCAACTGTCTTTGAATATGTGCATCCCCATAATACCATTATGTTTTCAGATAGAGAAAACCCGTCTGCCTGCTCCATATGACACTAATTGTACTGACTATTTGAAGCTTTGGGCTGAAAACGGAGGGCGTGGGCCAACGGATCAATCGGTAAGCAAAAACACTAAATGAACGATATTTTAAAATCGATTTTTCCTTTATAATTAAGAAAAGAAGGCTTAAGCCTTCTTTTGTGAAGCTTTCTTTTGATATTCTCATGAAAAGTCATAAAATGTTACACGCTACTCGAATTTTTAATATTCTTTTTGGATGTTTAGAAATAAACTTTCATTTATTATGCATTTTAAGTTCTTCAATATTTCAATATGTTTTTTTATTTATATATTTTTTTCAGTCGTGTATTGATCTTTGTGTAGTGGATAAGTTAGAAGAAAACGGCCTATGCGTTGACAAATCAATAAATACTCCTAATCTTGGGAAAATTTGCAAAAGTGAACGTAAGTACGCTTTGATATTTTTATTTTAAAAGAAAATTGCATTTTTAAGGCATAACTGTACACCTGTTCGTTGTCTGACTGTTTCCTTGTCAACTGAAAGTATAATAGCCAAATAAAGGTGCAATATTTTAGGCACAACTCTCGTGTAAGTTTATGTTTAAATTTTTAATATAGTTCTTTACTTATAAAACAATTTCAAAAAAATGCAATTTGAGTATTAAAGCATTGTATCAATGAGGCCTACTGTATTTTATTCCTTCTATTTACAAATAAACAATTTTTAATTGAAAAAAAAAATACAGTTCGATAATTCGAGTTATCGATAACTCGAAGTTTGTCTCCTTTCAACTTCGAGTTATCAGAAATGTACCGTATTTGCACAGATTGCAGCATATAACTTGTTTGTTGCAACGAGGAAAAAATAAATAAACCTCAGCTGTACGCCCATCTTATTCTACCTGTGGGTGGAGGGAGACGGGCAGTTTATGTCGCTTGTTTCTTTTTCTTTTGTTTCAGTTTAATATTTCGTAATTTCTAAATGTTTGATTTCTAATATTTTATTATTAGATTGGATAATATGTTCGTTTTTTTTTCAATTTAATAGTTTAGTAAATGTATCAGCGTTTGCTATTCTGTTTGTTAAATTCCATATTTTAATACTTGCACGCTACCCATACTTTTTCCTTATTCTGTTGATCCTTATACCTCAGTACTTACTATAACAAAGATTTTTTAATGTAACATGATCCCTTTTCGTTATGTTCTAGGTGCGAATACTGTTACTGAAGAAATCTACGCAGGATGTAAAGCTCAGTGTTCTCTTGCCTGTTAGTAAGTATATAGCGCTGTATTTCACTACATATCCCTCCCTCCCCTTCAGCACAGTTCCCAATTCTGAAACCTTTCAGTATTAAGAAATTTGGAATTTTTTAGGACATCTTATAACTGGAAATTTCAGAGTTAAGTAAAACGTACAAGATGCAATGTAAAATATAATATACTTAATAACACAATATAATATATAATAGATATCAATAATTCTTTATTTCAGTGAGAAAATCTATAATTTTGAAGTAATGGATACGGGAATTACTACAGTAAGTTGTTTTCTTCTTTATTTCGCTTCATCATTAAAATTTAAACGTAATTTAAAATACGGGAAAACTCTAATAAGTGAATTCTAATTGAATGAAAATTGAAAATTCATTTACGAGTGAATTTAGAGTGAATTTTCTGATTTTTCGATATCAGCAGATGCTTATAAAATTTCAGAGATGCACACTCTGGCGTCTAAACTTGGAACTTAAGTCTGTATAAAGAAAACCAGAAAAAAAACAAGTGAATCAATCTTCAGGGTTCGCAAGGAATTGCATCAGTTGCTCCATATTATTAATCATCAATGTGCCCATTTTTTGATCAAATATATATTATCTATGCATATATAAATGTGTGATTTTTTAATGAACGATTCACTCTTTTATTTGTTTTGTTTTTAATGAGCTTTTTTTATTATTATTTTATTTTTACAGTGCCCTATTGGTAAGCCCCAGAATATGTGTCCGTAAGTATCTTCTATCTTTGTTAACGAGAAACACTAAGAAAAATTTACGAAATAATATAAATAATATCGTATTTGTTTTTCTTGTTAATATTTCCATCCCTTAAGCATTATACGCATTACACTTCAATATTTTAAAGGAAAATAGTAAAAAAAAAGTTAGTGTACCTGCTATATCAGCATCAATTAAGAAATGTTCCTTCCACGCCGATGTTCCTTCAAAAGTAGAAACAAGTAGAAGTCGGAAAGAGCCAGCCAGATCAAAATTGCACCGTGGATGTTCGATTTTCTTCGATCCTCATTTCTGAACATGGGGGGGGGGGATCCAGCAAAGAATCATATGTCATAATTTGCTAAGTCCATGAATGATAACGTAGCTCGAATTTAAACTATAACATGTGCCGAAAGAAGATATTATATTTTAAACTCAAATTTGTCTTAGTGTACCTTTTTCCTTTTACAGGAAGGAGTGGTGTCATTTATGGTTTCTTAGACCCCTCCTCGCGATAATAGAGATTGGTTCACTAATAATAGGATAACAGAAAATAGTTATAAATTATTATATATTTTAAAAAGTTGAAATGTAATTTATAATATACATATTTTATTATAAAAATTCCTTAAGTTAAAACATTCGAGAAAAGCATCACGAAAAAATTTGAAAATCAATTCGTTACCTCTGGTTAATTAATTAACCGATCAGAAAATACGGTTACGTTGGTGCCAAGAAAGCAGAGGATTGGTGCAAAAGCCTGGAAGCAGTCACATAGTTCTATGAGTCACGATTTATGTTTCCCAGCAAGATGAAAGGGCGCACTATGGAAGAAACCATAGTAGACACTAGAATTATTCTGTTCTGCACCAACAGCACAGACCCTTGTAGAAGGAGGAGGTTCAATGGTATGGAGAATTAAAATACATGCTTCACTTGTTGTCGTGGTACCCTAATTCCACTGAATGCCACTGTAGACGCCAGAGAATATTTGATCATCGTTGAGGCTCAGGTGCACCCAATAGTGCTGCATATTTTTCCTTGTGGACAGGAATACTTCAAGGATGACAATGCAACCATCCACTGTACCAAATAAGTAAAACTGGTTTGGGGAACGTGACTTAAACTTCAAACATCTGCCCTAGCCAGCCAGCCCGGTTCCTGGATCTCAATCCCATTAAGCATCTGTGGGACGAACTAGAAAAGCACCTATTCGTCAGCCAAATTCTCCACTCTCGGAATTGAGGACAATTTTCTTTATTTTTTAATGAATGCCTCAATATTCGTTGCGTCACTTCTTAACACATTGACGCGATGCTAATTGTAGCAATAATTCAGACCAATGGCAATCCAATAATTAATTCATATAAAAGGTGGGGAAGGGGAGAAAAAACACTGCATAAACCTGCAGAAATATTATATATTTATATTCCATTCTTCTTATTTTCAGCGCTGAAAAGCTAAACATTACTTTCTATTTCGACCGGTTTCAAATCACACAGTACAATTCCGAAGCACGCTTTGAGGTAAGATATACTAACTTCTAAATATCTTTCTTTTATTTTTTTATTAATACTTGTAATTAAAAAAGTCATTACACTTTTCTAATTACAATTTAGAAATCCATAAAACGTACTGCGCTGCCTCAACCAAGAATATGAAAAAACGTTCTTTCGTAGGCTAAAACTCAAAATCTTGGTGTCCAATGTTGAAGCACTCGGGAGTAAAAACGACAGATCCAGCGAAAAGTCAAGACCAACAAAGTTGTTGCTGTAGTAGGATTTTTTATGCGCATCAACGACTGAGACCACTTTGCCACAGTTCTGTGGTGAGTTGCTGGAAGAAAAACCCGACTTTCCGGGACTAAAATCCACGCCACCCTCGCCTTTTGTGACGCTGTTCACCCACTTTTTGTATGATGATTTTATAAGTGGTATATGGTATACAAAAATGGGTTCAATCTTAGAGAGGATGCTTGCTTTTGCAGCTTGATCTGCTCTCTCTCTCTCTCTCTCTCTCTCTCTCTCTCTCTCTCTCTCTCTCTCTCTCTCTCTCTCTCTCTCTCTCTCTCTCTCTCTCTCTCTCTCTCTCTCTCTCTGTCAGCATATTCTAGTATCCAACAGAATCTAACTGAACACTTGTTTTCAGAGAAGTCTATTGAATGAGATTTTATTTAATTGATAATGGGATGACAGAACGGAAATTCGTTTTTTAATGCAGTTACTACTTCTCTCCTAGAATCGGTATATATTATGGTTTGAGACTTAGGAGCAAAGCTGACATTTCTTAGGTCAACTTGATTGATTATAGTTAAATACTGTATTCGACCTGGAGAGGAGGAACGGAAAACTCAGGAGATATCACTGCTGCTCTAACTCCTGATTACGCCTTTGAACGAGCTGTGTATTTGATAAAACTACGACTTTCCAAATTGAGTGAGTTGAATACGTCCGTCTGTACTTTTGATTTGATAAGGAGGCCTTTCCAAATTCCTGAATATAGTCATCCCAGAGAGGTTTCGACCATGGAAAAATAGGCACGTCTGTTTTCTGAAATACACTGAGTGATCATTGAATTATGACCACCCCTATGAAAACTGAATGCGACCCACTGACCACGTGAGAAACGAGAGTGCGGAGTTAGTCCACCTACGTAGCATAGATAAGGTGTCAGTGGTTCAGTAGGTAGTAAAATTCTGAGCGTGATGGGTAAAAGGAAGGATTTATCAGACTTTGATGAAGGACAGATTGTGGGTGCTCGACGAGCTGTTGCCTCGATTTCCCAAGCGGCTGAACTGGTGGGGTGTTCGAGAGCTGCCGTAGTTAAAGTGTACCAGGACTGGCCTCAAAATGGTCAAACCACGACCCGACGGCAAAATTGCAAAGGTCAGAGAAAGGTTGATGTTAGAGGTGAGCACTGGGTCCGACGACACGTACAGAGGAACAGGCGCAGCACTATTCAAGAGTTGACTACCCAATACAACATGGGCCAACCCAGAACAATATCTGGCATGACCATGCGTCGCACGCTCGCACGTATGGGCTATACAAGGAGACGACCCCCACGGTGTCTTCTCCTAACCAAGGTTCATCGGTGTAAAAGACTCGCCTGGTGCAAAGAGCATGCAAATTGGACGTTAGTAGACAGTAGACTGGAAGAAGGTGTGCTGGTCGGATGAGTCACGTTATTTACTCCACACCGTGAATGGTCGTGTAAGGATTTGGCGTCAACAACATGAGGCTCTTGATCCATCATGCATGGTATCAAAAGTGCAGGCCGGTGGAGGCGGTTGTATGGTGTGTGGCATGTTTCACTGGCAGGAACTTGGACCCCTGGTGCATGTGGAACAACGAATCAGTGGTCTCCGCTATCGTCAATTGCTTGCTGACTGTGTACACCCCGCTATGTTACACTTTTTCCGAAATGGCGATGGTGTCTTCCAAGATGACAATGCGCTGAGCCATCATGCACTTGTTGTGCAGGAATGGTTTGAGGAACACAGTTCTGACTTCCAACATATCGACTGGCCTCCGAACTCCCGACGATATCAATCCCAAAGAGCACTTGTGGAACAATATGGAAAGGTCTATCTGGCGTCTGGATACACCAATCACCTCCTTACCTGCATTGCTGGCAGCATTACACACAGCGTGGTTGGCCATACCTCCCGAACGCTTCCGACATCTTGTTGAATCGATGCCATGTGGGATAGCTGCTGTATTGAGCACAAAAGGAGGACCTACGAAGCACTAGGTCATAATTCAATGATCACTGAGTGTATGTTATCTAGTTTTACAATCCAACTGTTCATATACTCCTACAGTCGAATTCCAGCGGGTCTATCTTCATTGGGTTTAGTCGTATAGCAATTAATCAGTTGATTATCCGAGGTATGGCCTAATTGAATGCAGAGAAAGATTGAATTTTTGTTGCATGGATGAGTAATAACACATTTCTCCTGAGGTGGGATGAAGGTATATTTGCTTCTTATATATGAGCTTTTGACTGGAAACGTTCTGAATCCACTAACGGCCATCATGAGGCCATTGTGATGAATTGTGTTCAGTTTTATAAAATTTTATTTTATTGTTCCCTGTTGATGCTTTGGTTTGTTAAAAGGTCATATGAGATTGTTGCAGACTGTAATTTTTGGAGAAAGAAACTGCTATTTCAATGGGTTTGGAAAGATCTTCCTTTTCAATTTAAATTGGGAGGGAGAGAATCGAAGGGTATTTTGGATTAAGTTCTAGATTTTCTTCCAGATCGGGTGTTCGTCCCTTTACTTTGTGATGGAAGTAAATTTTATACTAGAGTATTTTTGCCTTGCCTCTAAACTCTAGCTATATGTTTCTCGTAATTTAGATTTTTAATTTTCTTGTTAACTACGATCATCATGCTTCTCTAATAAAGATTCAATTATTCTTCTCTGTTATCCAAGAGAGAAGATCCCCATAGTTGACGATTCCCAGTAAAATTTCCTAATAAGCAGAAGGATTCAGTAATTGCAATATAAAGTGCATCGAGTTCTTTGGTAGTAAACGTCAAATTTGAAAAAAGTTATATTGCGCTGAAAGGCTATTGAAATTCTAACGTCTACAGCTTCCAGTAATGTTTGCAAGGGGATATTCCAAGGAGAAAATCTATTACCTACCAGAATGGCTACACAACCATGAACAGAGGATGTAGTGTTTCTGTTCCACCTATAACAAGTATAGTTTTAATTTATGTAGGAGACACTTTCTGTGCCAAGTTAGTTTCTTGTAAGCAAATGCATACAAGATAAGACATAATGCATAATATGCATTGTGGCTAACGAACACTATCCTGGTAATCCTCTGCATGGATTTCTAGAAGTAGTTCATCCTGGTTACTTATATTGTCTGTGTCCATATATGATGAATATTGTAGTTTCTTCATAGTGGGTTCTGAATCTTTGGGGTTAGAAGATTATTTAGATATAACTTCAGGAGTGGATGATATTAGGCAGAATGTGAACTGGAGTGTTATTAGCACGATCAATTGAATTTTGTTGAAAGTCGAGATTGAGCCCAATCAGACAGAAATACAGTGGCGGACAAAAAAACTGCATCACCTTAAAAAAAGGTAACATTTGTAGTGAAACGTATAAGATATTGTTTGATTACAGTCATTTTTTTTGTCCAAAGCAAAGGTATTGCGTCAAATAACGCTTCTATTGCATCAGACAGTAATTGCAAGGTATTTCATCAGCCGTTTCTATAAATACGACGATGGAAGGGTACACACGCTCATTAGTATCTTGTTTTGCAGAGGTGTAAGCATGGTTCCATTTGTTCAGTTGACACCAAGGGAAAAAAAGTACAGCTGTTGCTCTGACCCAGGAAGGGCTTTCTACGCGTGCTATCGCTGATAAAATAGGCTGCCCCAGTCAATAGTATCCCGGGTGCTGAAATTAAAGCGTGATACCGGTGATGTGAAAAGAAGACCTGGATCAGGCCGTAAGAGAGTGACTATGCCTTCCCAAGATCGATATTTGTAACGGCTATGCCTTTGTAATCACCATGCAAGTGCTCCTGATCTAAAACTGGACTTTGAGATGGCCTCTGGTGTTGAAACAAGTGCACGAACTATCCAAAGACGGCTTTCGGAATGTGGTCTGCTATAGGCCCAAGAAGAAGCCTTTGTTGACACAACAAATGAGGAAGAAGCGACTTGCTTGGGCTAAAACGCATGTTTCATGGACAAAAGAGCAATGGGACTCCGTCATCTTTTCTGACGAATCGAAATTCAACCTGCATGGCTCCGATGCGATATGTCAGAAGACGCCACTGTATATTCGACAGGAATGATGCATCTGCTTGGGTTATTATCGATTGACTTTTTGGATAATAACGACATGTTTCTTGAGTATTTGTCAAAATTAAAAACCCTAGAGTTCCTCTACTATGCACCACAGTTTGTGTTACTTGCCAAATCATCGATACAAAAGCTCTATCAATATACACTGAGTGATCACTGAATTATGACCACCTACATAATTCTTCGTAGGTCCTCCTTTTGCCCTCAGTACAGCAGCTATCCGACGTGGCATTGATTCAACAAGATGTCGGAAGCGTTCGGGAGGTATGGCCAACCAAACTGTGTGCAATGCGGTCAACAATGCAGGTGATTGGTGTATCCAGACGACTGATATGCCTTTCCATAGTGTCCCACAAGTGCTCTATGGGATTGATATCAGCGGAGTTCTGAGGCCAATCGATATGCTGGAAGTCAGAACTGTGTTCCCTAAACCATTCCTGCACAACAAGTGCCCGATGGCTCGGCGCATTATTGTCATCTTGGAAGACACCATCGCCATTTGGGAAAAAGTGTAATGTAGCGGGGTGTACACAGTCAGCAAGCAGTTGATGATAGCCGAGACCACTGATACGTTGTTCCACATGCATCAGGGGTCCAAGTTCCTGCCAGTGAGACATGCGTCACACCATACAACTGCCTCCACCGGCCTGCACTTTTGATACCATGCATGATGAATGAAGAGCCTCATGTTGTTGACGCCAAATCTGTACACGACCATCCACGGTGTGGAGTAAATAACGTGACTCATCGAACCAGCACACCTTCTTCCAGTCTTCTAACGTCCAACTTGCATGCTCTTTGCACCAGGCGAGTGTTTTACGTCGATGAACCTTGGTTAGGACAGGATGCCGTAGGGGTCGTCTGCTGGTATAGCCCATACGTGCGAGCGTATGGGCTATACCTGAACAATATGGGCTATGCCAAATATTGTTCAGGGTTGGCCGATGTTGTATCTAGGTGCAGTCAACTCTTGAACAGTGCTGCGCCTGTTCGCTTCTACGTGTCGTCGAACCCGGCGCTCACTTCTAACATCAATCTTTCGCTGACCTTTGTAGTTTTGCCGTCGGGTCGTTGTTTTACCATTTTGACGCCAGTCCTGGTTCACTTTAACTACGGCGGCTCTCGAACACCCCACCAGTTCAGCCGTTTGGGAAATCGAGGCACTAGTTCGTCGAGTACCCACAATTTGTCCTTTATCAAAGTTTGATAAATCCTTCCTTTTACGCATCACGCTCGGAATTTTACTACCTACTGAACCACTGACACCTTATCTATGCTACGTAGGTCGACTAACTCCACACTCTCGTATCTCACGTGGTCAACGGTCGCATTCAGTTTTCACAGGGGTGATCATAACTCAGTGATCGCTCGAATAGAAATTGGAGTAGAATTTGCAGTTTCTTTAACACTCGATTTTCTTTAGAAAAACTCAGTCCTGGAAAATTTATACTTTGGTTATATGGACATAAGAACATTTTCTGGCTGTTCGCTGAATGGAGAGTGTTCGAATATAAAGGAATATTTCCTGTTGAATCAGAAGTTGGATTTGAATGAATCATGGATTTGATCTTGTGAATACTGTTTTATATATGTCTTACAGCTTTCTATTCTAAACCATAACACAACTGTCTTTTGATAATGTTATATTATAATGTTTGGAATAATTTAGTCCTGTATAATAAGATTATTATTAAATTCTTCCTAAAAGTTCTTGGTACTTTTCAGACAGTGGAGGGCTTTAGCTACATTGGTGGCCTCATGGGTATGTGGACTGGACTCTCTCTTGTGTCCATATTCGATCTTATCGAAACCATAGTTTATCTTCTCTATTTTCCAATTGGCAGAATGAGGACTATGAGGAAACGAAGAAAGAAAATAGCAGTGGAAAAAAACATTAGAAAGGATATCTATGACGATCACACGTACCAGAAATATTAGTTTTAGATCATTTATAACGGGGAAAAGTATTGTACAGGTTAAACATAAAATAACTTTCCATGACAAATTTTATAAATGTATAAGGAAAATGATGTGAAATGGTTCATTCCAGCTATAACATAAAAAATAACAATAATAAAAATGTGGCAGTAATTGCACTTTGTGACATGTTAAATAATCAAACACCTCTGTACTATACGTTACACAAAAAACAGAAATTTTACATCAAATAAAAAAAAAATAGAAATATAAATAGGATCCAATGGGACATTTTTGATATGGTTCAAACTGCAGAACTGCCAGTTTTGTTTGGCCAGTTTTTTAGTATAGTATACTGTGGTTAAATTGCACGTAATTCTTATTTTGCGAGAGGAAAAATCCAAGTAACCTAGGGGAGATATCATGTAACTGAGGGGAACTGACATGTCTATAGTGTGAAAATTCCCATAAAAGTTCATTTTAAAGGGATTCAGACCCATGCCTTTTCCAGAGTAGAAGAATTACAAATCATAGCTATTGTGCTCGCTGGATGTTATCTGTATATGTTTACAAATTACTGTATTTCTTTTCCAAAAGAAACTAAATTATGTATAAGAACAGGAATAATATGATCCATTTCACCGGAAACAGCGAAAATACACAGTGATCAATGAATTGTGACCACCCTATCCGTAATGGACTATGCCGCATAGCTTGCAGTATAAAAAGCCAAACAGCTTTATGCTAGAGTAGTGGTAATTTGTATCTGGTCGTGAAATTCAAAACGATAAAGTAGCAATCATGGAACGTAGTAAAGATATCAACGTTTCAAAAGGGCATGATTGTGGGAAGTGCGTGATGTGCTTCCATATCAGAAACGGCATGCCTTTTCGATTGCTCCTCACGGCTTGCTGTTAAGGTGTGCAAATAAAGGTGTCAAACCACCTCCCACCAACAGAACTGTAAAGGATTATGCAAAGTGGATGTCCGTGGTGAGAAAAGGGCGCAGCGTGTTGTACTGGATCAACAGTACGGTTACTGTGCGACAGTTACACTGTAATACTATATGTGGGTTACAAGGACAATGTCTCAAATGACGAAGTGCTGCCACCAAGATGTATGACCCATCAGACCCGCCCCCCCTCCTTACCGCTGATGATCATCGATGGCGAATGCCAACGTTAGGTCAGCTGGTCACACTGAAGAGTCCGTCGGTGCAACACGCCGACGGACTCTTCAGTGTGTGGGGCAAGCAATGCAACTTCATGTACCCATCGTGCATGGTGCCCGTTATAAGTAAGTCTGATGATTGCTTAATATGGAGCATGCTTTTCTGGCAAGAACTGAGACCCCTGGTGCGTACGGACCAACGTTTCACTGGTGAGGTCTTCCAGCAGCTCTTAAGAGACCATATGCACCCTGGCATGTTGCATTTTTTTCCCAAACAGAAACAGGATCTTCCAAGACGATAACGGGCCATGTTATCGGCCCGCACTGTGCACGAGTGGTTCGAGGAACAAAATGAAGATATCACCCATTTTGATTCCAAATTCGCTAACCTCAGTCGAATTGAACACCTGTAGAGTGTTTTGGAATGGAAAGTGAGGCTTATGGACACAAACAACATCTTTTATTTCGACTTTGGGAAAGCTTTGCAGACAGAACTGCTGAGGATCCTTCCTGCAGACAACTTGAGACATGCAGTGGAGTCAATGCGCAGGCGAATAACGGCTGTTATTCTTGCAAACGACGGCCCAACATTAGTTTAGCTGGTCGCCATTCAGTGATCACTAGACATCGGATTATGAGTGGAAAAACTCGTCAAATATGCACTAAAATATATTAAAATATGCACCAAAATATTAATATATGCACTATAATTTTTACGTTTATTACAATTAATTGAACCACAATTTCTATGTATTCAACTTTTTTACGTAATAAAATCGTTTATGAAACGTTGTTTTAACATCTTTTTTAAGTTTTCCCTTTCAAATTCACACCTAGAATAATTTTTGTTACAATATACAATACCATATTTCTCAAAGTGATCCATTGTAAATTTGTTGCTTTTACTGTCCAAGATCATTTTATATGCAGAGAATGATCTTTGTATTTCTATGGAAGTGACTGGGCTGTCTTTTAAAATGTCAGATTTTGAGACCTCTACTTAAACTGGAAGTTCATTTTCTTTTCCATATATTCATCTATTTTCTTTAAAGTGTGAAATTCTGAGTTCTATCTTAAACATTATTCCATTTTTTTCTTATTTCTTGTCCTATGCCTCCAGGCATGGTTGAAATTTTCAATTCAACCTTTTCCATCTGTTCAATTGTGCCACTCAAATAAAGTCCCCATGTTTCAAGTTCACTTATACAGCTACACTGATCGACAAAATTAACAGAACAAAATGTTATTATTATTATTATTAGCCATATGGTACAAGGAAGCCTGAGGCTTATGCCAAAAAAAAAAAAAAATATGAGTACCCTGAGAGAGAGAGAGAGAGAGAGAGAGAGTCTCAAAAGTAGAAGGGAATCACCAAGAAAGAGAAGAATGATGATATCCAGCTCAGGACCCTGGGTATGCCAAGCCAATACTCACCAGATGTGTTCTTTAATAGTTTGTGAAGTGTCCCCGATGGCGAATGTTTGATATAATAGGTATCCTGACATGCAAATTCCGAGTATTCAATAGAAACCGATCTACCACCTTACAGAACCGCACATAATGCAAACTATTCATGCTATTAAAAACATGGGTTGCGACCACATCACTTCATTCCCGTTTTTTTTTTTTTTGTCTTGCTCCATGGGACAGCCACATCTCGCTAACCAGAACAGACCACCATCTGACTCCTAACAGCAAGATGGTACCTTATGATGTCCTGTCATCAACTGTCTCTTGAGGTTGCTGCCACAGGTGAAAACATTTCAAATGGGACTGTTAGTAGTAGTAATCACAAAGGGTGCAAGAAAGCAAGCTTATATAGCATCAGCCACAAAAAAAAAAAAAAAAAAAAAAAAAATCCAGTTCACCCATCCATACCATTCAAAAATTTCTGGTTCTCTCTTGAATTTATTCAACCCATTCAATTCCACAACAACAGATGGAAGCCTGTTCCAACAATCAACCATCCGCTGGCTGAAGGCAAACATCCACACATCTATCCTGCAACCATCCATCATCAACTTGAATTTATGCCCAATTGTGTGTAATCTCAGCAAGTGGAAGAATACCATTAACATTCAGCTTACTGAATCCATTCAAGGCTTTAAACGCCTCAATCAGATCTCCCCCACATCTGGGGGAGATCTGATTGAGGCCTCAAGATACTACAATCTGCCTCAAGATACTACAATCTGGCCTCAAGATACTACAATCTGGCCTCAAGATACTACAATCTGCAGAACTGAAGCCTTTCTAGGTAAGAACACCCTTCAACAATCTGTTCCCTTGAACAATATGGTTGCCATTCTCTGCACCCATTCCAGATTTATATACTTCCTAAAGTGAGGCTTCCACACCCGTATATATTACTCAGGATGCAGCCTAACTATGGCCTTATACAAAGGGATAATCACCTCCTTATCCCTGCTAGCAAACTTCCTGCATATTATTGACAAAACCCCATGAGCTGTCCTGGCAGCATGACTGCACTGCATAGAGAATGTCACATCTGACTGCAGAATCGCCCAGGTCTTTTTCATTCTCTACTGCCTTGTGTAATGCCACACAGTTGATGCTACTCTGGGGTTACTATTACCCATGTGCAGTACCTTTCATTTGTCAATGTTAAACTTCAATTCCCACTTCTCAGCCCATGGACCCAATTTTACCAGATCTTGTCATCAACCTTGTCGATTGTTGTTAACCACCCTGTCAACCTTAGACATTAAAAAAATCTGAAACATGAAAGTCAGTAATAGTAATATCATTCGTACATATTGAAAACAACAAAGGTTCCTGTATTGAACTCTGGGGGACTCCACTAATAACATTAGTCCATGAAGAGCATTGCCAATTGATAACCACTCTGTCTTCTTCTACTTAACCATTTCTTTATCCATAGCAGCAACTTCCCCTTAATGCCAGATTGCTTGGTTTGTATAGCCTTTTTTATGTGCAACAATGTTAAAAGCTTTCCTAAAATCTAATTACTGTATATGTCAAAATTACTTTTTTTGCATCCAGTTCTTTGGTCAGTCCATCACATTAACCTATCAGATTGATTAGACAAGACCACTCCTTGACAAATACATGCTGTGATTGCAGTATAATTGCATGTCCAAATCGTCCAGCATTACTTCTTTAACCAGTGCCTCCATTATTTTCCCTGGAATAGATATTAAGCTAACAGTTCTGTAATTACTCCGGCCACCTTTTTATCATCTTTTTTTTGGGGGGATATATTTGCACTTCTCCAATCAATAGGGACTTACCACTGAATCCAAGGATGCTCTCATAAAGGCTAAAGATTTGCTTAGCTCCTTTGCTGTTTCCCTTAATATAATTGGCCATCCGCCCAGGGTCCATCCTAGACAATTTCTCCCCTTATTAGCATTAGTAGAGGCATATGGTGCAAGAAAGCAAGCTTATGTGGCATCAGCCAAAAAAAACCCTCCCATTTCACCCCTCTATTCGTTCCAAATGCCTGTCCAGCTCAGCCTTAAATTTATTTAGGCTATCAACTTCCACAACAAAAGATGGAAGTCTGTTCCACCAATCAACTGGCTAAAGGCAAATTTCCACACATCTTTTCTACAACTGTCTTTCTTCAATTTGAAACTGTGCCCCCTCAGGTTCTTCATCTGAGAAGAGGAAGAATCCCATCAGCATTCAGCTTGCTCAACCCATTAAAGGCCTTATACACCTCAATCAGATCACTTCACAGGTGCCTACTCTCCAGGCACTGCAATTTGCAGAACTTAAGCCTTTCTTGGTAAGAGCACCCCTTTGTTCCCCTCACCAATCTTGTTGCCCTTCTTTGTACTAGTTCTAGCAATTCTACATCCTTTCTAAAATGAGGCCTCCAGACCTGTGCGCAGTACTCTAGGTGTGGCCTGACCATTGGGTTGTATAACAGGATAATTACCTCCCTGGCCCTGCTAACAAAATTCCTATATATCATTGACAAGACTCCATGACCTGCCCTAGACGCCCGTCTGCACTGCTCAGCGAACTTCATATTTGACTGCACAATTACCCCCAGGTCTCTTTCACTTTCCACTTCCCTGCATGTAGTACCAGTTTGTACGTTTCTCTTCGGTTATTGCTATCCATATGCAGTATTTTGTATTTGTTAATGTTAAACTTCAGTTGCCACTTCTCAGCCCATTTTCAACAACATATCTAGATCCAGTTGGAGTCTTTACTGTCGTTTGCAGTAAATTAACGACAGTAATGCTGTCTTTACTGTCCTTAACAACTGTCAACCTTTATATTGTATCATCTGCAAACTTCGACATTAAACCTAATATACAGTCATCATTGATAAATATGCAAAACAACAATGGGACCAAAACCGAATCCTGAAGAACTCCACTAATAACATTTGTCCACGAAGAGCAGTGTCCATTGATTATCATTCTCTGTCGTCTCCCACTTAACCATCCCTTTATCCATTGTAGCAACTTACCCTTAATGCCATACCTCTCCAATTTGTACAGCAGTCTTCCATGTGCAACAGTATCAAAAGCTTTCCTGAAATCCAAGTATATGATATCAAAATCATTTTTGGCATTCAGTTCCTTTGTGACCACATCATAGTATCCAACTAAATTAATCAGACAAGGCTTCCCCTTAACAAAACCATGCTGTGTCCGAGCTATAACTGAAGTCTTGTCTAGATGATTCTGCAGTGCTTCTTTAACCAGTGCCTCCATTAATTTTCCTGGAACAGAATTTAAACTAACAGGTCTCTAATTACTTGTGTCGCCCTTTGATACTCCTTTGTGAATTGGGGTCACGTTTTCACATCTCGAGTCCATGGGTACCTCCCCTGAGTCCAAGGAAGCTCTCATAATTATGGCTAAGGGTTTGCTTACTTCCTTTGCTGCCTCCTTTAATATAACTGGATAGATCCCGTCCACCTCAGGTGCCTTCCTTATTTTTAACTTCAACAATTTCTCCTCCACTTTGCTCTGTTATTACAAAATCGCTTAGCTCCCGATTAGCGTTTGATAAACTGCTGACACTCCCCTCATTGAATAACTCCTCATGTGTGAATGTAGATGCAAAATACTTATTCCGTTTATCAGCTACCTGAGCACGATCATCAATAGTCATCTATGTTAAGTAGTCCAATCTGATTCATCCCTTTCTTTCTAGTTTACATACATACATAAAGAACTCTTTGCCGTTTTTCTTTGCATCCTTTGACAAAGATTTCTCGTAATCTGTCTAACCTCCTTTGTGACTTGATTACAGACTAGTTTATACCTGCTACTATAGGCTTCTGTGTCACCTGACACTTTATATGCATCCCATACATTCTCCTTCTCTGCCACGAGCCTCGTTAATTCATCTGACATCCATTTAGGCCTAAACTTTGAACAGCATTTTTTTTAGTTGGAATGAAAAGCCTAGTAGCCTCCAAAATTAAGTCCCTGAAGGCTTCACATTTAGAATTCAACATTGGTAACATCATCAGTTGATCCCAATGTACAAAATTTAAAAACTGTCTGAGACCTCTGTAGTCACCTTTACAAAAGCTTTTCCCTTTAGCCTTAATGGTAGTTACTTCTTTAAGTAATTCCCACATCAGTACATTGTGATCACTGTCACCCAGTGGTTCCTTTATCTGAAAATTCTTAATGCATGAATAATCACTGCTGATAATCAGATCAAGAGTATTACTCCCTCTGATTGTCTCTTGATCATGTTGCTGTTAAAAACAGTCATCCAATAAATCCACAAAAGTTTTGCTAGGGTGCGAGTGACCAACCCACAAATTCCAGTCAATATCTGAAAAGTTGAAATCCCCCATTATAAGACATTCTGATTTACTGGCCCACTCTATTTCTCTGCACAATTGCTCATTATACTAATCAGATTCATTAGGCCTATACACACACCTACTCTCATTTTCCCTTTTCCAGTGCTTATTTCAACACCACATCACCCACCATCAATTGGATGCACTTCCTCCAGATTTTGTTTCTTAACAGCATAAAGCCCTCCTCCCTTCCTGTACACATTGTACTGTCCAAATTTCAATTCTGCACTGCTTATATCTGTGTGACACCACATCTCTGATATCCCAACAATATCTGCCTTTGATGTCTTGCTCATCAAATTTATTAACTATACTCTTAGCATTGGTGTTCATGCACCTGTTCCTGCATTTAGTTATCCTAACACAGCTCATGTATTTACTTGTTCCACTATGACTCCCAGCAGTCCTGAAAATCTCCATTACCTTGTTTTCCAGGCTGCTTCTCATTCTAATAGAAGCAGTGCAAGAATCACTTTATTTTCTTTCAATTATCACATATTTCTCCTTAGAGTTTGATAAACTTCTTGCATCCCCTTCCCTAAAGAATTTCTCATGGGTAAATGTAGGTTCAAAATAACTATTCAATTTGTCTGCAACATGAGGCAGGGTCAACAATTAACTCATACACATCAAGTGACCAATTCAAGTGTTTCAACCCCTTCCTTCTATTGTTAATATAAGCTTATTTGGTTTTTTTTAGGAGCATTAGCAACTAAGACCATATTGCTCAGGGGATATGCGGTGGTCATTCCCTGGCCTTTCCACATCGTCCGTATTTGGTGGTCACAGGCTCAAACCTCGTTCTAATCAAGACGCGTGTGCTACGCACTGCTGCTCCTGCCCACCTGGCTACAGAGGCACCTGTTAATATAAGCGTAGAAGGCTTTGCTGTTTTTTTTTTGAATTCTTTGCCAGAGACTTCACATAATCTGCCTTATCTTGCCTCCTTTGTGCTTTGATTACAAATTAATTTATATCTACCACAGGTTTCTGTATCACCTGATAATTTATATGCATTCTATACACTTTTCTTCTCTGTCACATGCTCAATAATTCATCTAACATCAGTTTAACAAGATCAAGAAGAGTATTGCTTCCTCTTGTTGCCTCTCTAACATGCTGCTGTAGAAAACAGTTATCCAAGAAATCCACAAAGGTCTTGCTAGTGTGTGAGTGACCAACACACAAATTCCAATCAACATCTAGAAAGTTAAAATCCTCCATTTTGGGACATTCTGAATTGCTGGCACACTATTTCCCTGTATAGCTGTTTGGTATACTGATCATAGTCATTAGGCCTATAACACACTCTAACTCTCAATTTTGTTTTTCCAGTGCTTATATCACACCAAACTGACTCAACATTGTGCTCATCACCCAAGTCAACTGGATGCACTGTCTTAGATTTAATATTTTTCTTAACTAAGTGTATAACCCCTCCACCTCTCCTATCTTTCTTGAATACATTGTACTCCCCATTTTCAAATTCAGCATCACTTATGTCTGAGTGACACCATATTTCCACTCTTCCTACAATGTCTGCATTTGATGACTTAATTAGTACTTCAAATTCATCAAATTTATTTACAATGCTCGTAGCACTAGTGTACAAAGGGTACTAGGAAAGTTTTGCAATATGACGCAACAATGAATCACAGGAAGCTGCTTGTTGCTGCATGTTGAGACATGTTCATACGTGCATAGTAGCCGCTGCGCCAAGTCGATGGGCTCAGTTATTCATTAGTAGTGAGAGTGTAAAGTGCTTGCGATGGCATCGTGTCACGAAATAAGATAAGGACAGCTTTGCGGTATAATTTCGTGCGTGGTTTAACCATAGACCAGTGCTTAGAAGAAATGACTCTTGCACTAGATGATGATTGTCCACATCGTACAACGATATTCAGGTGGTATAGAGAATTCCAAAGGGGAAATTTCACTCTGGAGGATTCGGAGAGGCCGGGAAGGCCACGAACGTCAGTTACGGAGGAAAACGTTCCTGCTGTGAGGAAAATGCTTGACGAAAACAGGCGAGTGACCTACCAACAGATAGAGGATACTTTGGGCCTAAATGCACTAGCAATTCGTTCGATTCTGCAAGATCATTTGCACGTGAAGAAACTTTGTTCTCTCTGGGTGCCGCATCAACTGACTGAAGACCAGCTGACACGACGTGTGACTTGGTGCCGGGAGATGTTAAAAAAGTTTGATAAGGGACAATCTCGGTATGTGAACAACATCGTGACAGGTGACGAGACTTGGCTGTACTATTACGATCTGCCGACCAAGGCTCAAAACAAAGTTTGGGTCTTTGATGATGACGACACACCCGTAATTGTCAGAAAATCCCGATCTGTAAAGAAGAAAATGATAGCTGTATTTTTCAAATCGAGTGGAATTGTGGAACGTGTCGTTTTGGACACAGAAGACAGTCACAGCTAAGTGGTATACTGAACAATGCCTGCCTAAAGTCATTGGATCTATGAAGAACCTGCGGCCAAAGTCAAGAATGGACACCTGGTACCTCCATCACGATAATGCTCCAGCTCACCGCGCCAAAGCCTGCACCGAATATTTGACCACGACAGGACTGAAACTTCTCGAGCACCCTCCCTACAGTCCAGACCTTGCTCCCTGCGACTTTGCACTGTTCCCGCATGTGAAAATGAAGCTAAAAGGGAGGCGGTTTTCCAGTGATGAGGACCTTCTACGGGCTTGGGACAACGAGTGTGCTTTACTCCCTAGTGAAACTTGGCAGAACTGGTTTAAAGATTGGTTTCGGAGGATGGAGAGGTGTATTGAATGTAGAGGAAATTACTTTGAAAAAATTAAATAAACAAAGCTGTATTGCAAAACTTTCCTAGTACCCTTTGTACATGCACATGTTCTTACTCTTAGTTACCCTAACACAGCCCATGTATTCATCTGTTCCATGATGACCCACTGCATGGCTTGAAATCCCAGACAGCTCTATGTTCCAATAGTAGCAATGCAGGAATCACTTTCACCTCTGCCTGCAGCTCTACATAAACCATAGCATTGTTTTGGTGGAAGAGCATATATTAAAAAGGAATTATGACAGCAGTTAATTCACTTTTGCAGTTAGGTGCATTTTTTTTTTTTTTAAAAACATACAAGTACTAATTCTTGATGAGTGTCCTTCAAAACTTCTTGTTCAACCAGTTGGTTTCTCTTCTTTGTTGCTACAAATTTCAGATTCTGTCATACCTGCAATGACTTCCTTTTCATTCTTGCATATCTTGAAACATGTCCACATCCACTTCAGTGTAGTCTTCAAGACATGTTTTATAAGTTTAGGTGATGAAACACCTCAAAAATTTCTTCACAACTATGGGAATCCTTCCTTATTAATAAAGGAAGTATACATTCAAGTAAAGCTTTTGACAAATCCAGTATATTTGAAATAGATGGCAATCACTTTTCATCAACTGCATCCATACATAAATACATTAACACATAAATATATACACATAAATACATTAACCCCTCATTATGTTTTGCCTTTGTTGAATAGCATTCTTCAATGCATTGGATTACACCTTGATCAAGTGGCTGAAGAAATAGTGTCATATTTGGTGGAAGGTAATCAATAGTTATTGCATGTCAGCCATTCACTTGACAATGTGGGATGATTATCCACAAATGGCAAAATTTTCCTATTCTCCCCACTCATTTTGCAATTTAAGCCTCTGATCTATTTTTTGTAGATTTCTGATGGCATTCGAGCCTTTTGGTGAGCTTGATACAGTCAGCAATGTCTTGAAATCTTCAAACCCTCAAAGCATCGGGGCTTCCTGATGATTAGAAAGGAAACTTCTCTGTGCCAGACATATTTGCTGCTGGAGAATGGCAATCCATTGTTTTGCAATTATTTTTTTTCCTGCCACTACTTTTCTCACCTTAGTATTTTGTTTTATCTGGTGGCAACCTAAAAAAAAAAAAGTCCAGTTTCATCAACATCAAAGATGTTCTGGCTGTGTCAAAAAAAATTTATTTTGAATGATACTCTTTGCATTCCTTTGTTGCATCAATGTTAATCGCTGAACTTTTTTGAAGACACCCACGATGAGTCAAACTTCTAGAACCATCTATCAGAAGACCTGAAATCTTCAATATTCATCTGATGGATGTACAAATGGCTCAATCTTAGTTATCAAAAGATTTCTATATATAGGAACATCTTTTGTACACATCATTAGTCATTCCAAAAGTCCCTTTTCAAGGTCCAAATATTTTGCTTTTGTGCTCCGATCTGAGCCAGTGCAGCAGATTTCTCTAAGCTTTCAGTATTTTTTTTTTTTTTAGATCTTTCATTATGGCAAATACTGTAGTGTACTCTTAGGAATGCCAAACTGTTTAGAAATGTCGGTTTTAGAATCAAGGTATTATCAACAGCTTGTAAAATTTTAATTTTGTCTGCGATTGATATCAGAAAACATACAGTCAATACATACAATGTACAGACTTTATATGAAATGAACTTCTAGTTGAAGTTAATTTCATTACAGAAATGAGCGTAGGAAATTGCCAAAGTGATTTTCAGTCAGCATGCAAGCTCATCATTAGCTTCAATAAATTAGCGTTCTTTCGTTTTGAAATGTGAATATTATAATAAAAAAAAAATAAAAGCAAGACAGGGAGGGTTGAGGAAATTTTTGGGTCATTATAAAGAATTCTTTAGTCTTTTAAGGTTGTTATAGCAAATGTAAAATAGCATTAGGTTTACAGGAAATTGGCCAAGATCTGACTAATTTCCGATGACCAGACAAAATGTGTTATTAAAGAACAAATAGCATTATTTTAATCTTATTGTATTTTCTGCCTTGTTTTATCTTTTGGGTATGCCTATAATAATACATCTTAAGAGCCATCATACATGTACCCCAATGTTCAAAACTTAAGCTTTTGAATATTAGGCAAAGATATAGGGCTTCCCCCAAAAACCAAATCAAGAATTCAATTCCTGATGTGATAAAAGTTTTATTATTAGATTTTTTCACATCATAACTGTATTAGTTGGTTTCAGGTGACTGTTATATTTTCATTCCACAAATAGTCAAATAAACTACAGAATACAGACACAATATATTGATATCTCATGACCTTAGTTGCCTTGACACTCACTGTACATTTATAAATGTAACAAACCTTTATGAGGCAAGATCAATAGAAACTTGTTCAACACTACTTGCTTATGATCCATCAGTTTAATTTGGAGAGTTACTCTTATCATCAAGACATACATCCCACTTTTCCCTAAATGCACAATACCTCCAGTGGCTAATGAGGCTTTCAAATGGAAAAATATTCTAACTACCAATGCTATTATATCTTGATTAGTTTTGAGATCCTAGGAACCTCCAGCTGTACCATGCTTACTTAGTGAGCAGCAGCAGAAAAATGTTGACTCCGTTCTGCTATGAATGTATTGAAAACATACAAATTGACATGTACTGCCTGCATTCTGCAATAAGAAGCATCATACATGTAAATCTCCAGTTTCGTAACTTGACGAAAATTGTATAAAGGGCATTCTGGTGAGGTTTGAATAGCTATGAAATTTGATATTCACTATTAACACAGTGTAATTCAATCATTTTTAATTAGGATTGTAGAGTATGTTAGGCATCCAGCATTATACATTGATAGGAATTTTCATGGGAGGAGATGAATCAAGTTCAAATGTGAAAATTAGTCATATGTGAGATAATATGAATAGTAAGTTTCTGGAAGAAAGAATGGCTGATCTGTTTGACCCATTCCCTAGAACCTCCTAAAAAATTCAAGCCAAAATAGAATAAGATAACCAAATATGCACAAAGAATCCATGAAGAGGAACAAAGCAAATACACTTTAACAGCAAATTTAAATAGAAATACAGTACCTTATTGGACAAATAGGTAGATGAAGTGAGGGAAGTTGAAATTGATTATTATTATTTTTTTAATTTAATTTATTTTTTGACTGGTGCTACATAAGTGGGTGCACACATGGAATACTGTTTTTACAAAACTGGAAGAGTGAACAATTACACACTGATATACTGCAATTTTTACTGCAGACATTGCTGCACAGAAGCATTCATTGGGACACACTAGAAATTCTAAAAATTATAACCATTCATGTGTGATGCTCATGTTGACAATTTTTTAAATCTCTTTAACACTCTAATCATTCTGTTCAACCACTGGTAACCTCACACTTTACAATATTTTTCCCCCCTGGGTCTATCCGTTAAAAATTTGAACTCTTGATTGAAAGTGTTAAAATGAGCTCCTCTCCCCAGAGTGGCTGTGGGTTTTTAGCATGACTGTTGATTGTTTTAAACAGATCAAACTGTTCTTGCTCTTGTTTTATAATGATAAATCTAATTACTGATATGAGATATAGATGATTTTATCAGAAAAAAAAATAATAAAATATAAATTTTTTTTTCTGAGTCAATGATACCTCCTATGCTTGGTAACTTTTGTAAGTTTCACTTACTTGTGAAACTTACCTGTGTATCACAAATAAAACACTTTCATAAACAAGGTATCACTAGTTTTCCATGTATTTCACTGATGAATGCCAGCTGCTAGAAAACCTTTGTAACCATATATAAGAATAAAAGTAATTAGTTTACATAATAGGATACTCGATATGGAGTTTATGCAGTTTTGATATATTTTCAGAAACAACTAAAAACTACACAAAACCTGTGTAATTTTTATCAAAAACTCAAACAAAAGAGACTGCCCCTTCCTGGACACTAGTTAACATTTACTCATTCTTATTATTATTAGCCATATGGTGCAAGGAAGCCTGAGGCTTATGCTGCACGAGCCCAAAAAAAATTCCCCAAGTTACCCTGAGAGAGAGAGAGAGAAGCAGAAAAGAATCATCAAGAAAGAGAAGAATGATGATATCCAGCTCAGGACCCTGGGCATGCCAAGCCCATACCATCTATTTCAATTATTTAGGTGTATTACATTAATCTGTTTATCTTAGGAACAGCTGTTACCAGCCTTTGTTAATAACACAGTTTTCTCTACTTATTCATGCAATGTTGATGTTGTTGTTTTTGTAGAGGCATATGATGCAAGAAAGCAAGCTTATGCAGCAACAGCAAAAAAAAAAACCCACTCCCATTTCACCCTCCATTCGTTTGAAATACCTGTCCAACTGAGCCTTAAATTTATTTAGGCTATCAACTTCCACAACAAGGGATGGAAGTCTGTTCCACCAACCACCTGCTGGCTAAAGGCAAATTTCCGCACATCTTTCCTACATCTGTCTTTCCTCAATTTGAATTTATGCCCTCTCAGATGATTATTCTGAGCAAGAGGAAGAATCCCATCGGCACTGAGCATGCTCAAACCATTCAAGGCTTTAACACCTCTATCAGATCACCTCGCTAGCACATAGTTTCCAGACACCGTAATTTGCAAAACTTAAGCCTTTCTTCGTAAGAGCAACCCTTTGTTCCATTCACTAACCTTGTTGCCCTTCTCTGTACTTGTTCCAGCAGCTCTACATCCTTCTTGAAATGAGGCCTCCAGACCTGTATACAGTACTCAAGGTGTGACCTGACCATTGCCTTATACAAGGGAATAATCACCTCCTTATCCTTGCTAGAAAAATTCCTGTATATCATTGACAAGACACCATGAGCTACTCTTGCAACCCATCTGCACTGTTCCGAAAACTTCATATCTGCCTGCACAATTACCCCCAGGTCCTTTTCATTCTTTACCACTGTCAGTGTAGTACCACAGAGTTGATACGTTGCTCTGGGGTTACTGTTTCCCATATGTAGTACTTTACATTTGTCAATGTTAAACTTCATTTACCACCTCTCAGCCCATCTGCTCAACCTTTCCAGATCCTGTTGCAGCAGCAGCAGCAGCAGCATAGCATCAGTAGTGTCCTTAACAACCCTGCCAACTTTTGTATCATCTGCAAACTTGGACATTAAGCTTGATATACCATCGTCAATATCATTTATAAATACAGAAAACAATAATGGACCCAACACTGAACTCTGAGGGACTCCACTAATAACATTAGTCCACAATGGGCAGTGTCCATTGATTACCACTCTCTGTCTTCTCCCCCTCAACCATAGCAACAATTTGCCTCCAATGCCACACTGCTCCAATTTGTGCAGCAGTCTTCCATGTACAACAGTATCAAAAGCCTTTCTAAGATCCAAATATATAATATCAAAGTTATTCCCTGCATCCAGTTCTTTTGTGACTGCATCATAGTATCCAATCAAATTGGTCAGGCAAGACTTTCCCTTAACAAAACCAAGCTGTGTCCGAGCTATAACTGAAGTCTTGTCTAGATGATCCTGCAGTGCTTCTTTAACCAGTGCCTCCATTAATTTTTCTGGAACAGAAGTTAATCTCACAGGTCTATAATTACTTTTGTCAGCCTTTGATCCTCCTTTGTGAATTGGGGTCACATTTGCACATCTCCAGTCTATGGGGACCTCCCCTGAGTCCAAAGAAGCTCTCATAATTATGGCTAAGGGTTTGTTTACTTCCTTTGCTGCCTCCTTTAATAAAACTGGATAGATCCCATCCACCCTGGGTGCCTTTTTTATGTTTATCCTCAACAATTTCTCCTCCACTTTCCTCTCTGTTATTACAAAATCATCTAGCTCACTGCCACAGTTTACTTCACCTCTCTCATTTCCCTTCCTGAATAACTCCTCATGTGTGAATGTAGATGCAAAATACTTTAGTTTGTTAGCCACCTGAGCAGGATCCTCAACTGTTGAACCATCAATATCCAGTGGACCAATCTGATTCATCCCTTTCCTTCTAGAGTTTACATAGGTAAAGAACTCTTTTCTGTTTTTCTTTGCATCCTTTGCCAAGGATTTCTCATAATCTGCCTTTGCCTGCCTAATCTCCTTTGTGACTTGGTTACAGACCAGCTTATCTCTATCATAGGCTTCCATGTCACCCATTAATTTATGTGTATCCCATGAATTTTTTTTCTCTGCCATATGTCTCATTAGTTCATCTGACATCCATTTAGGCCTAAACCTTGAACAATATTTTAGTTGGTATGTAAAGCCTAGTAGCTTCCAAGATAAGTTCTTTGAATGCTTCCCATTTTGAATTTGCTGTTGGTAACATCGTGAGTTGGTCCCACTGTATACAATTTAAATACTGTCTCAGACCATCATAGTTGCCATGAAATCTGCTCTGCTTTAAAAAGCATGTGGTTTACCCACAAAAAATGGATGAAAAGTATTGCTCCCATGGGAACATGGTTAAAGCAATGCATTCATTCATACCGAGAATAAGGACTGTTTGGTTTATATTCTCTCTCTCTTTTTTATTACAGTAAGTCCCAAAATCACTAATTTCAGACTTGTGACAGTCATTAGTAAATTAATAATCTTCTATCAAGTAAGTTTAATTTTCCTCATTTTCTTCGTTGTTGAACTGTGCCTTGCATGCAAAATTCAGAAACCAAAATAATAAGGAAATTTCGTTTTTGAATTTTTTCTAATATTCTCATTTGATGCTCTGAGTTCATATGAAGGGTGATCGTTTAATTTGTGGGCTGGTGCAAGATCTTATCTTGTCATCATCTGAATCCTCTGTGGATTTCTCCTTCTCAAAAACTCTTCCTTGAACTTTACACACTTTTGCCAGCATCCTACCCATACATTAAATGCTTCTTGCAAGCTATTTTTAAAAAGCCTGCAACAATGCTATATGAACATTGTTGTGTTGGGCACAAAATGTTTGCCCTTCAGAGTTTTCTTCAGATAATGGAAACAGGAAGAAATCACATGGGGCTAAGTCTAGCAAATAAGGATGTAGCAAAACCTCGGCACCATGGCAGCGATCACTGCCTGCACAATATTAGCTGTACGGGGACTGGCATTATCTGGATGTAGAAACCACTTCACACCAGAATATGGCCATCCTACCAAGACACTCATTACCATAAGCTTCATTCATCCCTTTGTTTCCAATGCATTTAAGCCCTGTCTGATGAAATAACGAATCACATATTGCTGTTCAATCTGGATGTCCGACATGATACTTACTTCAAAATGATCATCAGTGACATGCGGCTAAAGAAAATTCTCTTCATGCAACACAAGCTCAACAAGTACTGACATGAATGCACAGTAGCGATCAGAGAGTGCCTCTAGTGGCAGTTATGGAAAGTTCATGTAGTAAAATAAAATCTTGCACCAGTCTGTGAATTAAATCATCACCCCTCATATGTTTATCACATCATAAGCATTCATTCATATGATTCATTCTCTGCTGGGAATATCATTCATTAGAATATCGTGGACATGGAAAATTATATTGATTTGTATGTTTTCCAGGAACTGAATATACTGACTGTACACTACCTGTACAGTTAGTATCCTTGCTGTATGTCAGAAACTACCTGAATCACTGTATCACTAATTTAGATACATAAAAAGAATGTGAAAATTCCATATATATATATATAAAAAAAAAAAAAAATGCATTTACCTAATAATATACATTTCCTAGAAATGTATATTGCTAGGAAAATTACTGTATAAAAATAATGTTCTGCTTTCTATATACTGTGGACATTGGTGTATGAAGTAACTTCAATTATAATATTCCGTTGTTTTGAATACATACAAAATACAACAAAAAAATATATAACTGCAATAATGAAATACTTTATTTACACTATGAAAGCAAGGCATTTACCATTATCTGAATGAAGCATTACAGAGATGCAACTGTCTCAAGTATGACAACATCTAGGGTAGAGCCCTGCTTAGATTGTGCACAGTGACATGCCAAACTTATAAACAAATTTCTTAAATAAAATATTTGTACATCCATGTATCAAGTTCTAAAGCAATGGAACTAGTGAGCAATTAGCTGCCTCAGTGCTTCCTGGTAGCAGCATAAAGGAACATTCTCCATAGAAACATTTAACTTCCATGGCAACAGGTAATCTTTTATCAAGAGGTGGTGCTTCAAATAAATGCAAATCACTACCTGTACAGTCAGTATCATATTTAACCTTCTGATATACAAATCCATTGCTGTTTGCTGCAATCTATTTCATTTGAGTATTAAAATAAAAACTATACAAGGCTGTTAAAACATATCTTTAACAATGCTAGTTTGTTTTGGATCTTGATTAAAAGGTCGAATTTTAGAAATACTGATTTATCTACTAAAGCTAATAAAAATATATTGCAACATCAACAACAAAATTAATATAATCATTATTATGTGACTAATCATTACACAATTTATTATGTAATTAAACCAAGTTACATAATTATAACAATAATTAAAATATATATATTACAAAAGATGAAATCACTACTCTGAATCTGTTAACTGATTCACTGATATTTTGGGTAAAATAAATCGTTATAATGAATTTTTAAAGTCCTCTGGCTGTAAAATTACATACAGAGCATAAGTGAAAATTATTTATTTATTTATTACAGTTCAAGTAGTTACCTTAAAAAAATAATTTATGTAATTTAACATTTTTAATTTAAATTAATCTAACTTTTTAAAATGAATTTAAGTGAGTAATATATCTTAGCAAATGTTGTGAGCTAGTAATTTTTTACTAGCTCACACATTTGCTAAGATTATCATTACTGGTCTACTGATCAGTAAATAACCATAACTTTGCAATGGCCAAGTTAAAATCATATTAACAAACTGAATACAGCAAACTCATTACAGTATTTCACAATATTTATAATAACTCCAGAATATGAATTAAATTTCTATATTACGCATAACGTCACAAACAATGGAAATCCCATAAGGTATTAAAATATAATGCACTCAATTTACGGACTAAATATATGAGTATCACTTGTGTGCTGCAACTTTATTGAAAATAAATGTCTTGTCTGAATCTAACTCAAATGCTTCCTTAAATGTTTTATTTAAATTCATTCTTTACAACTACTATACTGTACTGTATTTATTATTACACAATAATAAAACTGAATTAAAAAAAGTTGAAGTTTAAGAATTCAACTTGCAATAAGTCAATTTTATGTTAATTCCAGTAATGATATTTTAAAATAATTTATTTGACATAATGCAAATGTTAGATCACTAATTGGCCTGATGTAGCCAAGTGGTCAGGAGCACAAGTGCAGTAGCACACATTCTTTGAGTGGACCAGGGTTCAAGCCTGTGATTGCTAAATATGATTAACATTTGTATTGATTGATTTATTGTAAACTCTACTGACCTGGTGGTCGTGCCAGAGTATAAACGAAAACATTTTTTTTTTTTAATTCACCTATATGCCGAACTACTACACAAACGAAGAATATAATATGAATGTACAATAATATGAGAATATTTACAGCTTTGAACAAAATATAATAAAACATGGATAACATGAAAAATTAATGGGCTAACTTTATTAGAAATATAACTGTTGTTTCAGTTAATATATTAACAAATTGTGATCTTAGTTTTTCTAGAGAAGATACCAGCTTGTTTCTGTGTAATTAAATAATGGAACTGGCAAGATTGTCTTTATCCTTATGTGACCATTTGGATAAAGGCTATCATAGAACACAAGGCTTTAGGCTTACTCAAATTTAAAAAAACCAACTCGTATGTTGGTCTAGTGGGAAGCCAAACTTTATAGTACTTTTGTCTGGCATTAAGCTATGGCAAATTAGCAGTTACATAAGGAGAAACTAAAAGGTTTTGTGTCATGATGTTTGTTAGTTTTTGGGGATTTATTAGGCACATCAGCATCTATGGCCATAGTGCGTCATTTATGTCATGACATGCACTTTTTGTTTTGAGACATGTTGTGTATTTCTAATTGCAACAGTGAGGAAATTCACAGTAATAGCATCACACTGTGAAAGATCCATGCCACAGCAAAACTTAAGTCTTTTTGTGCATGGACATTCATGCTGTCACTTGCTACTTACTATTACTACTACACAAAGCAGAATGTAAGCACTATATAAGTTAGAAATTTCTGATAATATCAAAACTTTAAATTTGTTTATGGTTTTAATTAAAACTTTTAATGAATTAAAACAGCAGTCTCTCAACTCTCATTTATTTAATGTAGAATTACCTGTACTAGGGACCTCTCTCTCAGCTAGTGGCATTAATAAACTATTAAGCATGAATTTATACAATAATTACATCCTGCTGTTACAATTCAGAATTCTATTAGTGTTAATTTCAGTACCTCTTGTACTTATATTAAATGACATGTTGCTATTTTTCATGAATTATACACTTTAAACTCTTTTGTTTTAGGGTGTTTTCAAGGACAAAGTCTACACTACCAAAATTAGTAATCTGTACTAGTTGATAATAGTATCAAAAATGCAATTTGACAAATAAAGAAACACCATGAAATTCATGAGCATCGTGTGTCTTAATGAGAGTAGCAAACCATTTCTTCGCCACCTCAAATGCTTGATCTTTAGACTCCTTTGTTTTAGGGTGCTTTTCAAGGGCAAAGTCTGCATTACCAAAATCAGTAATCTGTATTAGTTAATAATAGTATCAAAGATGCAATTTGATAAATAAAGAAATATGAGACTCATATGCCAAATTGACCTTTGATCTGGCATTCAAAGAGCTACAAGCTTGGAGTTTTGAGTTATTTAAAAAACCTACTTCAAAAAGCATAATAATTTGTAATCTACTTAATAGCTGCAATTACAATCCCAGAGCCCATTTTTAGAAACCCTGTTTCTCTTTTAACACACAAAATTATACTACAAAAAAAAAAAAAAAAAAAAAAAAATTTAAAACACAACTTAATGTAATGTTTTATGTTCAGTACAAACTGAAAATTCCTTTTTTATGTCTAATTGCATAAAGCACCTATTTTATTTGTCTGTCCATCAATTTGCATGTAAAACCTCAATTCCCAGTGGATGGAATTTCTTGAAATTTTATATTCAATTCTTTTAGAAAAAAAAATTGAACCATCACAAATATAAATCTGGAGATTGTTATTACTTTGTTTCCTTATAAATCACGTTGGCTAACACATATTGTATACTGCAGCTAAAGCACCGGATATCATGTTTGTTATCAGTTCGTGGAAGGAATAAATAGGCAATATGTACAGAAAAGATATAGTCACAATTCATGCACATGAAACTCGCTTTTCTGAGGAGCATGTTTCTTATTATTAATTTATTGATATATAAATCATTAATTATTACTATTTTCTTATTACATTAATCAGAACTGAAACATGAAATGTATTGTATTTCAAATGTTATTAAAATCCAGGTGGGGGAAATAGAAAAGTATTACAAAAGGTTGGTTGAATGAATATTAACATTGTGAGGTATGTGCAGTGCAGTACAGTGAAAACAATTAATATTATATATTATTAGTTGATCAATTAGTAATTAAATGGTAACAACATAATTAGCTAGTTACTTTACACTTCTATTAATCACAAAAAAATTCAATTAATTTAAGAAATAAAAATATAAACAATGTATGTTTTTATAAATTATTTTAACTTCTTTAATTTATAGTTGGACACACTGTAATCTAATACTAAGTATTCTAATAAAGTCAATAAGCACACATTAAATAATAGTATTAATCATTGTAAGATTACATATACAAGAATATTAACTTATTACGATGGACAAATTATTACATAAAAAGCATTAAACATTAAAGGATAAAATCGTTCTCATCAAAATATATTCACAACAGTGTGCCTTCATTCTAAAGGACAACAAATTTTATCATATAAACCTGTTTCTTGTTACCTTTAACTGTTTCCAATAAACATATATCAGTAACAAATTTTTTTTTTCAAGCTAGCTGGATATAAAAAAAAAAATATATATAAGGGCTACAATTTATTCAAAATGCTAGTAAAAATTCCCAGTTTTTGAAATAGAGAGAACTTCTGACTAACCTTTTTAAAGGTAAAGATTTGCTAGTTTAATCAATAATATTCATGTAGTAACAAACACTATAATTCTTGTCTACCTTGTCTGTTAAAGTTGTACAGTTTCTGAGTGATAACTTGGCATCTTACTTTGATAATAATCTTTTCACTTCAAAGATTTTCTAATTTTATGATTATAGTTGTGGAAGGCTCTGGCCTGCTACTGTGCCCCAATATATTCATCCCTTTCCTTCAGAAAGAAAAAAAAAAGCTTTTAATACTTTAGTTCTGATTCCCAACCAGAGTACTGTACATATCTTAAAGGAGTAGCACGAGATCACAAAACACTCTAATCAGATTAATGGCAAGGTTGAGAACTGCTGCCATGGTGTACAGTACAGTTTGGTTCAGGAAACAGCTTAATTCATCAGCAACCAGTAAACAGCATTCAATTTAACCTGAGGCACTCACATCTGGTAAGTATGGGCTTGGCACACCCAGGGTCCTGAGCAGGATATCATAATTTTTCTCTTTCTTGGTGAGTCATTTCTACTTCTCTCTCTCTCTCTCTCTCTCTCACAGTAACTTGGAAATTTTTTTTTTTTCGGCTGGTGCAGCATAAGCCTCAGGTTTCCTTGCACCATATGGCTAATAATGATAAAAAATTATAATAATCAGCACTAAGCTTGCTCAATCCATTCAAGGCCTTAAACACCTCAACCTGATCTCCTCACAGGTGCCTAGTCTCCAGATGCTGCAATTTTTAAAACTGAAACCTTTCTTGGTAAGAGCACCCTTTTGCTTGCTCTCTTACCGATCTTGCAGCTCTTCTCTGCACATGATCTAACAGATCCATGTCCATAATAAAATGAAGCCCCCAGACCTGTATGAAGTACTTAATATATGGCCCTCATTGCCTTATACAGTGGGATAATCACCTCCTTCTAACTGCTGGTAATGTGACTGGATTCATAAAAGAAACAAATCTTATAAAAAAAATTTGAAAAGGACAAATGTATATAAAAAATATTAATTATTCAATGTGATAGACAGCTAATTAAATTTAAGTGCAGTAAATATTCAGAACTGTTTCAAGGTGAATTCCAAAAACAGTCATGTAATTTTCAAGGAGAAATACAGCATAAGCAGTGGATATTGCTGGATTTTCAGATCAGCTTTCTGAATTACTTAGGCTACTTTTCCCCTTCATTACTGTTAATAATCAAGAATCCACTATTTATAAAAAAAATTGAATCATAAGGCAGTTTATTCTAACAATTAGGATAAGTAAAGCAAAAATTTAATTATCCTTATTTAATTTTACTCTTTTACAGAGTAAAAGACAAACAGAAGTATTATTGTTCTTTGTATGGCACAGTCATCTTTTTTTTTTTTTTTTTTTTTAACTCTTTTCCCAAATAACGTAAGGTTGGGCACCACTGCCCTAATGTATGGTATAGCTTGGTTCAGGTAGTATACTCAGAGCTGGCAAAACCCATTAAGCAAACTAGGCTATTGCCAAGGGTACCAACATATTAGGGTGTCATAAATTCTGAACAAACTTAAATAACATTATTTAACAGTAAAAATACAAAAAGTTAATTATGAAGGGAGGAATGGCAAGGACTAAAATAGTTAAGGGAAAAAAAAATCTTTGTTGAGGAAAAGTGTTTTATTGAAATGAAAACAATTCACTCTCACAAACAAACCTGATGCTTTGATGTGGGGCTGGAGGTCAGATTAGAATGGAGAAACGTGAGGCCATCTGTGGGACACAAAGTGATAGCTTATTATGATGTATATAACATGGATTAGATTAGTATGCGGTATAATAAGCCATAATAATGCTGATTTTTTTTAAAGGATTTCTTCACTGAGCTATTTTAATAATGATAAATTGATTATTTACATAAAATGAAATCTTACTGGATGCATACATTTATTTCCTTGTCTAGGGCACAGAATACTTTTGTGCCAGCCCTGACTGAAGCTTAATTCATTTGGATGGTTAGTATATATACCGATGAGCCAAAACATTATGACCAGCAAGTCATTATGCAAATCGAAGCAACTGCGGGTGAACTTACGGTGTATGTGCAGGTTGGGACACTGTATAAAAACACCTGATACTGAGCTCTGTTAATGAATGTTACTCTTGTTCTTCAGATGGGAAAGGCAGCAGACTTAAGCGAATTTGACAAAGGCCAAACTGTAATGGCCAGATGAATGGATCAGAGCATATCGGAAACAGCACAACTGGTGGGATGCTCATGGTCAGTTGTGGTTAGTACCTACTGAAAGTGGTCCAAGGAGGGGGAACCCACAAACTGCCGGCGAGGTGTTGTACAACCATGGTTCATTGATGCTCGAGGTGAGCGAAGGCTCTCCTGGATGGTATGTGGCAACTGTGGTGCAACTCACTGGTAATTGGTACATCGAACCCTGCTGAAAATGCAGCTGTGTAGTCGCAGACAGGCCGCTCCAAGTGCCCATGCTAACCACGATTCACCGGTGACAGCACCTACAATGGGCATGTGAGCATCGAAACTGGACCTTGAGTGATTGGAAGAAGGTCGTCTGGTCTGATGAATCACGTTTCCTGTTGCACCATGTGGACGGCCAGTACATGTGCGTCGTTTACCTGGAGAAGTAATGGTGCTTGGATGCCCTGTGGGACGAAAACAAGCTGGTGGCGGCAGTGTCATGCTTTGGGCGATGTCCTGCTGGGATACCCTGGGTCCAGTCATCCATTTGCTGGGCACTCTAACGTCTACCACCTACCTAAACATCATTGCTGACCAGGTACATCCTTTCATGGCAATGGTCGTCCCCTCTTTTAGTAGGATACCACCCGGATTGTTCGAGACTGGTTCCCGGAACATGAGGAAGGCGTCCAGGTTTAAAGAACAGTAATATTATACATTAATAACCTTGCCCTTCAAATTCCTCAGACATCAGTTCCATCGAACATCTGTGGTTTGTGTTGGTGCCGGATACCACAAGACACATTTAGAAATCTTGTAGCGTCCATGCCTCGCCAGGTATGACTGTTTTGGCTGCACATGGAGGACCAACATCATATTAGGTAGGTGGTCATAACGTTTTGGCTCATCAGTGTATAATATTACTGTTCTTTAAACATGGCATCAATCATATTTTTACTCTTCTTCTTTGACACAATTAACATAATTTACAAAATGACATATCTCAGCACAGATGCCATTTAAACATCCCATTTAAGCACACCATTAACAATTATTGGCATATTTGTTAATGGCATACATTTTCTGAATATCATTTTATTCAACAATACTTTGATCAGACAAAGTAAAAACTTTGTTATACAGAACATATCCAGAACTATTTGGATATGTTCTGGATAACAAAGTTTAGTAAATATCCAAAATTTGTGTTACTATTATAATTTGTAGTGGTAAAAGGAGGAATTTATAGATGGAGGTTATAGTGTTAATAAGATGATGTACTTATAAATTAACAACTTCAGAGAGGAGAAAGAAGAAGACTTGAAGTGTAAGTAAGAAAAAATTTAAATTACTTTTTTGATAGCACATCTGCTCATTGTGACATTTCCTGAATATCTTTCCACTTTGCCTTATAACATCCTCCTCATTCATTTGACCTTACACAGTGCAATTTTTACTTTTTTTCTATTGTTATTGCTTTAATTATTTTTTAAAAATCATTAAAGTAATAACAATTTTATAGAAAAGCAGAAAATATGACATCAAAAGCAAGAGAATCAAGGAACGTTCAAGAAAGGGCAAGTTTTTTCGACACATTAACGTGTAAACATCCAAAGTTATTAATTTATAATTTGAAAAATTTAATATGTAATTATCTATAAGTATTACATCTGCTTAAATAAAAATTCAATGCTGAAACTTTTTGATCACTAGATATCTGATAACTTGGTATGTTTAATTTCTTTCTGAATAAATTTTGAGTAAGGGGGTAAAAAAGCAAGAATTTCTTTTTGGGTAATCTCTTATTCTGTCACTCACCCCCAATTTAACCAAGATACCCATGTAATCTATGAAACATTCTTTTTTGATTTAATTATAAAAATTTAATTTTTAACTGAAAACGATCTATTAATTATGATCTACAAAACTCAATTGAAATAAACAAGAGGCAATAATAATAAAAAAAATTATATTTTTAGAGGTTACTCATTCCGTGTATTGAAAAAGTGGCGTGGCGTGGCATTGTGTCTTGCAGATGCCATATGAACATATGCATTTTTGTCAGTTGTTTGCAATATGACAAGATTTGACACCTGTTGTTGGCATTTCATAAATGCCAAATTGGAATGGAAGTTTCCTAGAAGAAAGATAGATGCTTTTGCTTGCCTGGAGTCAGTCAATCACTAAACAAAAAATTTAACACCTCATAATTCATAGTATATCGAAATGAAAGTAGAATATACTGTATAACCAGTTAGAGAATATTAGTAGCAATATACATGGGCAGATAAATGGGAAGAGTTGATTTAATTTATAAATTTTAAACGCCATTTTAAAAAAGTGGCGTCTGTCAGCTGCCATGGTAGTAGTAGAAGGTTAATTAAAAACATATGTATAAAACAATAGCAAAATTATTTGCTAGTTGAACCAGTGCACTGCAACAAGATTAACAAATTATATTAAAATATAATGTAGAAATTGCAAAAAATTCATACAAGACAAGACACAGATGAGACAGAGAAAACTACAGCAAATAACTACTCCAATGTAATAACTGCAGTCAATTCAGCAGAGCAATAAAGGAATTTTCCTCACAGACAACACAATAATATGAATGATTTAAGTATAACTAATTTTATCAGTTGCACTATACAAATTCAAATAGACAAAAAAAAAAAAAAAAAAGCTTTTCCTGTATCTTGACACAGGAAATGCCATTTTTAAGTAACTTTTGGAAATAATGTGGAGATTCACTATTTCCAAAGGTTACTAACTACACCACAGCAATTTTTTTTTTCCTAACTTTTTTTAATTAAAAATTTGCATCTTTAAAAATCACAAAGATTACCATATCAGTTTGCTTCTGAAAGGCATGCCTGCTTTTCAGATGTCAGTTTTTTTTTGTTTTGGGAGACATTTCAAAACAAGTAAATTCCACCCAATTATTTTCATTAAAACTTCTAGTTTACATAATGATGAATTATTATAAGCATATATTTAAATATCTGTACATACCTCTATCCTGTTAATTGAACATAACCTGTTTTCAAGAGCTATCACCACTAATTTTCCCCTGCTCTTCTAATTATCTGTACTAGTCTGAATTATATTCATGCTATTTACATCATAAAATGCTTCTATCTCATGCTCTTTAAAGGCTATTCAGGGTGGACTAATTAACTGCACACCTCTTCTGCCTTCATGCTGTCAGACTGGAAACCAATAAAAAGCTGGGCAGACAACTGGTTCATAAGTTCTTCAAAATCAACAAAATTGTAAACTCATAGTCACCAAAAGTAAATAAAGGACTAGTGTAGTGTAGAAATTTTAAAATCCACAGCCTTAGAAACCAATATCTTATGCAACCAAACAAACAAACATTTATCTTTTTCTGTTCTATGAAGTACTATTAAATGATTTATTAGAAATGGTAATCAGAATGGACCATAAGTGTCAATATAAATAGAAATATAGCATTTATCTCTAGTATTTAACTGAGATAAATATGGCATTTATTTCAGTTCTTTTTTTTTCCTCTGGTAGTTTGTGATTATAAATTGGACAAGCAATATAACCTGTCTTCTAGTGTGGAACAACAGAAGCAGCCTGTACACAGCCTGTACATAGAGTGGGCCAGTAAATCAGAGAGTCTTATAATGGGAGATTTTAATTTCCCAGATATTGACTGGAATTTGTGGGCTGGTCACTCACACACTAGCAAGGCTTTTGTGGATTTATTGGATGATTGTTTTCTACATCAGCATGTTCCGGAGGCAACTAGAGGGAGGAATACTCTTGATTTGATTATCAGCAGTGATTCTTCATGCATTAAGAATCTGCAGATAAATGAACCACTAGGTGGCAGTGATCACAGTGTGCTGAAGTGGGATTTACTCAAAGAGGTAACTACAATTATGGGTAAAGGGAAGGGTTATTGCTTTCGTAAAGGCGACTACGATGGACTGAGACAGTATTTAAATTCTATACAGTGGGACCAACTGATGATGTTACCAACAGTAAATGCAAAATGGGAAGCATTCAAAGAACTTATCTTGGAAGCTACTAGACTTTACATACCAACTAAGAAATATTGTTCACGGTTTAGGCCTAAATGGATGTCAGATGAACTGATGAGGCATATGGCAGAGAAGAAACATGCATGGGATACATACAAATTAACACATGACACAGAAGCCTATGATAGATACAAGTTGATCTGTAACCAAGTTACAAAGGAGGTTAGGCAGGCGAAGGCAGATTACGAGAAATCTTTGGCAAGGGATGCAAAGAAAAACAGCAAAGAGTTCTTTACTTATGTAAACTCTAGAAGGAAGGGGATGAATCAGATTGGTCCACTTGATATCGATGGGTCAACTGTTGATGATCCTGCTCAGGTAGCTAACAAACTAAATGAATATTTTGCATCGACATTCACACATGAGGAGTTATTTATCGAGGGGAATGCCAGAGGTGTATTCAACTCTAGCAGTAAGCTAGAGAATCTTGTAATAACTGAGAGTAAAGTGGAGGAGACATTGTTGAAGATAAACACAAGAAAGGCACCTGGGGTGGATGGGATCTATCCAGTTATATTAAAGGAGGCAGCAAAGGAAGTAAGCAAACCCTTAGCCATAATTATGAGAGCTTCCTTGGACTCAGGGGAGGTACCCATAGACTGGAGATGTGCAAATGTGACCCCAATTCACAAAGGAGGATCAAAAGCTGACACAAGCAATTATAGACCTGTGAGTTTAACTTCTGTTCCAGGAAAATTAATGGAGGCACTAGTTAAAGAAGCACTGCAGGATCATTTAGACAAGACTTCAGTTATAGCTCGGACACAGCATGGTTTTGTTAAGGGGAAGTCTTGCCTGACCAATTTGATTGGATACTATGATGCAGTCACAAAGGAACTGGATGCAGGGAATAACTTTGATATTATATACTTGGATCTTAGAAAGGCTTTTGATACTGTTGCACATGGAAGACTGCTGCACAAATTGGAGCAGTGTAACATTGGAGGCAAATTGCTGCTGTGGGTAAAGGGGTGGCTGAGGGGGAGAAGACAGAGAGTGGTAATCAATGGACACTGCTCGTCGTGGACTAATGTTATTAGTGGAGTCCCTCAGGGCTCAGTGTTGGGTCCATTATTGTTTTCTGTATTCATAAATGATATTGATGATGGTATATCAAGCTTAATGTCGAAGTTTGCAGACGATACAAAGGTAGGCAGGGTTGTTAAGGACACTACTGACACTATGCTGCTGCAACAGGATCTGGAAAGGTTGAGCAGATGGGCTGAGAGGTGGCAAATGAAGTTTAACATTGACAAATGTAAAGTACTACACATGGGAAACAGCAACCCCAGAGCAACGTATCAACTCTGTCGTATTACACTGACAGTGGTAGAGAATGAAAGGGACCTGGGGGTGGTTGTGCAGGCAGATATGAAGTTCTCTGAGCAGTGCAGACGGGCTGCAAGAGTAGCTCATGGTGTATTGTCAATGATATATAGGAATTTTTCTAGCAGGGATAAGGAGGTGATTATTCCCTTGTATAAGGCAATGGTCAGGCCACACCTAGAGTACTGTATACAGGCCTGGAGGCCTCATTTCAAGAAGGATGTAGAGCTGCTGGAACGAGTACAGAGAAGGGCAACAAGATTAGTGAATGGAACAAAGGGGTGCTCTTACGAAGAAAGGCTTAAGATTTGCAAATTACAGTGTCTGGAGACTAGGCACCAGCGAGGTGATCTGATAGAGGTGTATAAAGCATTGAATGGTTTGAGCATGCTCAATGCTGATGGGATTCTTCCTCTCGCTAAGAATAATCACCTGAGAGGGCATAAATTCAAATTTGAGGAAAGACAGATGTAGGATAGACGTGCGGAAATTTGCCTTTAGCCAGCGAGTGGTTGGTTGGTGGAACAGACTTCCATCCCTTGTCGTGGAAGTTGATAGCCTAAATAAGTTTAAGGCTCAGCTGGACAGGTATTTTGAACGAACAGAGGGGTGAAGTGGGAGTGGTTTTTTTTTTTTTTTTTTTGGCTGATGCTGCATAAGCTTGCTTTCTTGCATCAAATGCCTCTACTAATGCTAATACACATGATTGCAAACTACATCAGAAACTAATTAGAGCTGTTTGGATATGCAACCATCCACATAATAATATCACAGTAATAAAGGTAAACAAATCGGGTGAAGTGGAAGTGGGTTTTTTTTTTTTTTTTTTTTGGCTGATGCTGCATAAGCTTGCTTTCTTGCATCAAATGCCTCTACTAATGCTAATGCTAAATCTTTATTTTGTTTATTACCTTTATTTTATTTAAAAATCTTTATTACCTTTAGTAATAAAGGTAAAAAAAAATTATCTTTATATATAAAGCTACATAACTGATGTTATTACATTAGCTTCATTTGTTATGCATTTACAGTAGCTGTGGATTATGTTAACAAACAAAGAGATAAGCAAACAGAGCACACAATATACGTTTTCCAGCAAATTCAGTTCCAGATGTAACATTCAGTTGGCAATATAAGGAAGATTGGGAAACAACATGAAGCCATATCTCCACAATTCCTCACCTCCCTCAATGCAAGACCTCCACTACTTCCAAAGTCTTCAGTTATCAGACCCAAACCCCATAAGATCAATTTACAACCTGCATGTATTTTGTAAGGTTCTGCAATTTGTTTCTCTCTCATCTTTTTTTTTTTTTTTTTTTTAAAGTAACAGTGAACTATATATTCTGGTAACCAATAGAGAAATTTCAACAATTAAACTGTCAGTTGTTTGTTGAAACAAACTTGTTATAATACTCAAAGCATAAAATCACATTATGAAAATAGTTTAAGAATTATCCACATTTAGCTTAAGGATGAACTGCATTTCTCTTAGAATTACAAACCAATGTTTTTTTTAAATAAAGGAGTGTATATTTCTGAAAGAAACCTGTTTGCAATTCTGAATGGCCTAAGTGTTGGCATGGTATCCAACCTATTAGATTTTACAGCAATTTTAAATCATCACATTCTACTTAGAATATAAAAATTAAGTACAGTATCTAAATCACAGGCACACCACCAATTTATTTTGATATGCCTGTAATCTATAAATAAAACTAGTCAAGCTCTGTAAATAATTATGAATTCATTAAATGTGAATAGATCTTCAGATTTTTTAAAATATTTTTTAAAATAAATTTAGTATCAAAATATGTTGTAAAACTCAGGCTGAAAAGAACTGCAAGCATTCCTGTGATGGATTAACTGAGGGAAGAGGAAAGTGAAAAAGACCTGGGGTTAATTGTGCAGTCAAATATGAAGTTCGCTCAGCAGTGCAGATGGGCTGCCAGGGCAGGTCATGGAATCTTGTCAATGATATATATAGGAAATTTTGCTAGCAGGTACAGGGAGGTTATTATCCTGTTATACAAGGCAATGGTCAGGCCACACCTAGAGTACTGTGTACAGTCTGGAGGCCTGATTTTAGGAAGGATATAGTTGCTAGAAGAGTACAAAGAAGGGCAACAAGATTGGTCATGGGAACAAAGGGGTGCTCTTACCAAGAAAGGCTTAAGTTCTGCAAATTGCAGTGCCCAGAGAGTAGGCACCTGTGAGGTGATCTGATTGAGGTGTATAAGGCCTTGAATGGGTTGACCAAGCTGAATGCTGATGGGATTCTTCCTCTTGTTCAGATTAAGAACCTGAGGGGGCACAGTTTCAAAATCAGGAAAGACAGTTGTAGAATAGATGTGTGGAAATTTGCCTTTAACCAGCAGGTAGTTGATTGGTGGAACAGACTTCCATCTTTTGTTGTGGAAGTTGATAGCCTAAATAAATTTAAGGCTGAGCTGGACAGGCATTTGGAATGAATGGAGGGGTGAAATGGGAGGGGTTTTTTTTGGCTGATGCTGTATAAGCTTGCTTTCTTGCATTGTATGCCTCTACTAATGCTAATAAAGCCACCATATATATGGAACTGCTTTAATTTATGAACTGAAAATCAAGAAATGCTGTACAGTCTGAGTAGTAAATACAAACCCATTCTTGTATACAGAATTCATGTAGGGGTTCTATACAGTACTAGGATGCTGTTGGCTAATGAAGTGTTTTTTGAATATATTATTTTACTTAATCCAAGAAAATGCAAAATTATAATTTTTGCATTTTTCTTGGGTTAAGTAATATAAAGTTTGTCTCACAATATGAGATTGATACAGTACACCGAACCTATTTTGCTCACAACTATGTATAGAAAGTGGCTATGGCTGAAATGTTCAATGACTTTATGGCTTTCGTAGCTTGGGGCTGTTGCTCTAGACTTAGCTATGTAAACTTAGTTAACTATATATCATCTTTAAAGTGACTTAAGGTGATGAAAAAAAAAAAAAAAACTGTTAGGGAATACAAAACTAACAAAGATTATACTCAGTTTCTCATGCTGTTAAAATAAGGAATAAACTGAAATAAAGCTCTTCTTTGGAGCTGAATAACATGTCTATTTCAAAAAGACATAATTCACACATTTTCATTTTGAAATAAAAACATTTATTGAAATGCACAGTTCGAGATCTGTATGACCACACTCCACAGCCTTGGTTTTCACGAGGGAGAAGTGGCACATAAGCCAACTTCACCAAACACAATAGTCATGCCTTGCATAGGGAAGTGGAAATCAGTTTTATGGAGTGATAAATCTCACTATACCTCCATTCCAATCAGAAGGGCAAGTGTGGATATGGAGGAAGCCTAGAGAATGTCTGTTGCCAGAGTGCATTGTGTCAACAATGAAGTTCAGAGAAGATGGGTTTATGGTATGGCCTAGAACCTTTGCTGGTTGTGCAGAGTACCACAAATGCCAATGCCTACTGATGCCATTTCAGATAATTCCATGTTTCCTACAATAGGCAGTTGTTTGGCACAGATACATTTTTTTTCAACAGAACAATACCCCTTGCCATACCAGCAGCTGTTTTGAGAATGGTTCATAGATATAAATGTGCAAAAGTTGGATGGTAGACAGAGTCTGATTTTAATGATATGGAATTATTATTATTATTATTACTAGCCACATAGTGCAAGGAAGCCTGAGGCTTCTGCTGCACCAGCTAAGAAAAATTTCCGAGTTACCCTGAGAGAGAAAAGGAGTCAGAAGTAGAAGGGAATCACCAAGAAAGAGAAGAATGATGATATCCAGCTCAGGCTCCTGGGTGTGCTAAGCCCAACTCACCAGATGAACTAGAAAGTTGGGTAAGGACCAGATTAACATGTTCCACAGTAGTAGCTTAACTGGCCAGTGTTCAACAGAGAGAATGGAGGACTATAACTGTTTCAGTCTATTGTTCATTCGTGGAAAGCCTATTTCGCATCTTTCCTAAAAGCTTTAAAACCATCCCAGGGTGCCCATATGGAAGTGTATGGTGAAGGACTCAGAATTTTTTTTCCTTTTTTAATAGCACTGGAAGATATAACTATTAGTTCTCAGAGAATTTTAGACTTGAGACTTTTTTTCCCTTAATTTTTTTACTGGATTGCTTAAGCCAGGAGACTTCATCACGGTCATTTTAGGTGTATGGTGCTAAGGAACATAACCAAACACCATTAACTCTAATACTGGAATGGAGAAAAAGCTGGCCATTTAAATTTAGAATGATGATTCAGGTGCTGTGTATTATTATTATTATTATTAGCCATATGGTGCAAGGAAGCCTGGGGCTTATGCTGCACCAGCCAAAAAAAAAAAAAAAAAAAAAAAATTGACACATTACCCTGAGAGACAGACAGAAGTAGAAGGGAATCACCAAGAAAGCAAGAAAGAGCAGCATGATGATATCCAGCTCAGAACCCTGGGTTTGCCAAGCCCATAACTCACCAGATGTGAGCCCTGGTATGTAGTATTCTAGCCTTGATTGCCATAATCACTATGCCTGCAAATTCAAAGACTAATTTAGAATTATGATCATGGTTGTTATTTCCTTATCTGCAAGAGTGATGCAATCTCTTATATGCATAGAAGAGATTCTCATTACTGAAAATTGCAGGAATTTGATGGTTGCATGTTCTATCAAATGTAGAAATTTTAAAAAAAAAATTTGTTATACAGGCATGTATTTGTAGTTGTTTGCCTTTTATTTCATATTGTTTTGAATGTTCTTAAAAAGAATTTTTTTTTTCTTCCATTTTAAGAACATTCATTAATTCTCATTAAGCATATTCATAGAATTCAGGTTTAACTAAAAAAAAAAAATCAACCTTTCTCAGAGTGGTGGTTGCTGTTATTTTGTCTTATGATATTTAACCCCATTTAGAAAATATGGCCCCGAAGGAAAAAGTGCCATTGTCTTTATTATTTATCTGACTATTTGCTATCACTGAGTGCTCTAATGACAGGTGAATGCTACTGTGCTTAACGAGAAAACAAACATTTTCAGATGAGTTCATGCCCATGTGATCATCTTAACACAAATATCCAAATAAGAGTGATAGACTATTGGAATATTTTAGGAAACTCCCTGAACCATACTCTAAACTCATTACAGCAAGTCGCTGGCACTGGAAAAACACTTTTAATGATATCACCGCTGGAAGCTCTTGAAAATAATATATCAGAGTCCAATGGATGTTTTGTATGTCACGAGAATGAGAAGTGTATGGTAATTATTGGCATTGCAAAAGACAGCTAGCAATTTTTTTGGCTGCAATGAGAGCTTAGCATCATTTGCTTGGAGAATTACTCAAAGAATTACTCAAATTTTTTTGTGCATGCAATGATACAGAAAATCAGTTGTCAATTGATGGCAATGATATTAAAAGTACTGAAAGTATGTGGTGTCTCTACTACAGAGAAATAATACATGAAGAAATTTTTAATATATATAAACCCTCCAGATATGTATATGGAGTTTTACCTTATGTCATGCTTTATATTTTCTTAATCTGGCATAAAAATGCATTCTTTATCTCTGTAAATTGTTAGTAAATGCAATAAGATCAAATTCAATTCAATGGAAAATTTCTCACTAGCATTATTATGGTAATTATGAGCAATTTGTTCATCTGTTAGTATGATTTAAAATGCAGTGAACAAAAGGATGCTCTTTACTTGGAGGAATATTTTAAAAATTCAATGTTTCCTTAAGATTTCAAGAAAAGACCATTGACATATGGCACATTTATTGATCTTTCCTTGGTAGTTACTATGTGCATAGTTAATACCTTTCATTTTCTAAATGAACACCAAATAAATACTATTTTGTTTTTAACCACTTCTGTACACCACGAATACCCATTAGAGGCAGAATAAATTCAATTTGGATTTATTCTAATAAAATACCTTGAAATATTCGATTTTGAAGGATGTCCTTTCTGAAGCCTCAATTCAATGAGACAATTAATAATACAGGGCAGCAGTTAACATATTACCTTTATGTTCAACTGAATTGATACGATGAAGCATTTCCATAACATTATACACTCAAAAGGTGAAACACACCTCATCACAAATGAATATGTTGATGTTACCTAACAAGAAGATATAACCAAAATCACATACGATGATGGAAGAGACAACACCTTGTATCTATTTCTATGGAATTAAAAGGCAATAATACTGTTAGTTTTCCTAAAAATAACTAATATATATGAGAAGGGATTTACTGAAGTACCATCTACTGACTAAAGAAAAATCATTTTTGTAAGGATCAGGTCATTGAAGAATGACCTAATTCTTACAAATTTGAAGTCCAATACTGAATCCTTATTTACTTAGCAGAATGTCATATTATAGGCATTTAAATGTAACTTCAAATACAGTATTTGTTTTAGCATGATTAATAAAATGTTTAATTTTCATAGATCTACTGGTCACTGATTTTAAGAAATGAATTAAGTCCATCTGACAGATGTGGGGGGAAGAAATCCCACACTTATACCATGTTTATCAAGATTAAAATATTACTTTAGTATAATAAAAATATATAAATAATAAAACATTATATCAGAAGAAATTTTCTTTATCTTAATCAAATGTATACCGATTTCACGAAACTCCCAAACGGTCCAGAGAGAGAGAGAGAAAGAGACCTAAAACAGAATTCCACGAATACAGCACCTTATGCAGAAATAAAACCATTGGTACTGATTTTGTTTATTAATATGAATGGTTATGTAATTTAAAAATATTCAAAAGTTTTTTTTTTTCTTAAAAGCAACGTTAAATTTATTATTGATACCTATGGTTTTTTTTTTATATATGCTACACATCAGATTTTTTACCATTGCATTTTATGTGCATAAAATGCAATCATATAAATTCAAAGATTAAACCAATAGTGTTATCAACTGTAGCAAAAAATGGTGGTGGGGTTCACATAACAGGTGCTCAACTTTCTTTTTAATTTCTGGAAAATGTTTCCAGAAATTAAAGTGTTTGAACTGTGCTTAAACAATGCTAATATTTCATCCTTTCTTAATGGGTTGTATTTATCACATACTTTAAATTTTAATAAAAAAAAATATTAATTCTGCTGAAAATCATAAAAAAAAACAAAAACATTTTGACATAAAATAGAAACAATCTCTTATTCTCTTCCACTTTTCAGTTTCAAAAACGTGCACGTATATTTCTGCTTAGTATAAATTTTATTAAAAAGTGTGTGTGTTTCTATTGATACTATTAGTTACTTTTATTTTTCAGGTTCATTTCAAAATTTATTTATTTCAAGTTTAGCATGCTTGACACAGCATATGAAATTTGAAACTACATATCTGCTTCCCATAGTGTAGCAGCCATCTGGAGAAAACATTGTTTTGTCTTTTCATCTTTACTATACGAAAATAATAATAAACCTTTCAAATACAACTAGAATAAGACTTGAAAATGCTTATTGAACTAGTGGGAGAAGAAAAACAAGTCAACTATAAACAAAGCATTGGCACTTGTCCAGTATATCAATCAAGCAAAAGCCAAATAGTTGGCAGGTCAGTTAACAGGTTCTCACATGCAATTTCTGTATGGGGGGGGGGAACACTTCATAATAATAATACACTATAATACTAAAAGCTTGACTATATTAAGGAAGGTAAAAAAAAATTTAAGATTTTTAATAATTGATTAACGGTCAATGCAGAAACATTATTTGAGGGTTACCTATGGTGACCCATCACTACTGCTTGGTTAAATCTTCATTTATAAAATTTCCTCCTTTACAGAATCAACTTGTTATAGCTGGATTTTAAGAAATGAGAATTATTAACAATAAACAATAAACTCAAGATGTCAATAATATCAATAAAACTTCTTGAAGAATATTCATAAAAATAATCGGCTTATATTTCAAAAAATATATATATACTCATAATGGTAACTATAAAAGATATCTTTTTGAATTTTGAGTTCAAAATTATGAAAACCTAATGTATTCCATTTACTATTTTATGAACCCAGGCTAGTGGTTTTCACACTGTGGTATATGGCCCTCTGTATTATGGTATGCAAGAAATTGACAGGATGCCAAAACAAGTTCTGTTTACTACTTCAAAAACAAACGAGATCGGTTATACTCCATTGAAAGTGACCACTATCATATCCACATATCATCATAAGTGGGGGGGAGAGCATAATGACCAAGTTTTTGAGTGTTTTTTTTTTTTTTTTTTTTTTTTAGATAGATGCAGGAACACATATGCATGGTTAAGGAGGGGAATATGCCCCTCCTCTGGCTTCCCCTGAAAGTGACCCAATAGATTTAACAGTACCTGCAACACTTTCAATAAAAAAACCTCTGCATCTCAACTTTTAATCTGAACTTGAATGTGTTGTATGTCAGTGTCTTTGTAACTAAAACAGCAACTGAAATTATTCTTTGGCTAAGTGATACAGAAACATCTATTTTTATGGTGGAACAGACGTGAAAAAAAAAAAAAAAACCAACAACACCACCAAGTATTAAAATATCTGTTTCCCTAAAGGTTGAAGTCAAGGTTAATACTATCATGTTTACTTCAAAATCAGAAAGCACGTAAGTCTTGAAATCATTGCTTTCTTTACATCCCACAGATAATATTGGCGCCATACCTGAGTATAATGCTTTATAGAACAGATCATATCTGCTAATAGAACAGTCTGATGACATAACTGAACACTTCATGATTACGTCACAATCAATGGTATTCCGAAAATAACATGAAGTTATTATTACTATAAATTAATTGTATCCAATGTACTGTATATAAATGACTACTAACAGAAAAAAACCAAACTGTTGGTGAAACAGGCAAGCTAGAGCCCTGAACAAAGAGGCTGCTAAGAATCCTCCAGTCCCTTGCAGGATTGGAATCTGGACCTCTTCCAAAAAGTAGTGAAACCAATATAGCACAGCACTTGGGAATTGAAAATAAGTAATTACTAGAAATACACTGGAAGCTAGAAATAATTATTGGAATGCTGTTCCAGTCTGTTCCATTTTTAGAGAGCACTGTTTTTCAGGAGTATATCCTGCACATACAAAGTGCATATAGACACCCTCCTGTAACAGGATTAATTTGTAGTACTAACAATAAAACTTATTTTTGTAATTATTGGCATGGAATTATTTTTTTTTCATGCTACATTATTCAGTTGCAAGTCTTCAACATCTGTTCCCAACAAAACTTAGGCGTTTAAGCATTTATTCTATTATTAATTTTTATACTGCAGAAAAAAAGTTTGACTATATGGAGGGGGGGCACTTCTTGCTGGCATCTTCTCTTAAGTTCACAAAAAATATAAATTTTAACTTAATGGCAAATCTTCGTGACCAGATTTATTATTCACTTTAACATTTACACAAAAATATTTACTTTGAGAAACTGGCACGAGTGAAACGTGTTTCCAAAATAAGCTGAATTTCCTCTATAAAACTATAATGAATATTAAAAAGAAAAGAATCATTAATAAAATTCATTGCAGACATTTAAATTAACTTTCTAGTATTTTATATTTTTTACTCAATTTATATAATGTCAAAAGAATTAATATAAGAGAAACTTTTCTTTTGTAAAAGTTTATTCCTTAATGGCAATATTCAGGGCAACTGGCACCAAGTTCCTTTCCTAAATCCTAGGGGTGTGTGTGTGTGTCATATGTAAGTACAGGTCACAGGACAACACTCTTAGCAATAATCTACTTTACAGTCATTAACACACAAATCCCACAAAACATTCAAATAAATATTTCTTAAACACTTTAAAATATATGAGATTCTTAGGACAGTAAAAACTATACAGCAGATTACATATCTCTACATTCTTGAGTCTCTTTTCATTCCTTGTTTATGGTACAAAGGAAAGAATGTAGAGGTAATATAACAACTATCACTGTTTATATTAAACATAATGAAAACAATTTCAAACAAGTTACTAAATATGCATAAAACTATTCTTAAGTATATGAGCAAAAAAACATATTTGCAGTAGCTTGTCAATGAATTACATAAATTTATTACATCTTCATAACTACTTTTTTATGACTGAAGAAAAATTGTATATCAAAATCTATATTGTAAAACAAGTATTTCAATATTTTTGTTCAATGGATAAAAATGGAGGCAACAATATTAATTGTAGCATTTACAGTTTACATAAAACTGTTCACCTTATACACTATACAGACAACTTTGTACTTTGATACATTCATTTAACTTAAAATATTGGAAATGCCAAATTATGCTTTGTAGCCAACTATCTGTATATATAAACATGCATATGACTGTCACTGACTGAGCAAACCTTTAATCTGAGGATCTTATAGTGAAGCACACAACTGTAATACAGTTCATACAAGCATAAAAGTTTTAGATTTCCCTGAACAAATACTAAATACAGCAAGCCCATGTGCATCCTCAAGCTTTCACCACAAATCTGAATATTCAATAATTCTTATCTGCAGCTTGTATAACATCAAAATCACATCAAAAACATTCAGTGCAATAAAAAAAAAATAATAAATAAATAAAAAAAAAAAATTCACACGACAGAAACACACCGAAGGTTGGGAACATATTAAAACTGTGGCAATTACATAGAATTATGACGACCTCCACATAACCCACACTTAATTCCACATTTGTGGCAAGCCCGAAGAGGCAGGTAGCACCAAAGACATGGAACAAACAAGGAAAGAAGAGCAAGTCCTGCCCACCGTCTATGACAATGGTCATCAGAAGTGTCGCAGGTACAAGGATGCAAATTGAAGTCTCCCTCAGCATCTGACATACAATGATACAACATGCACTGGGCACAAGAAATGCAAGTAATAGCACTGATACATGCCAATATACCATCTGGTGCATACTCACAGCTGCCTCGATGGTTTTCATCTTCAATATAAGTCTCAAGACAATGACGGCACTGTACTTGAGTAGGTACATGATTTCTTCTCCAGTCCTTCTTCTTTTTAGTCTTTGTTGGCAGCAAAGTAGGTTCTGAGCAAATGGCTTCAAACTGGTGTTTTTTGATATTACTAATGGAGTCCCTTCTTCCTGACCTAAAGCTGTCAACAACAGGATACGAATATTCATGTTCTGTTCTTGCTGTTTTCTCTCTTGCCAACTGTACATAAGAATAAGAATCTCCTGATAATATTTCTATTTTATCATTGTCAATAAAACTATCTTTCCTACAATTCCTAATACCCAACGATTTATCTTTCGTCCATACATCCTCCCCACAAATTTTCTGCTGAATGTTGCTAAAAGGTCCAATACCACTTACAATACTGTTACTATTGACGTTCAATGAAAGATGAGAAGGCCGGATGAAGTGCATACGATGTAGATGTAAATTGGAATGTGGATGAGTATAAGGAGGTGAAAATGCTGAACAGAGGTCATTGGTCACTGTTGGGGTAACAGATGATGGTCGCAAAGAGCCTGTACCACTAACTGTGCTTGACCCAGAAGATGATCGAGAATCAACAGGCAGTTCAAGTGTCTGAAACAAATTCAATAAACTTTAATTGGAATCTATAAACATGAATACCAATTAGTTTAATGCAAAAAAATAATCAAAGATGAATATATAATACCCGACTACAGAGTGCACCACAATAAAAATTGCTTTATTACTTTTAATAACATTTATTAAATATTTACTTCTTCATTAAAATGTTGGAAATTTGTTTTTTATTCAAAAAAAAATTCAAACTTAAGGCATAAAGCCTCATGCTACAAGAACTATAAAACATTGCACAAGTAGGGCACAGCCTCGTTATTTATGTAGGAATAAGCAAACTACATTTGGTAGTTGGTGTGCTGATCACATTGTGAAGGCCTTTAACTATAGGTACTGCACTATACATAAAAAGCACCACTCCAATGTATATTACTAATTATTTAAAGTGCATACCATTACTCACACTGACAGTTTTGACCTTTTTTGGGGCCCCATCAGTTTGGCATGTTACGCATGGGCCATAAAAGACTTAGAAAAACCCAGTGATAAGATAACATATAAGATGAAAGTGACGTAGCAGTGCAATGGTATGAAGGGCCTCCACAATGAGATCTATACATTAAGTAGCAAATCTGGTTTGCTCAATGCTATGCACAAAATGAGGCTATGCTCTAAATTTGCTTTTAACATCTTATATCAAATACCATACATTCCAGCATCTAAGTCAATATCTATTTTTTGTCTTAAATTCTTGGCTGATGACATATAAGCTTGCTTTCTTAACATCATATGCCATTACTAATACCATTCACGTATAATCATATATTCACTGTATAAGCCAAACTTCCTCACTCTCCTTCTGCAGTCATTTTTTGAATCTTGCAAGGTATATTACGGTAAAACCTGCATCAACCTGTATATTAGGGCTGGCTGTGGTCTAGTGGTTAGAGTGCATGGCCACAAGTAACAAGGTTGCAAGTTCAAATCTGTATGCTACACCAATGAATTTATACACTCTTCTGAACTCA